>NC_086384.1:25143665-25743665 GCF_036588685.1 Mytilus trossulus
CTCCACGCAATTTTGTCAAAGGTATATGTGTTTTTCTAACAAATGGTGTGTATATAAACGGTAGTGAAAAAAGACTTTTTAATATCGTTTTCAAAGTACAAGTACAGACGTTAAAACATCAATTACACACGCAAAGCTGAAATGGCGCCAAATCAATCACCAGGAATAAAGTACGACTGTTTTGAATTACAGGTAAAACTAACGATGATATCAATGATATTCATATAATTTTATCCAGAAACAAAAAAGTGTTGCTAAACTTTTATTGGCTCAGCATATTTCATTTGTCATCACAGTTAATAAAATAGACAAAAATACTATGTAATTGTCGCTCCTTTACCCGACTTTTTCCTGCAGTGAAGATTTAAGAATAAGATTGAGAATGGCATGAATGGAGAATGGAAATGGGGAATGTGTCAAAGAGACAACAATCCGACCATTGAGCAGACAACAGCAGAAGGTCACCAACAGGTCTTCAATGCAGCGAGAAATTTTAGCACACGGAAGCGTTCCTCAGCTGGCCATTTAACAAATATATATAATAGTTCAGCCCAAATATGGTCAATCAATACTGCACCAAAAAACGAATACTGCATAATTTCTCTAAAAGAAACATATGAACGTTTTGATAATGGTCAGGAAGGTTTGACAGTCATAACAACCGTTCGTATTTACAGATTATCAGAGTTTGTGTAATTTTCAAAACTGTTAGTTATGATTGAAAATATGTATCAAATATGTATCAAATGTGTAAGAGTGACTGCATTGAGATGTATTTAGGAATAAACACATTAACGACTGACTTGTTAAACAGTGTCTTCTGAATTTTAATGCAAAAAAGATAACCGATATATTTACTAATCAGATTACTATTCCTATTGTCGTAACCATCACCACATCCTTTTATACTGAAAGATGATTTATTGAATTATACTTATTACTGAGTTGGTAAAGCAATGAGCAACACGTTGATCAAAATCTGTTTATCCTATAGAAGCACTTAAGACAACCCCCTGTTGTTTTGGGGTTGTTGTTGTTCTTTTGTTTTCTTCGTTGTATTTTGTAAACTAATAATTTTTTCTCGGTCGTTTTTCTTTTTATTGCCATGATTTTCGCCTTTCGCTTTTGATATCTGAGGATCTACACAAAGAAAACACTTCTATAATGAGTTGGGAGACAGGCATATTGTATCGGACAGCAAATTCGTATCAGTGACAGTAAACCCGTGTGTATTTCTTAAACTCAATGCGAGTGTTGAAACTTTTTTACAGTCTTGATTCTATTGAAATTTAATTTTGGATGTAATGCATTATCTGATTGGCTGACGTTGTTTTGTTTTTCAGCTCATAGACATAATGTAGTCATGTAGCCGCGACGTCATTAACGATTTTCCATAGTTTTCTCCGTTTAAAAATGGGATTTAGAAATAAATTATGAGAAATAACTGAAATATATTTTCTATCTATTCGAAATTTAAAACAAATGTGGTGCACACTTTAAAAAAATATGCCATGCGGTTTATTCAGTGTGCCCCACATTTTTACAGTATTTGTATCAACATCATATATATCTGAACAGTTATGACCGACACAGCTAATATCTATTATTATCTATAAAAAGATTTTAATACAAACTTGTCAACCCCTTAACTTGTTTATCGTCCTAACAACGAAATCATTTCTAAATATAAATTATGAACCGATAACTAATACGTTTACATATTTCACATCCTATTTTCTATGGTAGTATTCTAAACATAACACAAAAATGTCGCCATTCACCCTTCCAAACTTATCTAGTTGTGCTGTGACTTTACACATAGTTTTATCGTAAAAGGATTAATTACGATAATGTTGTTTTTTTAATCAATCCTGATTCACTCGTCGGGTCTTTTCATCGAATATTAACATATGTATCCTAACAAATAGCTGATGGCAGGCTACGGTTCATCACCTTTAATATATACTGAATTGTTATTAAATCACTGACGGGAAGGATTGTGGTTGATTTCATATGACAAAGACATAATCTTTGTATTAGTTTCATTCAGGTTTGGAGCTGGCGTATAAGTATCTGCTACACAGCTACTTTTGCAAAGGTACTATTTCTGTGCTAAAAATATGTAGTACTGGAAATTTACTTGTAGTATTCAGTACTATTTTGTTACTTTAAAATTATTGTAAAATTTAGTTACCTGTATTTTACAATACTTGATTTGTACTTGAAATTTAGGTACTAGAGATTTTTGGTTACTACCGTTACAATTTCGACATTTTGAAAGTTTTTCTATTTCAAATCTCTTAAAAGGATCATTTTCAAACATGGAATATTTTATTATTTCTGTACCAAAATATTTAGTACACATCAAGTACTGTAAAATACAAGTACCTAAATATTACAATAATTCTAAAGTAAAGAAATAGTACTAAATATTAAAAGTAAATTTCAAGTACTACATGTACATATTTTTAGTACAGAAATAATACCTATGCAACAGTAGCTGTGTAGTAGTTCTTATTTTGTCATCTTACTCAGTTTCTTCTGTTTCCTTCCTATCAAACATTGAACTCAGACTTTTATTGAATTGGGTAATACTGTGCGTTTTATTGTTTTTCTGTTTTTTTTCTGGAGGTCCGCATTGGGAGGATATAAAGGGACAAAGTTGAGATGTGTCTCATCTTGATTCACGTGTGCATCTGTCTCAAGAGAGGAACCCCTAGCCTGTGTTAGTCTTGTGCAACAGTAGCTGTGTAGTAGTTCTTATTTTGTCATTTTACTCAGTTTCTTCTGTTTCCTTCCTATCAAACATCGAACTCAGACTTTTATTGAATTGAGTAATACTGTGCGTTTTATTGTTTTTCTGTTTTTTTTTCTGGAGATCCGCATTGGGAGGATATAAAGGGACAAAGTTGAGATGTGTCTCATCTTGATTCACGTGTGCATCTGTCTCAAGAGAGGAACCCCTAGCCTGTGTTAGTCTTGTGTGTTTTATATCGACCATCCCATCTTATCAATTATTACTTTTTGAGTTGTCCGGTTTCGGTTTCCTGCTATTTCGAGTTGTTGTATCTTTGTATCTATTTTATTATACAGATTTGACTTCCCCACCTGATATTCCTATTCCTACATACTTTAACAGTCTTGATAACTTTCCCTTTGATATCTCTATTGTAATATGTGTATTCAGATATGACTTTTTATCATAATATATCGATTTTATAGTTTAATTTTCATGGGTAATATGTTATTTAACCTGTTCAGACTATATGCAAAAAGCGGCTTAAACAGCACGACATTCTAACTTTGACGCATATAACGGTGGCGAAATATACCAGAGGGACATTCAAGCTCAAAATCCGAAAATAAATTGACAACGTCATGCTTAAAAGAAAAGATTAAAAGACAAACAATAATACACAACATAGACAACTAAAGACTGAGTAACAAAAAAACACACCAAAATCTGGGATGTTGTAAGGGTAGTGTTAATCATGTTGGTACAAACTCAGAAATAAGTCTGATTCGGTAGGTTACGTTCGATTAAAAAGGGACGGGATTGTTGCTACGACATTTGGAACATATCCGATATCATCGGTGGAATGGATATTTAGTGACGGTCAACCAACTATTGATGACGTCTTTAAGATCTACAAAAGAATAGTTAACTTTCACCACGTGGAACACTTGGTTAAGTAGTTTCCGTTTGAAAATAAAATCAAGATAGGAAGTACAAGCACTTGCGTATCATATCTACTTGAAGATAAATACTCTGTATGCAGGCCCTACTGATGTATTGCTGCATATAAATGTAAAGGTTCACAATCGGGAAGCTGAAATTATATCCTTCGTCGCAAAGTTTTGTTTACATCATCACCAAAAACATTGCTTATATTTATCACATGTATATATGTTTGATATCATTAAACCCCCATTTTTTTTTTATAAATTAGTATTTCTCAGTTGTCACTTTTCTCAGTGGAGTTTTGTCTACTATAGTTTTTTTTTTCATTGTCAGTTAAAAACTGAAAACTACACGTTATATATTAAATGCATCCGAAGATATGTGGTGGAACTAATCGCCCAAAGCCAAACATTTGAAGCCTTTATTGCAGAATAAAGCAGCGGAAAATTTAAGATAAATAGTACAAGTTACTCCAAAGGAATCCATTTATGAATAGGAAAAACAAGTATCTCTTGCTTTCCGGATGTTTTGGTGTGAAAAGTTTCCATAATCCGTGTGAATGGTGAATACATTGGACAACAGACGGTCATACACAAGACATATTAGAAAGAAAAAAAAACCGGTTTATCCAACAATTGACAAATATTATATTTACAAGACAAGTTCCTTATTTTAAAGAGAGAATGTCAAATGGAATATTATATGTAACCCGTATTAAAAACATAATAAAAAACTATGATCAAAAATAAACAAAACAAAAACGAAAAAAAACCCAAACCTTTGGTATTCATACACGATTCTAAATATTTATAAACCATAGTTCGCTAAAAAGGAAAAGCATACACAACATACAGGCCTGTTATGGATAGAAATTACATGCCTCCATTCATATAATTGGACATTTGGACAGGTCTAAGGTCTATTTCTATGTCTTCAGCAGTTTTCTAAATTATATTTCCGATATAATAGAATTTAAATGTATATGGTTTCTATATTGACCATCCGTGCAAAACAGATAGATCTATAAATACTTCTGATGGCTATAACTGATTGAATATGACTTTTTTATTTTTAAACAAATTCATATTTCAAATGCATAACATTAGACATGAAGATAAATGGAATAAATTCTTTATCGTCAATTTCTAAAATAATTACGCATATCTTGAATTTTATAAAGGTATTTACCTTTCCCTATCCTAAATCACGCTTGTCAGTGGGAAAACGAGTATGATATACAATACATCGATTTTTGTTCAAATAAACCACACATGAAAGGAAGGATACGTAGATAATCGTAACGATTTCAAAATAGTGGGAACAATAATGAAGTTGATGTTTATAATTCTGTTCGTCCAAAGCGTTTCAAGTCGACAGATCTTACACAGTAAGCAATAACTAATTATTTTCTTTATTAATTTATTCTTTATTCGTAACTTCTTGTTTAACGTTTTGTAGTTACAAATTTTCTGGATCATTTTAAATTTAGAAATGCAGAACTCTTAGTTAATCTTTAAGTTACGTCGTTTTTTTAAAAGAATTTTTGATAATAAAATATTTATGTTGCAATCACCACTGGAAAATCACATTCGTGCCTTACATTTGACACCAAACCTTGTTATGTTTTCACCAATAATATTTCGAAACGAAAACCAGGTTAGTAAACAAAATTTGAAGCATATATGTACTATCGGTTTTCGATTTTATTTTAATTTTCGCTGTGATAAAAAAAATGGGAACACAACATTTTCGTTTATAGCCCCTTAGATAACCATATGATTGAACTAGATTTAACATACGGTTCTGACTGTGTTGCATGTAAAGAAAGAGGCCGATTTCATTGAGTAGCGATTACTCTGAAAACATAAACAGTCGTTAAAATATTTGATATGACGTATAAACACGATGAATGTAATGTCTTGTACTTCTTAATTTGTCTTTTAAACATTTTTCCCTCACAGATAACGCAAATGTTTGTCAGTTAAAGACATTAGAAGTATAATGCTGTTCAAAATTCATAAATCGATTGAGAAAGAAAACAAATCCGGTTTACAAACACAAACTGAAGGAAACACATCAAATATAAGAAAAGAACTACTGCACGACAGAAGCACACCATTAAAACGTAGCTAAATGTGTTTATCAGTTCGTATTGTTGTTTCTTTGTGCCATGCTTTTGTTCGTCCTTCGTCGACTGATACATTGCACTGTCCCTTATTATCATTTTCCCAAAAATACAAATTGATGACACGCAATTCTACTATACGATATAAATATTCGATAATTCTGCCCAAAACACCTTGTTCTAGATTTATAATTATAAGATTTTCCCTATGATTAAAAATTAAAAAGGCAAACATAAGAATACAAAACAGGTACTGTAAATTAAATACACCTTCATCAGATATTCAAATTATACAACACTTTTTTTTATTTCATACTTCTGTTGTAGTACAGTTTGCATACCTTGAAAGCTGGAAATTTTGAAGGTTTACTTGCTTTAAATATCAATACATTGTCCAAATCAAGTAAAAACGATACTCTTGTTATCTACTGTTTTTCTCTCAAAACTTATTGCAATATGTTGTGCTTCGGAAAACGTATTCGATAAAGCCATATATATATTGTAAATAAAATGGAGGATTGTACTTGTCTTTCTTATAATCATTTAACATGCAAAACTATATGCAATTCTTACATATAATTACATTGCTAATTGTAGAAAGTGTATGCATGAATGGCGAAGTTTACTTACAATGTCCACACAGACAGTCTATTCTTATAACGAATATAGTGTACGAAACCAAGTGGAATATTTTTAAATGGAGGTCATTTAATCCGTTAGTTTGTAAAACATGGACCAACACATGGAATGATTGCAAATACTCAATTTCCTACCAACCCTTACAAGACCAGTGTATAGGGGAAGATACATGTACAGTGATGATGAACTACAATCCATGCTCATCAGTACCATTGTTGTATGCTACTATATATTATGAATGTTCAGGTTAGTTTTAATTAATGTTCTTCTCACACATTATGATTGATAGATGTCCTTAAATAATTCAATTACATTCATTTCCTAATATACCGTCGAAATTTAGAATTAATTAAACAAAACGTTTATAACTGTCATTTTCAATGATTGCTTTATTCGTTGTTATTGTCTTTGAACTGTGAGTGACTGCAAGTACTCTAAGTTCGGTACTAAGTGTCTTTTATGTTGTTGAGATAAATAAATACTCTGCTACGTACATTACAAGGTTTGTGTTTTTGTAAGATGCTTTTCTGTTGTCGATCGATATGAGTATTTGAGCCCCTTTTAACTGATTTCTGTAGTTGAACTGATACACCACTGTTCAAGTTGATGCCAAGAAAGTAGTTTAACCACGTAATATCCTGAATGTACCTTTCCCAAGTCAGGATCCTTTAGTGTGATGGTGGTCATATGTATCTTTTTTCATTATTGTTTTGAACATATATCTTGCCGTAATTTTTTTTAGGCACCAGGTCTTTTTTACTTTGAAAGTCATGGTTTTATTTCAGTTTATTTATTTGTTTACCGTGTTTCCTATTAAACTTCATTTTTCTATTTGATTCACTAAATTTTGCATCGATAAATTATGGTCGCCAAATCATACTCAGATAGTTATATCACAGGAAACCACGCCTACTTTTTATAGAGATAATAAATGTTGAAACATACAATTGTAAGTAAGTTACTTTTAATTTGAAATGAAGCGAACAGAAAACTTCTAAGAGTTCAAATAAGGATACACATGATCATGTGGCATACGTTAGTTTAAAATCCTGGTATCTAATCTCTAAATACAAAGGTTTGAATATCTGATATGAATATTAATTAATAGATTCAATAATAAACTTGAGTTAATTTGAAAAATGATGGTCCATGTTCAAAGTTTTTCACTGAGACTGTGTTATGAAAAAAATCATTGGAAGCGCTGTTTTTAAGTTTTGGTATTCTTGTACGTGCAATACACTTGCGTTAAAAAAAATCAATAAGTTTTACATTCAATCATGAAGTAAAAGTAGGAAGACGATTTGGCGTAAACAAACAAGTTTAACCCGGCCACATTGTGTTTGTGGCTGTCTTAAGTCGGGAACCCATAATTCAGTGGTATTCGATTGTTGCTGTGTTACATATTTAATTTTCGTTCATTATTCAGTACAAAAATGAGGCCATTAGATGTTTAGTTTGAATTATCTAACATTTGTCATTTCTTTTTGCAGCTTACTATGCTGTATTGGCTTTGTTTATTGTTGCTTGTCGTACGCATTTGCTGACCTATAGTTGTTAATTTCTTTTTCGTGTCGATATCTTTTTGAGAGTTGTCCTATTGGCAATTATACCACATCCTACAATGTATTTCATAATATAACAACAACAAATATCACATTTTCTTGATTCTTATGATTTTCTTGATAGAGGGTTGCTGCTCACAAGGACGCAATTAAACCAAGACTTCCAAATAGTAGTGTAGTTGGAATCATCCCTTAGTACATTTTACGGACGCCATCACGAGTTGATTGACCGTTATGGAATAACCGTTTACCAAATGATATCGGATATTTTTCTTACGTCGTAACTATCATTCCCTTCCCTTTCATGAACGTATCCTACCGAATAAGACTATATACCAGATTTGTTTAAACATGAGCAACACAACGGGTGTCACATGTGGAGCAGGATCTGCTTACCCCTGCGGAGCCCCTGAGATCATCCCTAGTTTTTGGTGGGGTTCGTGTTGCCTTTTCTTTAGTTTTCTATGTTGTGTCATGTGTACTATTGTTTATCTGTTTGTCTTTTTATTATAAGCAAGGGCGTTGTCAGTTTATTTTCGATTTAGGATTTTGACTGTCCCTCTTTCGTCCCTCATTTATAGTTTGACATTAAAATCAGCGGAAAATGTATATCTTATATAATTTTTAGAATCAAGATATGAAACAATAGTTCCACTGATAAAATACTACTCCAATGGTATACCAACATCTACATCTACACAGAAAGGTATGTTTATCATCAACCTATTCAAGCCATCAAGGTTATGATGTCTACAACACTGATTCAATCCACATAAACCTTGTTTTACGTGTACTTTATCGAAATATATAATGTATCCAAAAATCAATATATCCGTATATTTGAAAGTTGCAATTTACCTGTTCTTACTTAATTCAGATTTAGAATATTATTACAAATACAACAAACTAATAACGACAAAAAGGACGACTCTTCTCTCATTTTTGCTATTATGCAAATTCTTCGGGGTAGTATATTACGGGTCCTTTATAGGGGTAAAATCTTTTAAGTTGTAACAGTACTTGCATATTTGATATTTATAATTGGATTAATTAAGAGTTAAATTGAAGGATCGTGTACAAAAAAGGAAATTAAAAAACAACTTTGAAATCAATGGTATTATTGATTATAAAACAGCGTTGACTGCTGTACCCCTTTTTTAACATTTGAACCTATTATTTTTATTTGTTTTGTTCACACATCGTTGTCAACATCCTGGAGAAGTATACGACTGTCATACATGTGAGATGTTAAGCTAGCGTAAAAACTAGGTTTGAATAACCATTTTCGACATGAAAAGTAATTGTATTTTGGGTGTCCCGTTTTCCCCTTCTTTTTGTGGCTTTCTTGTTATTTATTTTGCATATATATCTTGTAAGCATGAGGTGTGATAATGAAACTTATAAAAAAGAAGATGTGGTATGATTGCCAAATGACATAAACATTAACACCTATAGGTGACCGTACGGCCTTCAATTATGAGAAAAGCCCATACCGCATAGTCAGCTATAGTTTTTTTCTGTTCAAATTTAAATTACGAAAATTAAGAACCTAAGTATTGTCTTTTTTGTCATATGTAACCAAATTATGGTCAAGTTTCACTTACTGATTTTTAAAAAGCCTGGAAATATAGGCGTTTGTAAAATTTGGGATATTCTTGTGCGTATTTGGCCATTTGTTTTATCCTCACAGAATTATGCATAAAAATGTTTCCTCAAGTTAAAAAAGGGGAATCGTGCACAAATTATTTAATACCTAATTTCAGTATGTCAAATGTTTGATTTATTTACAGAACAGTTTTACCTTGGATATGATTACACCTCTCAAAAGCAGGCTGTTAAAACAATTGGCTGTTTTGTTTTGTTATGCTATGTTAAAGTTTCAACATACTTCACGAACTGTTAGTTGACCTTACGACACAAATTATATAAAGTATTACACAATTTATTTATCACATAATGTGTTGTACCCCACGAAACATTTTGTATACGTATAATGATTAATGTACATTAACATAGTTTTAGTGTAAACAATATTTTATTCAGAAACAAATAAATAAATGCGTACATAAATACAATACAATGGACTGGAAAACAAGTGACAAGTCACTTATACAAATTCCTCTCCTTACATAGTTTTGGCCGCTGGATCACAACGATTGTCGAAATAACATATTATTTACCCTATTTTGTCAACATAATAGAGGTAATAATAACTGTTATACAAAACCAGGTGAAATCCAGAATTTTCTTAGGAAAATGTCTACAAAAAGAAAGAAATTACATTTGCTTTTTGCGCGTTTTGTTGTTTGATGAATTTGATTTGGGTAGTTGTTATTGAATTCTCCGTTTTTATTTGTTTTTTTCAATATATCTTTTTTAATGAAAGATATAAATACTTTAAAAACTGACGTATTGTCATTTTAAACGCTTTTTTCTATTTCGTGAATAATGTTTAGTAGTATTGTGTATGGTGTATTTAGAAATAAGGTTATAAAACAAAAAGTCTTAATACATATATCAAAATCTCTTTTATATTTTGCATATTATATTTATACATATATATTTTATATTAAGCTAACAACTCACCAAATCATAAGCACAAGAAAAAAGATGACGATGACGACGACGATGACGACGATGACAAAATCCACAACGAAAGCCAAAACAACAAATCTTGTATGTAAACCTTCCCTTGATACATTTGAGTTCTGATCATGCATTGCACAAATAAAATACACATAATGCCCCGTGTGCATATTTCCTATGTTACTTTCGATGTTTGCGTTGACTGTCAATACGTTAACGCGGTCAACATGGAAATGTCTAATGTAAACACGTTTAGTCAGTTGTAATCGGAGGATTACTACATTTTTTAAAAGATTAATATGTCACCCTCAACGGTGTTTGCTTGACATGTTGTTATTTTACGCGTCTATTTTTCCCTTAATTTCCCTTATTCTTCCACACATATTGTCCGTCGTGTTTCTCGGATTTCGATGGACCAATGTTGATGGAACTTCACTTTAATGAAAAATTTTAAATCTTTTATTAAAAAACCCAACTGGGGGAAACTTTTTTGAAATGTTACCCAGTATGCCTACATGTGTAGAAAATATTAAGATATTCCGAAATTGCCGTCGTTGTCATTGAAACTAGGAGAAAATTTAACACTTATCCTATCAGCATGTTCTTAGAGAGTATCGAAATAAAGTCAATGAAACTGTATGGATATATAAAATGATATATGGCAATGAGATGTCTGCTTTTCGAATTTTGGAATTATCCACTGTACCCATAGAAACCGCAAAAACGTCAAAAATTTCAAATATTTAAAAAAGCTCAAAACTGGAAGAAACTTTACAAAAATAGTTACTGGCATGTATAGATGTACTCTTTGAATTTTGAATTTTCAAAATGTCCACCGTTTCCATGGATACAGCAAAAATGTTCAACGTTTCAAAATGCTCCAAACTTAATGCAACTTTACAAAAATGATTATTTGCACGTAAAGATGCACTCTACGACATTGGATTTTTTCTAAGCCAAGTATTAGGTCAATACTGTTTGTTTTAAAGTTACTCTGTGATTGAATTTTGCGAATGAATTGTGCAAAGATATGTAATTACTATCCTTGAGAAGTTCACAAATGTTATCTTTCAATTCCTTGCATGTCAATTAATTTCGAAATTGTGTTGACTTTTTCAGTGAAAATTTGTCTAGGGACGGCTGTTGGAATCACCTCGCTTATAGCAATTATTGCTTTGCTTTGCATTTTAAAATCCAGGTTAGTCTATTATATCACGTTTTTAACTAGTGACACATAACATGTTGTGTATAACAGAAATTCAACTAAGAAAGAAAACGTGATTTTAAATATTAGTCAAGTAATAAAGTAGACCTTGCTGTAATTGATCTTAAGTTCAAGTTCTCTGGGGAAAATACAATTTATATATCATATTTTGAATTATTGAAATAATTTCTATCAATATCGATGAAGTAAATTTTAATAGGGAAGCAAAAACCAGATTGAATATGAAAAATAGATGAACCAAAAAACGTCATTCACGTTGATATTTTTTTCTGTGTTGTGCTATACACCTGATCTGTTGTTGTATTTGCTATCTACGAACTTTATTAAGTAACTTCAATTATCTGTTAATATTAAACCGAACTACCTTCTCATACATCGTTAATCGTCGGTATTACTACATTATTTAATTTGTTGCATAATGTCAAGTGACTAATTCCGAGAAGTCAATTAACTATTTCTTTGTATCATTTGTAGTTGATAGAATTGCCTTATCAGTAATTATCCATATTACATGTATAACAGTCGGGTTGATACGCTTTTTTTAATTGATATTCATCTAGAACAATAAAACACCAACGATGTGTAGAAGCTATATGTATATTGGCAATAGAACAAATGATGTGTATTTATATTTATATTGTTTAGGCTTTTATGTTAGGTTAATATTGTCATCATTCCGATATTCATTTCTAGGTTTTTAGACATTTCTTGAATTTAACTAAATGATTAATGTACAAGAGGACTTGCAATGCATGTTATGTCAAAAAATTGAAAACAACCCATTATGAAATTCTTGCGTCCGACGCGCTTGTCTTGATTAACCTTCACCAGGAACGCTCAGAGCCAAAAATTTGAAATAAGGTTTATTATATTTTACTGTTTAGGAGAAACAAACATGAACAAAGACCAAACCCTATGGCTCGCAGCAATCATTTGAATCCTGAATATAATAACGGTTTTGAAAACTCAACTGCATACCAGATTTCAGCTACAAATCCAACATACACAGGATACAGCCAAACAAGGATGGACAGAGTCGATACTTCTAGAGATATCAATTATGCTTTGCCTTCATATGAAGAAGCAGTCAGTAACCCGTACGACGAGGTGAATTATAGAACTTCAAAGTAAACAAAACTGTAACACTAATTGTAATGAAGTGTCTAGAAACAACTGTTTTAAGGCTTTGCTTATTTTTCTATATCATGGAATATATAACGAAATTAAGACTTATACTTAATAAAATGGTAGTTTTATATGGATAGTTCTTTCAAATCATATAAACTAAATTAATAAAGCGGATATAGTCACTGCTTCTACGTAAAATAACTACCCAACCATAGCAGCTGACGTCTTTGATGCCGAACATTAATGTTGGTTATTAGTGTTTGTTAAGATGTTGTCTTGCTTTATTTTTTTATTTTTCAATGTACACGTGTTTTTGTATAATTTTATGACTTTCGTGTATGTCAGCGTAAAAAACGGATATGTACTCTGATGTACAGTAGTTGTCGTTTGTTTATGTAATATATACGTGTTTCTCGTTTCTCGTTTTGTTTATATAGATTAGACCGTTGGTTTTCCCGTTTGAATGGTTTTACACTAGTAATTTTGGGGCCCTTTATAGCTTGTTGTTCGGTGTGAGCCAAGGCTCCGTGTTGAAGGCCGTACTTTAACCTATAATGGTTTAATTTTTAAATTGTTATTTGGATGGAGAGTTGTCTCATTGGCACTCACACCACATCTTCCTATATCTATCTAATCATATTTTCGTATAAATTAAGTATTAACTAAAGATAAGATAAACTCCATGAACATATGGGTAACAATTTTGTTAATGAACTAAGGCAAGACAAGATTCAGCTTTTATTTTATTATTGATTGATTATGTTTCCTCCATATTTTGTAAAATTAAGTTTTAATACACAGAGTGTCGTTCTTTAGAACATGAATGTGAATCCTAATGTAGCACCAAGAATATTAAGAGCTGCACGTTTGCTCAAAGTATTAATTACTGTTAAGTGGTGTACTTAATATAGTTTGATTTTAGCCATAAAACATGTGCTAATTACTTCTGAAAGAAGACAAAAAATAAGCAATGTCTAAACATGTATAAATTCTTTTATCAGACATGAATAGAAATGATTTATTCTTTTATATTTTATGAATATTTTTACCTTTAAGCTGCATTCATGTAAAGATATGATTATAGTTAACAGTGTCATATTGAACATGACTACTTCGAGTAAAATAAAACTATATCTACAGATACTTTCGTCCGTAAATCTGTATTCCAATTCTATGAATTAGTAAATTGAGTTTAGGTTCGTAATCCTCAGATTGGTTTCATTACAAGTAAAAGAATTGTAACTTTTTTAAAAGATTAACAGTATAGTACCGACATCTAAACAAGCCAATCATAGTATAAAATTAATATGGTTAATAGATATGTCATGCATGATAGTGAAAAAATGTTACCTTCTCGTTCTTTTTTGTAAGTTAAACTATCATTGTCTAAAAACTAAATATGTTATAAAAAGTGGATAATATTGTGATTACCTTCAAACATGATGCAAATAATTAAAACTTATACATATAATTTAATCTTACTTTATTATTTAATTATCTTCTAGCAAAATTGAGCATCTTGTCATACGTTGGGTTTGACAATCTGCACATTTCTGTTTAATGCAATTCATAGAGCAAGTTACCTTTAAAGCTCTTTTGAATCACAATACAATTTCAAAATGAAACTTCTTGATAAGTTAGGAAAAAAATTGTATGGATAATTTGAGAATTGCATTATATTATCATTACGTTGTTCTGATATCAAAGATAATGTAAAGGACTTTATTTCTTATATAACAGTTTTTGTTGTTGAACTTTTTTGGTTGCTTTTTCGTATATTTCAGTTATATTACTGATAAGTCTTTCACGTATATAATTATACATTATAAACCAGTCTGAGTTGAAAACAAAGTTCAAATAAAGGCAACAGTAGTATACCGCTGTTCAAAACTAATAATTCCATGGACAAAAAACAAAATCGGGGTAACAAACTAAAACCGAGGGAAACGCATTAAATATAAGAGGAGAACAACGACACAACACCGAAACGCAACACACACAGAAACGAACTAAGCATCAGACAAAATCCCACGAGAATAACACATATAACATCTAAACCAATTACATGAATTTGGGATAAACAAACCTATGATGCCGTTGGATATAACTCACAATTTTCATACGTGTGCATGCATAACAAAATTTCTATGTAGAGGGGTTTTAATACAGTACGACATTTTCCAAACGACAAAAGAGAGAAAAAGGTATATTTTATCAAAACGGAAAATAGTAAACTGAAGGGAAAAATGGTGAATTGCAAACACGAGGTGCAAAAAAAATAAATAAAACATACTATTCTTTTAAATGTATAGGTTTCAGAGTTTCTGAAAAAAAGCGCTACGGATGCACGACATGTATAAAGATTTGTGTTAATTTATTATGGCTGCTGATTGATTGTTCTGTGGTTAATGGTATCCCCAGTTCAATATTCAGCACTACAGTCTTCACAAGATAATCATGTTTATATCATCCTTTTTTTAATTTCACCGCATATAAATTTCGCTTTTATTTTGTGGTCCTTTTTAGTCGGCGTTTCTTAATGGTTCTACATCTGTTTTCCTAGCTTAATTTTAAATTATTTTTTTACGGCTCCTTTCGGTCAGAAAGGTTCTAATAATTTCCCTTGCTTTAAGATAATAAGTTTGAGCGTTCATGATGAGAATATTAATTGATCCAGAAAAACGCTTTAATCGAAATAAATTATCATCATGTTTTCCCGCATTTACCAGCACTTAGTCGATGGCATTAGTGATTGACTGTATTACTAACTCAGTGGACAGTGTGTTGGTACTGACATAATTTATAACACCAGTCGAACAGATTGACCATAGGTGGATTATGAAATTATTTACACCCAAGGTTCAAACTCTCTTGGGTAAGGTTATCCGGAGACGATTAAACCATCCCTTTTACACCTGGTCTATTAATGGTAATAAATATCAAAACGCATTGTTGTATATTCACATCCATGGCTTTAACATTTTGGGGTTTGAGCGTTCTACATAGATGAAAATCGGTCACGTCATTGTTTAAGTTTACTCCAAGTGTATGATAAGTGGGAAAACTAAATATTTATTGACATACATTTACGCCCTGTAATTTCAAAATCTAGGGAATGTGCGTTGTTGTATAATTATATTATATTTCGGAGAGTCTAAGTGATATAGATGCACGCTGTTTTAGACCTCGACGGCGGCATTGGCAGTGACGGTGTACACAATGTATAATATTGTGATTAGGTCTAGATTATGGTGACCCACTAGCAGTAGGTCGATGGTATTTGGTATGTAGTTGTATTAGTATTGGTACATCTTATTTCGTGAACTATAAACATTATTTTGTACTTTTGTCATCTATTAGTTTGATATGTATCTTTTGAATTTGCCATTTGATTAGGAATTTCCCGTTTTGAATTTTGCTCAGAGTTCAGTATTTTTGTAATTTCATTTTTTGTAAGCAAATTTGTTGAATTTGCAAGTCTCATTATCAAAGAGATTATATAATCCCACCCCCTGGTACTGATGTGCTGACTTGGAAACTTTTACATAGTCTACAAGGTAGTATTCGTGTTTAGGTTTGTTCAAACAGAACGACTAATGATAAGTCAATGGAATTTGGTATGCAGTGGTATTAGCATTGGCACATCTCATGTTCTTGCCGATGTATAATCATGTTCTTTTCTCATAGTTTATAAACTTTGAATATATGAATAATTAAATGTAACACATTTCAAAGTATTTCTGTTTTTATTTGCATATTTGCATTATGAAAATTACAGAAAGGCGAGACATATATATGTACGAACAGGTTGTATTAGTAATGATTGTGTATGACAGATTCCCAATAGAGATTAATATATGAAACAAAATGGCAATGTCATGAAAAAAAACCACCCCAAAATCAAATATTTTTTCCCCATTATTTCGTTAAATATCCTTTTTTAAATTTTGATACATTTATTATTCTGTTTCGTATTTCATTTATATCAATCTTACAACATGTATGATATTCATTACAAAAATATACTAAAACACATGTATTAAGATAAAATAGTATCTCATATTTTTATTGTTTTGTCTATGATATCTTCTTTAATGAATCTAAATAGTTTATTAATTCAATTTAATATGTTGTATGAAGATAAAAAATTGTCTCCCGATTTTACAGACATCAAATGAAAAAAAATAAAGATATTTTTTTTTCAAAGATCAAAAGTTCAAAATTTTCAAAAAGAAAATTAAAGAGCGCACGTTTCATGCACGAAAGTTAAATGTCTCTTTTTTTAATTTTTCTTCGAACATGATGATTATTTTTGTATTTGAAGATGAATAAAAATTAAAAAAAATCTAAAAAAAAAAAAGAACCAAATCTTCAAAATCAATTGATTTTGTAATGCTTATCAATAGTCTATGTACAATTGAGTTACCAGAGTGACTATTAAATAACAACCACTACAAGATGTTCTTGCTCTAACGTGTATCATAAGTTTAGTGCCTAGTATCTTATATTTTGTAAGTGGACTTGTGAGACCAACCTGATATTTTGTTGTTGTTGTTATTTTGAATTTGTTTATCCACGGGTTGTTGGATTTTAAGTATCCCAAAGGGACATTGAGAGTATTTTCAATCCTATATTTTGAAAAACGTTCTAACTTCATAATATCACACCTTGCCAAATTTCAGGGGTATAAACTCTCACGACCGATGGTTACCAATTTTCTATTGTGTAATGCCCCAATAATTGGATTATAGTTTCTTATTATTTCAAATGAGTGAAACAGCGGGTTTTGCATGTGGTGCAGCATTATGTAACCCTTCCGGGGCTATTGAGATTAATCAAGTTTTTGGTTAGATTTGTGTTGCTAAATCTTTAGATGTTTATGTTGTGGTTTTGTACTATTCGTCGTTTTTCGTTTTTGTCACGGTACTAACAGTTTGTTTCCCACAAATGAGTTTGAGGAATCTTATATTCAGTGGTTGTCGTTTGCTGATTTGGTTCACAAGTGTTACTTCTTTCGCGATTTTTATATAGATAAGACCGTTGGTTTTCCCATTGGAATGGTTTAACACTAGTAATTTGTTGGGCCTGCTGTTCGATATGAGCCAAGGCTACATAGTGAAGACCGTACTTAAACTTATAAGTGTTAACTTTTATAAATTGTGACTTGAATGGACAGACATCTCATTGGCACTCATACCACATCTTCTTATATCTATTGAATATCTATTTGGTATCTTTCGCATGTAATTATTAGTCAAATGTAGCCTTTAATCTATATGGAAATGTATTTATAGTTCGAAAATGTAATCACTAATATATAAAGTTAAAGCATAGCAAAAAAGCTAAAGAAAATTAAAATTAAAGTGTTAACATCGATCGTAAAGATCAACATATCGCGTAACATTCGTTAACCATGCCGATTTATGCCTGATGTTCCACAGATTGCAGACCAGTTGCAGATCTTTGTCGTGTTGAAAAGCATTACATTCCTGATTTATGTCACACATGAATGCGCATCTAATGATACTAATACCATAAGCAGTATCAATAGAATGGCCATCTATAATTGTGACGTTATCATGCCTGCAGAAATCACCTGCAATTAAAAAAAAACAAAGATTTGCTATTGTTTACTGATTTAAATGATTAAGAAGATGTGTGCGAAACAAAATCAAATCGTTGTGGTTATCTTCAATTTGCTCGCGAATTTTGTGTTTGCTGTTTTTTGCATCGTTTATTTTGCAGTCAGGAAATAACAAGAAAGAAAGTATACCAAAGAGAGCAATAAAAAAGAAATAAAATTTCGAAAACACAGTTGTCAATTCTTGTGACACAACTGTTTGATATTTGAAATGCAATCTATGGTTATTCCGGTCATGAAATAGGGAAAGCAATGATAACATACATGTAGTATGCTTATTATACTAGTTATATGATACGCACGACACAAATTTCCGTAATATTTCTTGATCCTCTACACTATAGAGTAAGCGTTTTAAAAATGATTGAATACAAAACTGGATTTTTTAAAATGTCCTGTACCAAGTCAGGACAATGGCCATTGTTATATTATAGTTTGTTTCTGTGAGTGTTGAATTTCAGTACTTCT
Organism: Mytilus trossulus; assembly: GCF_036588685.1. Lineage (NCBI taxonomy): Eukaryota > Metazoa > Mollusca > Bivalvia > Mytilida > Mytilidae > Mytilus > Mytilus trossulus. The sequence goes on from NC_086384.1 coordinate 25,162,722, forward strand.
GTTGTGTCGTTGTTCTGCTCTTATATTTGATGTGTGTCTTTCAGTTTAAACTTGTTACCAGGGATTGTGTTTATATCAATCTATTTATGATTTTTGAACAGCGGAATACTACTGTTGCCTTTTATTTGGAACAAACAGAAGGTAAAAAGGGTACAAAAAAAAAGTGTACCGTGTAGAACTAACTTTTGTTTTAAAAAGTTTAACCCTCAATGAATAAGCGCTCATAACTTATGATAAGTCAAAATAGAGATTTCCAATAACTTAAAAATGACTTTACTCGACATAACCGACTTAACTCAATGTATTTCGTCCTACTGCATTGAAGCATGACAGAGGGGAGCATACACTGCATGCATGTTTTGCTCTTTGAACACGCATTGTTGCTGGATTATGCCTTCAGTAAAAATCAACCACAACTATTTTTTTTACTCTTTAAATATTTTGTCATTTAACACTGAATGATTTTATTAACAAAAAAACTAAGTACATTACCAACTTGTAATCAAACACACCCATCATTTCTTGTAATCTCACATTATGAATTTTAAAAACTACCTAGACGACATTTAGCATACAAATATTAAAATAACGAATTCCGAAGCGAGAAGGTTGCCTTTTTTTGTTTTAAAAAGATTTAACGTTTAAAGTAAATTCCAACACACCCGAATGTAAAAGGTGTACTCGACTTGTAAAACAAAATAATATTTTTCTATAATTTAATTGAAGATAATTTGATGTGGGCAGAAATTCATATCAATGATATATTTTTCAAAAGTACTTTTTCGTTTTTAACTATACCAAATTATGGGGCGAGGTTTTTGTTTAAGATAAACTTGCATCCGAGGATACAGGGGTAGAGGGCGTACTCCCCCTTTTCGATCGATAAATAAGAAATTAAATATCATAAAACATTAAAAATCGAAAAGAAGAATCTATTTGATAACGACACACAAAATCAATACAAATATAAAATAATAAGTTCATTAAAATTTGCAATTATATCTGAAAATCAAAGTCATTGTAAAAACCATGAAAGACAACTCCTATGATAGGTAAAGATACGTATATATACGTGGTCTTATGACAGTGAAGTTTAGGCGGGAATCTCAAGAATCATGTGATATATAAAAATCATGATTTCTTTCGTTTTTCATCATCTTAGAAATATTTGATATTGATTAAATTTATTATGAATGGGTTTCCTAGTTTATGAATACTTAGTTAAAATTGAGTAACGCATTTTACAAAATTAATTGGTTAGCAATTACCGGTCCCGTTACGTGCGTACGTCGAGTTAGGTACGTATGTCATTTTATTGGAAATCTCTAATGGGTCTTAATCTGTCCAACACCAAAACATAGTCTTCTTGTCAAATGGTGACATTTCTGGAACAAAAGTAACAAGTATTTAAACTAACGATACCAATACCAGCCAGCATGAGTGTGAAACACGAGACATAGGTATTCTGCATTAATCAAATCGTAAAAGTAGCGGCGCAGCGTTTTATGTACCATCTAGAAATAAAGTAATTATAAACAAAAAGGGTGACGAAACCTTACCTTTGTTAGTACACAGGTCATAATCTGGCATAGTCTGAAGATCGACTCCTGGGTTGTCCGGACAGATAATACCATCGCCATGATCCAGAACAATATATAAGTCTTTCAAGCTTACAAGCGCACAGTTACAAATGAGCTGATTGTCAGAAAGATCCCTTCAAAGATTTTTTTATGCAAACGCATGTTAATGACATGTGTTGATATTCTTGTAAAGGATTATATACAATATAATAATGTTTTTTTTTTATATTGCGTCGATTATTTAGAAAAAATGTCATCTGTTAAACGATAGCTGAAACTCGTACATGTCTTTGAAGCTGAATTCCATTTTAAATGTATACTATTGCATTGGTTTTGTTCAGTAGAATCGATATACCCAATGTATATATAAATAGAAAGTGAGTAATATTGATATTTATAGGTTTTACAAAAATCTATTTCAAATTTGATCCACTTAAACAACAAAAACTATGTGGTATAGTTTAATTGTAGTTTATTTGCATTTATGAAAATTATCTAGACATATATGTGTTCTGAATCATCATTGTGTAAATTTCTATGACATGACTTTTTTTTCAAGAAATTGATATTTTTCTTTGCGATAAATAAGTTATACTCATCTTTAGTCGGAATAATATAAACACGAAATTGTCAATTCAAAAGATATCTTCCACAATTACCTTAATGAACGAGTTTTAAGCAGGAAAAAACCCATGCACTAGTATGAAATGGAACTAGTCAAATGTGCACTATTATTTCTTGATTATGATATCTGTAATGTAACTTTTCTTTCAGGAATTATTTTTAAATGTATATACTTACAAAATCTTTAAGTTTGTTAGTCCTTTGAACATCTTCATATCTATTGATGTTATTAGGTTGTGTTGCAGGTCCCTTATGACATGAACACAAATAATTGAATTTAATTATAGACAAAGTGCAGTAATGTAATCATATTGTCTTTCTAGTGCTAACAATGAACACTGCTCTTTCTTTGATATCTACATCATAATAGGAAGCTTAATATCAAAATTTATGATAAAAAAGATATATTTTAAATGGTGACGAACCATCTTACAGTGTTTATATATCTCAACTTGTTCGATTAGCTCGTTTATGTAACAACAACTTATTTGGTTTTAACGACAAAACAAAATAATTGCATAAATGAAAAAATATTACAGATTGGTATTCAATATCACAAACTAGTCAAAACGTCAACTCAATTTTATCATCGAAACAAGGACACTACTCGTAAATATAAATCAACATGCAAACTTCTCTAAGATTCAGGTATTTCACATCCAAATATGTAGCCTTTGCTTGTCTTGTTTGTTTTGAATTTTAGCTAGAATGTATGTTTAGTATCACGTTCATTTTCACTGAACTAGTACTAAGTTTAGTTAAGGGATCAGCTGTAGCCAGAAAACGAACGACTATATTCATTTACAAAACAGTGAAAAAAACAATAGATATAATGCAACAAAACAAAGCCCCTGTACTACAGGCTCTGGACTGAAACAGACAGACAGAAACAGCATGTGGCGGAGTAAAACACCAAACCCTCCATTAACTTTTGATAGTGGGGTAACTATACAACACAGGAGCAAAAGATATAAATCAATTTAAAAGGGATTAACTTATCGGATAGATCATGGTAATTTGCTCAGTTATTCCATTCGTTATCAGTTAGGTTATTGTAGGGAAAATATGTCATAGATATAAGAAGATGTGGTATAAGTATAAGTCATAAATTATCAAAGTTAACATTATAGGTCAAAGTACGGTCTTCCAAATGAAGACTTGGCTTACACTTCACAGCAAACTATAAACGACACAACACATTACTGGTGTAAAGCCATTCAAACGTGAAAAACAACGGTCTATTCTATTTTAAAAAAAAAACCAAGAAACACTCATCAACAAACGACAACATCTGAACTTAGGACATGTGCAAAAAATTGCAGCGTATTTAAACGTTATGTGTTGTTTTTAATATGTTAATCAGCGATTGAACTCTCGTGAGAAGTATGAGCAAACTGATATAACGTACAAAGATGAAGTGCTTTTTTCAGTTATGACAATAAATTAGTAAAATATTATCATATTCAGAAATACTCCATATTGTTTTCCTTTTCCTGTTAAGACCTTTCAGTCAAGTTGGACAATTTCTATATAACCAAATAGATCAAAATCTTCCATCAATAAACTGTTAATTCATCAATTTCAAACTTACAACTCTTTCAATTTTTTCAAATCATCGAACAAACTGGATATATCACTCAAGCTATTGAAGGCCATCACTCTGCAAAGAAAAATACATACATTTCATTAAACATTCAATTATAAATCTTGATAAATGAACTTACTATTGCTTATTAAGCCGGATTATTTTTCTGATAACTTATTGTGCCGTCAAAATTATTTTACATCCGTTTCTTATTATTTGTGATTCTCTGAATGAATTTTTAATTTAATGAAAACGCTTAATTAATTTCAAATTAGGCTTTTTAAATTTTTCTATGATATATTGGAGTTGAATCAAAATGCAATATAAAGGATAAGTTGATAGTTTTCGACAGGAACTTTGTCGTACTTAACCCTATCTGAAAATACATACTTCTAACTAACTGTTAAAAAAGTGACAAGTTGTAAGTTTACAGTTTGACGAGTAACTATGTTATAGTATGTCATTATAGAATTTACGATTTTTATATTCTAAAAAGTTACTTACAATTCTTCCAATTCATAAAGTCCTCGAAAAACACCCTTTTCAACCAGGTTGATATTATTTCTTGATAGCTGTCTGACATAAAAATAAACAAAATTGTTGAAAGCATTACCATTGGTGAAAATAAAACCGTAAATATAAACAACAAAAGTTGTATCTACAAATATTATTTTCCATTGGTAATTTTAAGATTCCAGTATTCAAATTGGGATACTAAAATTTGAGTATTGAGAAGGAGGAACCCGTTAATAAAATGTAAATGTCTAAAAACTGTAAAGTCTCATTCGATAATATCGTATTCAGGAATTCGAGATGGTTTGTTATCATACTACCACAATTAGAACACAACCATGGTTCTCAAGCGAACAGACTTTCATTTGTGTTCGACCGACCAACTCATTATATTGTTCATGATATTTTCTAACGATGACTCCACCTTTACCACTTATAAGATACCTCTTGATGAAGCAGAACTCGCCTTCAATTGTGATAAGAAACGAATATCGTATCATACTCCAAATGCATGAGAATGTTACTGATTCTCAATCCCTATGAATTCATTTTGATATTTGAACTTCAAATAGCGCAGAATCTTAGGTTACCTATATGTTCATCATTGTACCTTGTTATAAGGTCGAATCATGTCATATTGGCGGTCACATTCTATTTTAAGATAATTAACCAATACAACCATATAATTAAGAATCCAAAAGAGGTTAAAGAATCTAAAGGGGTTTAAAGATGAGCTTTCCATGTCTATGTAATGTTTTTTTTTTTTTTATCAATATGTTAATATCAAACAATAAAAGGCGTTAAGTATTGAATAGTTTTCCGTATTTCTTGTTAATATATTTTGTTTAGTTCTCAGATATTTTAAGAACATTTTGAATGAAAATAAGTGAAGCAACATACATGTGCTGAAGATGCAACATTCCTTCAAAAGTTCCATTTCTCAAAACATGAAGTAGATTCGATTGCAGTTTCCTAAAATGAAATATTCAATATTTGTTTTGAAACGTGCTCCAGATTTGTTTCTTTTTTCAGTATGAAAAATTATAAAAATAAAATGATAGGTTTAAATACACTTCATTAAAAAGAAACGACATTGCATTTGCTACTTATATGAACCGCTAGTAGTTTCTATTCATGCATCACTAGGTTAACATTGAGTTTAAACGTTTTGCTGTTCATATGAACTTATTACAATGAAGTAAAAATGAAAATGTATAAAGCCTATTTGTTATATAAGAAAGTAGAAGTTTTCTTCTCGTAAAATCACACTTTACTGAAACTAACTCACATTTTTGTCAGACTAGACAGATGGTTGAATACTTCCTCACCAATATCTGGTATGGCATTGCTTAGTAATATGCTAAAAGTAATAAAGTGCTTTATTTCTATTTATCATATATTTAGTACAAAATACAGCTATTTTGTATATCTAATAAAGGGTTTTTTTTCCAGTCTGTATCACCTTCCCTATATCACATACCCCGTATTGCATAGCTAAACCCGTATCGCATACCCCGTATCGCATACTTTTTTTTTTTTTTTTTTTACATGAAGTCAGTTTTTTTTTGTTTTTTTGGCTTAAGAAAAAATTTCCTCAAAATAGGTCATTTTTTGGAATGACGTCATTGTTTGGTATGTAACGTCACGAACGTCAAGTTTTCATATTGTATGTGACGTCACGATCATCAAGTGTTGACAACATATTTTTTGGCACACTAAATGCATCTATAAAAAATACAAAAACTCAAATAAATACAGTCAATAATAAACAAAATATCTTTAAAACAACAACCCAGGTGCTTTGTGTAAATAATTGCGCAGTTATTTTAAGGCTTTGAAACAAGACAAACGCTGAACTGAAGGTAACCCAGTGCTATGGACCAGAAAACAGTTCATAAAATATAATACTCTTCTGTTGAAATATATGATAAAGCGTATAATACATGGCAAAATCCATATCATTTGCCGTATCACCCTCGACCAATATCATCCCTCGGGCCTAAAGGTCCTTGGGCTGATATTGATGTCTCGGGATGATACGACATATGATACGGATTTTGCCATGTATTATTCTCTATATCTCGATGAAAAGACATTCAGGACGATGACCTTAAAGGACAAGGCCTCATACAAATATTCGCTAAACTGATATATAATGATAGCAATGTAACTTTATAAAAAATATTTTAACTAGTACAATGTATCAGTAATTCTTATCAATCTGGCTGAAGAAATAACCGAAACTTTGAAAATTACTAATTAGTTTAAAGTAACTGGACTGTGACATAAGAGGCACCCGAACAACTTAATCATTTAAATTAAGAATGGAAATGGGGAATCCAATAACCCCACCAAAGGGCAGAAAACAGCACAAAGCTGAGTAACTTTAAATATAAAAGACAACTTTAAAGAAAATATCATTTATCTATTACATGTATGACCAGTAAGTCCAAAATAAGCATGGTAAAATTGCAAATATGTTCAGAGATATGAATTGTCAAAATACCAATGACATGAAAAGCTAAACATTAACTGTAATGATACATTTACAATATCGCAATATACAATGAAAGAACAATAAACTTACAGTTTTTCAAGGTTCAACAAATCTTCAAATATCCCATTCTGTAAAGACTTTAATTGGTTTCTTGGAATATTTCTAAACATTAGAAAGATAAATTAAAAACATTAATTTGAGTATCGCAAATAGTTTTTGCAGGTCAATTTTGGCTATCTCGTTGTACCTGTGATGAATCTAAACAACTGCGCAGTGACAGATAGTGTTAAGTCCTCAATGCGCTTCAATTTTGAACTTGTTTGGCCTTATAACTATTTTTATATGAGTGCCAGTGATGAGTCTTATGTAAACGAAACGCGCATCTGGGCTTGGTATCTTTGATTATTTTTGTCAGTTATTGTAAGGGTAATAGTTGCTGAATATGTGTTTTGTGACTTGAAATTATAACAAAGACATCTTGGGATGTAAAGCAGTCTGTTGAAAACAAAACTTGACAATAATTCATATACGTTTCTCCAAAACAAGCAGTTGCGCACGCTTTAGATTACCTTAGCTGCATTTGGCAATTTTTTTCGGAATTTTGGTCTTCAATGTGTCAACTTCGTACTTTACTTGGCCTTTTTAACTTTTTTGGATTCGAGCATCACTGATAAGTCTTTTGTAGACGAAACGTGCGTCTGGCGTATATACAAAATTTAGTCCTGTTTTCTATGATGAGTTTTTTTTATACTCTTTAATTGAACTGACCTAGCTAGTATTAAATTATCCACCTGCAATCCCCAAAGATGTGATAAAATGTTGTGATGTGTCAATGATAATATAAATACTAACTGCATACACCATTAGTTCACTGATTTAATTGGTGTAAATGGACATAAGATGTTTAACTTTATGATAACATTGACAAAAGAGAGGCGAAAGATGTTAGATTTGCATTCACTTTAGTAGTAGAAAGCAAACTGACAACGCCATGAATCAAAAAGAAAATGACCAAACGATAAACAACCATAAACAAAACACAGAAAAGATAGCTTAAGACTGGGCAACACGTAACAAACTAAACTTGTGTGGTAATCGCAGCTGGTGAAATATGTATATTCCAGGAATATTATTTGAAACAATATAGTATAAAAACTCTCATTAATGTTACTACTAGTTTTTGTCAACGGATTCTGTAATATTAGTATAAGTTACAACATTGCTTGAAATAGGAAGAAAATCAAAGCTCTCCACATTGGTATACTCAAAAAAATTAAAACTGTGTAAATTGTATTGTCCACGAATGTTTTATATTTATAGATATATGTATGATTTACATGTTCCGAGGTTAAGTGTAAAGTCAATGTTTTCTAAGCTATTACACATAATTGTCTAGGGGAGCTAAAGCTGACTCCCGATGCCGTATTTTTTTATGTGTAGAAGACCCATTGGTGGTCTTGGACTGGTTTCTACTCGTTGGTCTTGTTGTACATTACCCGTTTCCTTTCTCAATTATTGACCACATATATAGGATTTTCTGAATAAGAACATTAACTTAGGAGAGTAAAGGGTCTTCCATACTAGTGAATTATATATGAGTAAATGGTTTTGATATACACAGGGTTTCTTTTGCTTTTTTAGCTTGTATTCCTTTCCAAATAGTATTGTCTATTTTTCAAGGACAAAATCATTTAATGGTGTTTTTTTTAATGCCGAGTATTTATAACTTCCCTACGTTGTCATTTTATTGAAAATATTATCTGTTTACTAGATTTATGTGAGGGGCTTTACAATTTTTGGAAAGTGAGATGTCATACATCGCAGCATATTGAATATTATATATATCAACTACTTACAGCACCTTCAGGCTATGCAATCCAAGGAAACTTTCATTATGAATACTTTCGATATCATTGTCACCCAGGAACCTGATATAATAAAACAGAAAACATAACAATATTACACATTATGAAATAACGTTCTTAAAACGCTTTGAGTGCAAACCCATTGTAAAATATGAATATATTGCATAGGAGGTTCCTTTTTACGGGAAACACACGCTTGTAAAAACAATATCATTAAAACAAGGAAACGTAAACAAACGATGCTTTAATGTTTCAAAAGACAACATTTTTTTTCCAATAAGCAAAATTATCATTAAATTCATTCACACCTATCAAAATGCGTTATTGTAAATAGTTTAAGCATCGTCATCGATTTCACCACGGGTTAACCCTTTTTTGTCGATAGTTTACAAGCTGTTATTGTTTGTGTTATATTAATTAACAGTAAGGGCCAATATGTGGTTTGATTAGTATAAAGTCTAACCACTATACATTATTTCTTGAATAATCTACAAATTCGTTAAATGCATATTTTAGATAACCAACCAGTTAAAGGCATCTGCTTAAAACGTAAAATAAGTGAAGTATCGAACTGCAAAGAAATCCAGACGAAAATTCTTTAATAAAATGGCAAAAAAAAAGAAGAAACTTAAGGTGTGCTATATACGTGTTACACATGGTATATGTAGGCGCTTTTAAAATTGTTGTGTCTATTCAGTATTCCTGAGGGCACACAACACCAAACTGCAAGTAATAGGTTAGTGCGTAAAAAAAATAACGTTTTAAAATTATGCTTATCTTCACAACATAGCCATTTCTAAGCTAGCATAGATTTATAAATTGAATACTTTCAACTTGATTTTACAGAAGAATTCATATTTTGTCTTCTTATTCCTTAGCATTTATTTAGTTAATGAGTATTTTATTGACAAAATGTTATCATCTGTAATTACCAACAAAATAAACTTACAGAGAGATGAGATGATGCAAACCAAAGAACACATTCTCTTTGATAGCTTTGATGAAGTTTCCCGCTAAATGTCTAGAAAAAAGAAAATAATTTACATCATAGTTCGTGAGTGTTAGTAAGTGCTTAATTTTGTCTTCGGTAAAATATAGTAACATAATTTAAGCATTCTAAACATGTTAGAGGCACTACAGTTTTTCAACATGCTATTTATATCACAATTCATAGATGCATGGACCTGTTCAATATTTAAGCAGAGCAATCATTGTTTGATGATGAAATGCCATCTACCATAAGTATTTTATTTCATAACAATTTTAAAACTAAATTTGTAAAATCATTAAATCTACAACATGTTGCGTACATAATTGAGGTTTGGCATCAATACTGTCGGATAACACAGGTTTTATGTTCAAATAAAAATGAGTCAAAAGACACATGTGTTGTGTATTTCTTAAAATAATTTATGGATGTTGAAAAATATTTATTTTCTACAGCAATACTTACAGGAATGTCAGATTTGTAAGAGAGCGAAATGCTTTTGCTGGCAATTCTGTTATTCTATTCGATTCCAAAGATCTATAAAAATAGCGAGTGTATTATATGTTTAAGTGAAGTAATGTTCTTAAAAAGAATAAGAATTAATAATACAAAAAGAAAAATGCCATTCCTTGATTTCTATTATTTCGAGGTTTGACTGAATCGTTTTTTATATTTATATTTTATATTTATATTTTATGTTTTATGTTATTTGTTTTTATATTTTTAAATCATTCATTATCGATAACAAAAAAGATAAATCGAAATTGCAAGACGTAAAGTCATCGAACAAAATTATTTTCGTCTAATTTAATAAAAAATTCTTCAAAAACTAAATGATAAGAACAAATGAAATTCAGACTGCAAATATATACACTTACAGGATAGTGAGTTCACCCAAATCACTAAATGTATCATTCCTTATTGTCTCAACGTGATTTTCCTTCAAGTTCCTAAAAATATATATTGTTCCTCTGTCAAATTAACAAAAGAAATAATTGGTATTTATGTACATGTACCTATCAATACATTACAAAGTACATGTATGTGAATTCGGTGACTTGCCTACTTGTGTGTTTTCACAATATCGGTTATGTTTATTGTTAAAGGCCTTACGATAACTAGTAAATAAACTCATCATAGATACCAGGACTAAATTTAGTACATACGCCAGACGCGCGTTTCGTCTACATAAGACTCGTCAGTGACGTTCGAATCCCAAGGCCATATAAAGTACGAAATTAAAAGCATTGCAGACTAAAATTCCTAAATGTTTTGCCAAATACAACTAAGGTAATCTATGTCTGAGTTAAAAAAGCCTTACTATTTCAAAAAATTCAACGTTTTGCAAACAGTTTATTTATAAATAAAAACATATCAATGACAAGTCATGTCAGCACAAAAAGTAATTATATGCAACCTTTTCCTTGTTTTAATGTGGATATCAATATTTGCCTCATCGAAAATCATATATTGCTTAAGTTAACACATATATAAAAGCTATGGCATTGTAAAGGACAGTAGATGCCACTTGAAGAAGTAACCCCGAAAATAATGATACCAGATGGACATATGTGCCCATGTTTTAAGTTTTGCAACTTCTCATCATGGCTGAGTTTCTTTTAAATAAAAGATCCAAGATTAAAAAGTGTAGTATTGAACTTTAATGTGTCAAAAAAGAGGGACAAAAGATACCAGAGGGACAGTCAAGCTAATAGATAGAAAATAAACTGACGATGTCATGGTTAAAAATAAAAAAAACACAGACAAATAGTAGTACACATGACACAACATAGAAAACTAAAGACTAACATGAGTAAGCAGCACGAACCCCATTATAAACTTGGGGTGATCTCAGGTGCTCAAGAAGGCAAAGCAGATCCTGCTTCATATGTGGCACACGTCGTGTTGCTCATGTTATCACAAACCCGGTAAATAGTCTAAGTCGGTAGGTCACATTCAAAAAAAGTGAAGGGGATTGAACTTACATCTGTAAGAAACATATCATAAACATGCATCATATGTGAAACGGACATTCTATAACAGGCAAACAACTCGTGATAGCGTCCGTAAACATTTGCGAAGAGATGATTTCCACTTCACCATTTGGAACTTTTTGCTTATTACATGTAGCCTCCTTATAAGCACACTAATGACGTAATAAAATGGACAATTGACGCAATATTATCTGAGTATGAAATGCAATCATTAAAATCTACCGGCAACAAGAGGTTACAGTACTATTTTGGGCCTAGTGTTACGTGCATTCTTCCATTAATCTTTTGTAACTGAAGTCAGAAATTTCTTGACAAATATATATTGGAGATAATTTCCTTAACATTGTATACAACTGAAATAATGTGTTACAATATTTCTAATAGATAAGCATGGAAATTTTATAATGTAGGAGCTAAAAATATGAGGAACATCTTATCGTATCAGATAGAATGTGCATCTTTTAAAACATATTGTATTTGATAATATCTTGATATTTAAAAAGTTTTTTCTCGGCATGTACTTTTTCGTCAAAATTCATGATAATCAAACTTACAACTGATTTAATCTTTGTAATGTAGAAAAGACACCTGCTGGTATATCTTTGATGTTATTTGATTCTAAGATTCTAAAAGTATAAATAAAGCACTAAGTCATTGTCTGTGTGTTTTTTCTTTTAATAATTATGGCCAAGATAAGTTTTGTGCAACATACACAGTGAAGATACTGTTCTGTACGCTATTCGGAAGTCGCGATTTTCGAAGCGAGGATTTCAAACTGGCTAACAGAACGGTTTTGTTTTCGTGCTTTTTCTCATCATTTGTTTACTCCTATATCTATAAAGTGCTTTGCACATCTTAAATGTATTTATAGCATCATAAATATGAGTAACTGTAACAAAAACATGCAGTAGAATATAAAATATACGTGTGCATCACACCAACTTCATAGAAAAAAGTGAAATCGATTGACAATTTTGCACTCGCAGTACAAAGCAAATAATCTTTTATTGCAAATATTTGCATCAGTTTACAGTTAAATATATACTGTTTCAATATTCTTACCGTATTTAAGTAGAATGTTCGTATTTCAAATAAAAAATATGTTTTCCTTGAGGATCCCAAAACTAATTACTGTACGATCAGTCTAAAACTGACTGTATTCTAGAAGCGATTTCAGATTTTTTTGTCTGTATGACCAGTCGTGATTTTGAAGAAAAAAAAACAACGGCAATTTGAAGGTATATACGTGTCTATCTGATATTATGATTGTGTCCATGGAACTATAACGTGTAATTTCTTTCATCAGACAATACAAATATATTTCTGATGATTTTTGTAGACGGCAAAATAATTACATTTTTGTTCCGTCAGTCTTATTTAAAATCAAATGCCTAAAAAGCAATACATGATTCGCTTGTGGACTTTGTATTAGTGTGTCGTTGCAGTTATCTGTTTAACTATTACTTTTTTCAAAGACTATTTACACCGTCAGCCGTTGACCAATTGGTGATAACATACATCAAGCTTGTCTCTTTTAAAATGATAAAAATAGAAAGCTTTGTTTAAAATCTTTAGGTATTGAGGAAAGAATTAACGAAATTATACTCCGCCACTTCTATTGTCCATGTTTTGGAAAAAAATAAACCACCAAAAAAAAACTAAATTATAGGTGCACAGGGGCATCATTTAATAACGAATATGAGGAAGTTTGATTAATTAAGTAAGTTTTTGAAAGTTGCGTATAGTAAACGGGTACCACCCAATAAGGTAGTGGAAAAGTCCTTATCATGGAAATAGAAAAGTGACGAATTTTCGAAAAATCAAAATAAGAGGTGCACAATTGAATTAAATGATAAGGAATCTAAAAAAAAATTATATATGTGGATATAAAATAGGTACGCCCAATATAAGGTTATGGCAAAGTCCGCATTTTAGATATAGAAACATCAAAAATATGTTTTCCAAAAATTCGAAATAGAAGGTCCATAATACATTTAAAATTGATTGAAAATGGAGCAATTTTAGAAAAGTTTAACAATTGGTTTCGGAGGTCACGGTTGGAAATACCTGATGGGTGCCTTCATATAATGCAATGTTCAAGTCCGTATCTTATATAAAGAAACCCCATAAAAGATTTTTAATAAAAGCTGACTTTGTGGTATTGGCTTTGCTCATTGTTGAAGGCCGTACGGTTACCTATATTTGTTAATGTCTGTGTCATTTTAGTCTCTTGTGGACGGTTGTCCTATTGGCTGTCATATACCGCATCTTCTTTTTTATATTATCTTTTATGATACGGAATCCGAGAAAAAAATAATTAATAGTTATACCAGTGACGGATTCAAGAAAATTGGGATCCAACGGTTTTAAACTCTTTTTTAACTTTCAATGCATTTATATGGGAACATATATTTGGAATCCTCTTTTCTCCTGGATTGGACCCCCTCTCCATTTAAAAATGTCTGGAAACCCCAATGAATTTTAAGTGGTTTATGAGGAGATGCGCTTACAGTACCGGCGAAACATGTTGTGCCGGTCCAACGGACGAACGCAAAGACGAATTTCATTATCACTATAAACCACCGCATTACAAAGTGGTGTACAATTGAGTGTGAAAGAGACAGATCTACATCCAAAACAAAGTGAAGAAACTATGATCAATTATAGGCTACAGTACGGCCTCAAATGTGTGTAAATACATGCATTTTTATACCCCACGCAACGGGTTGCGGAGGGTATAATGTTTTTGACCCGTCCGTCCGTCCGTCCGTCAGTCCGTCAGTCCTGTTTCTTGTAATCGCAACTCCTCTCAAACCACACAACAGAATTTCACGAAACCTTTTCAGATAATAAGGACATACTATGTAGTTGTGCATATCGACGGGAAATTGCGATTCAATTTGTTTTCTAGGAGTTACGCCCCTTTGAATTTATGTATGATGATGATATTAAATCAACGATCTATTTACTTAACCCAGTAAATCTGGTTGACACCAGACACATATGTAGTTATTTAAGTCAAGCTTTTGAAGCTCGACGTAATAATATTCTAATGTCAGTTGGTCTACCATAAGTATAATACTATGTAATACTGTGATATTATATATATAATTGGTACTTCAAATGTTTTCTTTATGTTGTATTTGCATAAATTGTCATGTTTAATGTGTTTATATCTTGGAATACGCATTGTATCATATGTGCTTTATGCAATAAAATATTTGAATTTGAATTATGTACTTTAATGTACTACTGCAACAGTTTGTCATCGCAACTCCTCTCAAACCACAAAACAGAATTTCACGAAACCTTTTCAGATAATAAGGACATACTATGTAGTTGTGCATATGGAGGGGAAATTGCTATTCATTTTTTTTCTAGGAGTTATGCCCCTTTGAACTTATTGATTTTAATGTACTACTGCAACAGTTTGTCATCGCAACTCCTCTCAAACCACACAACAGATGTCACGAAACCTTTTTAGATAATAAGAACATACTATGTAGATGTGCATATCGACAGGAAATTATGATTCATTTTTTTTCTTATACAATTTTTTTTCTTACACTGATTTAATTTTTCCAATGACAATGTGGGGACGTGGTGTATGTGAGCGCGCTCACTAATGTTCTTTAATTATATAACAATTAAATCTGTGTGTTTGTACTATTTTTAAGTATAACGGAGGACATTTCTGAAACTTATATAAACAAACAAACCTTCCTCTTATCTCAGCAACATTCAAACATCCTTATACTTAATATAGTAAGTCGAGAACACCCTATCAAGCTAAAACATGTTTGATAAGTTTTCAAGATGTGAATTTATTAAAATATATTTGTGTTATTTAGAAAAATGCCATCTTCTAATGTGTCGTATATAACTTTGAAATCACCACTAGAATACAGTGAAATAAAGACTAATCATGCAGTTTCAAAATATACAAGCCAGACTGATCGTACAGTGAGAAATTCAAACAAGTGTAATTTTCTTATTTCTGGCTTCAAAGATCTGGCTGAAACATTTACCACCACTTAAAATATACTTTATTTAGTTAATTAAATCTGCTTTTTACGTTAATTTGTACAGTAAGGGTGCAAAAAAATGTTTTTTAGGTTCACCGACTGATTTTCCTCAGTGATGCACTTGAAAATCTCTTGATTGAGGCAAAGATACGAATAATGGATGTGCTTAATTTAATTATAAACCATTTAGGAATATCAATGTCAGCTGAATTAATCATTAAGCAATGTACAGATGAACATATTACCGTTTGATATAGTATATCCAACAAATTTAAAATGTGATCCAAAAAGTTCTCGCTTCGAAAATCGCGACTTCCGGATAGCGTACAGTATAGTATCTACACTGTGCATAGGCCTTTTTCATAGCATTTAATATTCCCTGAAAATTGTCGTCCGATAGATTTAATACAATCAATAGTTAGAATGGTATTGCTATATAGACTTATATTTAAACTAACATGTTGTTTGAAATATACTTAAAATGTTTGTTTAAATATATCTTTTCTGGTTGCAATTTTTCTTCCGTGGGTATAACACGTATAATTCGAATGTCTCATACTATCCATAACGTTACAACCCCGGGTATAGGGATGTATAGTTACCAGATCAACATAAAAAAGTACGATAAAACTTATATCAAGCAACTGCCTATTTTAGGTTTTTTAATATACCTTATACTTAGTCTATTGAACCATATTATTTTTACCAAATGATTTGTGTTAAACATTCTGGTAGGCACATTTTATTGGTTCCACGGTTCTAGATTGAACGAATGGCTGAATTATATAAACGAAGAAAAACAACCAGTTAATCCACAACTAGTCATGTTCCGTTGACAATTTATACATGTTTATCATGTTTATATATATACTACAAGATTTCGAAATTCGTTTTCAAGATTCGACATTCGATTTCAATATGAATTTATTTTTCCCCATGGTATTCATTTATTCATTTTTCAAAATAAGACTTCAATCTTGTAGATTTGTATTTTTGAGAACATTTTGAAAAAAAAATCAATAAATATATTTGAATATTGAATGTTGTAACCGAATGTTGAATTTTGTAAACGAGTGTTGACTGTTGAAAAAGGAACACACTGTTTGTAAAATATTAATTAATCTTTACATCCGTCTCAACTCGACATTTTAGGAAAAGATAAAAAGATACTTACAATATTTCGGTTTGGTCGAAAATACCATTAGGGATTGATGTCAAATTTCTACTGACACACGATGTTCGCTTGTATGAACATGAACAAAGACCCGGACACGACACTGCGCAATCACACTGCCGAATGAATAAAACTACTTGGATCACAAAATATATGCACAGCATTGTCGAATCTTGTCACTTGAATTATTTTTCTACAGATATGTATTGCTGTAAAATAAAACTGAAAAAAGTTTGGGTACAGTAGGTTAAACTAGCATCAACCCAGCCGAATATTTTCATTATCAAACATATTTATTATTAAAATATATATATCTACTGTAATTTACCCCATGATTTTTCGTTTACAAAAGTCCATCCTTTTTTTATTCTTTACTTAACCTAGTTCCGACTATGCAGGGTTAACAATTTCGAAATTGAAGTTAAATACTCAACAGCAATATATATAATGCTGAAATATCATATAAAAAAGTTAACGGTAAGTGACATATTGTGTTTGAGCAAATTGTTCAGGAAAATATACAAGCTGTATGCATGTAAAAAAAAGAAGATTTAAACATGATCAGCTACATGTGTACTAATGTAAACAAAACAAAAAAGTTTTTGTCAAAATTTTACAAAAAAACCCCAAAAATAATTTCACAACATTATTTATGTTAATTGTATGATTTGTTTTTCTCGAGGAATTGAAAGCATAAAGAGTAAAATAAACCTTTGACCGTTGGTTTTCCCGTTTGAATGGTTTTACACTAGAAATTTTAAGGCCCTTTGTAGCTAGTTGTTCGGTGTGAGCCAAGGCTCCGTGTTGAAGGCCATACATTGACCTATAATGATAATTTCACAACATTATTTATGTTAATTGTAAGATTTGTTTTTCTCGTGGAATTGAAAGCATAAAGAGTAAAAAAAATCTTTGGCCGTTGGTTTAGCCGTTTGAATGGTTGTACACTAGTAATTGTAGGACCCTTTAAAGATTGTTGTTCGGTGTGAACCAAGGCTCCGTGTTGAAGGCCGTACATTTACCTATAATGGTTTACTTTTTAAATTGTTATTTGGATGGATAGTTGTCTCATTGGCACTCACACCACATCTTCCTATATCTACTTTGGAAATAGTTTGGTTGAACAAATAATAAGAAAATAGTCTATTTAACAATTTTTGGGGAAATATATCCATACAAATTTTGTGCAATAGTATGAAAAATAAGGTAGACTTATGTATGCAACAACTTACAGTTCTACTGGACTATTATTGATTCACATCAACACAAAACTGAAAATTCAGACGATGTTTTGTCATTGTCGTCACGGTATCAAAGTGATATATACCACTATATAACTTAAGACACTAGGCCGCCGTCTATGATATAAAAATATGAATAGTTTACTGGAAGATAGTAGAAAATAAACAAGAGGAACACATTAAAAACAAAAAACTAACAAGTATCTTACCTCATTCTTTCTCTGGCAATCATCTTTTTGAAATTGAATATTTGCATAAATTTTATTACCACCTACGGATCCACCACGTGCCGACGTTTAACCGATCAAATATGATAATCAACCAACGGTGAAATTAGTAGCATTTCATTCTGTATGTTCAAAAAGATAATACCTTTAAAATCTTCTTACGTAATTTTTGTTATATCAAAGATTAAACTATGTTTCATCTCCATGACATAATTGAAAAAATAGAGTACAGATTTGTTAGGCATTATACATGTTATAATCATTTAATGGAGGTCGTCATCTGATAATTTCACTATTGCTGCAAATAGTTGCAAATACTTTAATACATTAATGAGCATATATGATATAATTGAATAAAAATGTGCTGTTGATAAAATTAGAAATGAAATAAACCTGTTTGTAAAAGTATCACTTTGGCAGATTTTCTAATTAGTTTTAAAATATACATATTCTTTCTTTTCTTAAAAATAAACTTTATAGTTAGTAGTTGATTTCAGGTTTTGTGTTTCGCATTCGTTAATGGATCTAAAATATATGTCTGAATTTTCTAAAAACATCCCAGTGTATTTTTAGTATTGACGTTATAGAGGTTTCAATAGGAACAAACAACATCTGATATAAACTAGCTGCTTCCTAGTTATGTTTTGTTAAATTTCACGTTTGATTTGCCAAGGTTGCATTTATTTAGGTCTATGGATGACAGTTTATTTAATCCGCCTTTTTCTTTTTAATATAGAGTTAAAATGGATGTAAATGACTCCCAAAAATAATCTATGCAATCCATCTGAAAACAGTCAAACAGAAATAACTATAAAAAGTGGTGTATTGACTGTAAAGAGCCTTTTTGTGCGAGTTAAGGGGGCTCCTGGGTACAAATTAAATTTGTTTATAAATGAACTTTATCATATACTTAAAAGAAAAATGAAATAAGAAAATGGAGTCACCGTTCATTTAAGCTTACAGTCTGCCTCATGAAGAAGCATACATTTTTGTTAATGTCCTTTTTTTCTATTGAACTTATTGGAGAAATAAAGGTAATATCGAAATAAAAAAATAACCTAATTACAGAAATCGCTTAAATTTTTCAATTATTTAGTTTATGTACAGCTTATTTGAAAACAATGATAAAAAACATAGGTCACCGATGAGTTAATAAAGATATTTCAAATTTAATGCCAAAAAATGGCATTTTTGCACCAAAGGGAGATAATTTGAAGCTTTTTTTATGCTATAAACATTTCAAAAGTCATCTAGTGCCAACCCGTACCGTTTTTTGGGTTAATTTTTTACCATATCATAAAGGAATAACTAATAGTGTAATCAATAAAAAATTCTAATGAAAAATAAATATTTATTTTTTTTCTGAAATTTTTGTACCCCCGAGCCACCTTAACTTGAAAATCACACTTCACACATATTCTTCAAGGAAGTATCATGTGGTATCAGCAGCAGGTCCCATAACACCAAACACTACAGATACCTCTCAATAAAAACTGTAAAGTTCACGGTAACCAACTTATTTTCGCGGATACTTTATTTTGCGTTACTTTATACCCAGCTAATCAACTTCGCGGCGATTTAATTTCCCGATTTTCTTATTTACTTTATGCAGTTTGATAAGGAAAGATCCAAGTTATTCCTTTTCGCGACGATTTAATTTCGCGTTATTTTTTACTCGCGAAAGTTGCAAAATTAAATCGCTCGCGAAATTTAGTTGGTTTACAGTATGTTCCTTATGTTGTATTATCCTCTTCCCTTTTCACGAATGTGACTTATCGAACTATTTATTGGGTTTGTAGTAACATGAGCAACATGACCGGTGTTACATATGGGGTTCGTGTTGCTAAGTCTTTAGTTTTCTATGTTGTGTCTTTTGTTCTATTATTTGTCTATTTGTATTTATCTTTTTCGACCATGGCGTTGTCAGTATATTTCGATCTATGAATTTTAATGGCCCTGATGGTATCTTTAACCCCTCTATTATTGGATTATAGATTTGGATTGCATTCTAAAATCAAGGTAAATCTATTAGCCTATATCTATATTTATATCTTAACTTATGGTTGTGGGGTTGTTTGTTTTGATAAAAACAAAAACATAGTTAACTTAAGACATCCTTTGCATGCATGCATCCCGTTCGTCAATGCAAAAGACAAGACGAATATAAGTTCAAGCTAAAAATATTGATCAGAAATAACAAAAAACGGACACGGATATTAAATATTAACCATAAAAAGAAGAACCTGATTGTTGGTATCAGTCAAGCAATTAAGAATACCTTGCTATACCTGATTTCAATTTCTTTATGATAAATACAATGTTCAAATTCACATTTTAAATTATTTAAGCAATTTCTGTTAATTCGATGCAGTCATTGTTCATTAAAAAAAATACAGCCTGACGATAAGAAAAAGATGGTATTTTCATTGATATTATTTCTGGGTTGTGATAAACATTTTGACCTCTTGATGTATTTGCTATCGCAGTACTGTGTTAATTAACTGTATTTTGTTTATCTTATACGTTTTAAGAAATCACTAAAAGTACTCGTTATAACTATGTTGGTTGATTTGTTGCTCAACGTCCAGTGACAAATTTAGAGTAGTCAGTCACTTTGTATTGTAAGTAGATGATCTAATTTCATTACAGTGATCACACATGTCACAAGTATTACACCTAATGCGCTTTTCTTACTGGATCAAAAACACCCAAACACCATCAATCTTAACAAGGATATATAGGCTATATTGACATAACCAATCTTAACAAGGATATATAGGCTATATTGACATAACAAATATGACAAATACTCTAGATTTATCAAAAGAGTTAATATTTCTGGTTTTTAGTGATTTCTTAAATTTGTATTGAACATTTAAGTGGCAAAGTAGTTGCACGAAGGTATCAAAAAGGTGTTGTTTGTACGGTTTATGAGGAACAAACATGAGCAAAGACTAAATCCTATAGCTCGCAGCAATCATTTGAATCATGATTATGGTAAGGGCTTTGAAAACCCAAATGCATACCAGATTTCAGCTTCAAATCCAAGATACACAGGATACAGCCAAACAATGATGGATAGAGTCGATACATCTAGTTATATCAATTCTGCTCTGTGATGTTAAAATTTGCCATAAGTGATTTTAAACCTTGTCTATTAATTGTAAAATAGCGAATTACGTATTTTGGTATTTTGACATCCTTAGCCTTAACATTTTGGGGTTTGAACTATTTACAAAAATGAAAATCGAACACACCGTTTTTAACTTACTCCAGGTGTATGACAAGTTGAAAAACGAAACATTTATTAACAAACGTTCAGGTTTACGCAATGTAATTTCAAAATTGAGAGATGATTGTATGTATCATAAAAGAGGGACGAAATATACCAGAGGGAGAGACAAACTCATAAATCGGAAATAATCTGACAACGTCATGGCTGCGAATGAAAAGGACAAACATAAAAACCACAGTACACATGATCCAACAAAGAAAACTTAAGAATGAACAACTAGAACCAAACCAAAAACAAGGGTTGAACTCTATTTTCTGACAGTCTAAACATTTTAGTGATGATGCATTATTTCATATTCTTGATGGAAAAAAAACGGCGGCATAAAGACTAAACAATGCAAATAATATTCTTTGATATTATATTTTAGGGAAAAGACGTTAGTATTGAAACAGATTTGGGTTTTTTGTGCATTGGCAGAGTCAAATGGTGAAACATATGTACGCTGTTTTAGACTTCTTCGGCGGCATCAGCATTGACGGTGCAAACAATGTAAACGATTGTGATAAGATCAAATGTATGGTTAACCACTAGCAGTATGTCACTCGTATTTGGTATGTAGTTCTATTAGTATTGGTACATCTAATTTCCTTTGAGATTATTTGGCTTCGCCCACTCATTTATAGTCTATTGACTTTTAAACTTTTTATTAATTTACAGGTACTTTTATGATAAGGTTAGTTTGAAAGGAATTATTCGTGGTAGACCAATGTTTATTGTTATGCAGTTGTAAAAGCTTTAGTTCATTTTATTTACAAGCGGAATATTTGGATGCGACTTCTTATTAATCATGGTCTATTTAACTTTTGCTTATTTTACATGCATAAGTTTTTGATTAGATCAGTTTAAATGAACCCGTTATATTTAGTTAAAGATGATATTTAGTTTTTATTTTAAAATTATCGATTCCCCCCTTCTAAGTAGCTACATTCCCTTTTCACTTGCATATAGGATATACATTTACAAACTTATTCGATGTTCAAGATCGTAAAGCTCCTACTCAGACTTTGTAAAATACCACATGTGTCTGAGTAGAAAGTTGATTGATTGTTGGTTACGTAACGTCCAGTGGCAAACATTTCATGTATTTTTACGACAATAACACGTTAATATTGTAATAATAGGGGTGTTTCAGGTTGATGGCCGGGGAATTTTGGACTGCCACTGCAAAATTCAGGTATATTGGACAGGGACAGAAATTTTCCTTCCAACAGGCCACCTACGGACCCCTCGAATTCAGAAAGTTGATGAAACCACGGGTATGCCAAATTACGTCTCGGCCTTTTTTTCTTAAATTCATCGGAATATACCCAGACCTGGTTAATAGTATCCCGTATCATCTTCACAAACAATACATGATGGTTTTGAAGGATAGATTATTGATACCTACGTTGTTAATAACGTGATGTATATACTCGTTTATTCGTTTGTCTGAATATTACTTTTACTGTTGAGTATGTATGTGTGCTTTGTTTTTATGGCTGTTTGTGTTTCCTTGTTTCATATGAAAATGGCTTTGTACTTAAACAGTCAGTTATTGTGCTCTGGTGATTTTTTGTAATCTTGTCTTTCATTTTTCCAATATGCGTTGTCTGTGTGGTTTTTTGTGCATTTTTGTTTGCTTTTATAATAACGATTATGATACAAAATTGACTGCTGTACCCCTATTTTGACTTTTTCACCTATCATGTTTGTTTGTTTTGTTCACACATCTATGCCAATATAATGGAATTGTATACAACATTCATACAGGTGAGAGGTGTAGCTAGCTTTAAAACCAGGTTTAATCCATCATTTTCTTCATAAGAAAATGCATGTACCATGTCAGGAATATTACAGTTGTCAACCATTCGTTTGAAGTGGTTGAGCTTTTGATTTTGCCATTTGATTTGGAAATTTACGTTTTGAATTTCGCTCGGAGTTTAGTATTTTTATGATTATACTTGTTTGAAAGCAAATTTTTAGGAACTTGCAAGTCTCATTTTCAAAGAGATTATATAATTTCTACCCATCGTCATGATTCGCTGACTTTGAATTTTTTTCATAATCTACAAGTCAATATTTGCGTTTAACCTTGTTCAAAAGGAACGACTAATGGTACATTTGTAAGTCAATGGAGTTTGTTATGCAATGGTATTAGAATTGGCACATCTCATTTTCTTGCCGATTGTATAAATATGTATCTTCATGAACTTTGAATATTTTCGTAATTTAAATGTAATACATTTTAAAGTATTGCTGTTTGAATTTTAATATTTGCATTATGAAAATTACAGAAAGGCGAGACATGTAAAGGTACAAACAGGTAACGAATTTGTATAACTGATGCTACATAGAGATTTATATTTGAAACACGTTGGCAATTTAATGCAAAAACACAGTTGGTGTTTTATATTGCATGTGCTTCTAATGATCACAAAAAATTATTCAATAAATTATTTTTCCTTTTTCTATTACATGTATTATTTCGCTAAAAATTCATATTAAATTTTACTTAATTTATTATTCTGTTTCGTATTTCATTCATATCAATCTTACAACATTTTTTCTATGTTATCTTCTTAATGAATCTAAATAATTTAGTAATACAATTTACTATGGTCTATGAAGATAATAAATTGTCTTCCGAAATCAAATAGACATCAAACTATGAAATGATCATTAATATTGTTTTATCAAATATCAAAGGTTCAACATTTTCAAATTGAAAATTAAAGAGGGGACGTTTCATTACACAAAGTCAAATGTCTCCTTTTCTATTTTTTTTTTGAACATGTTGTTTTTTTGTATTTGAAGATGATAGAAAATAAAAGAAAAGGAACCAAATCTTTGAAATCAACTGTTGTTCTGATGCTCATTAATATTATATTGTTCAATTGCATTACCACTATCAAATAATAACCGATACAATAATTTTTTGCTCTAAAGTGTATCATCAGTTTAATGCCTAATGTCTTATATTGTGTAAGTGGACTTGTGAGTCCAGATATTTTGTTGTTGTTTTTTTGCATTTGTTTATCCACAGGTTACTGGCTTTTAAGTATCCAAAAGGGAAATTCGACCTTTCAAGTATTGTCAATCTTTTATCATGAAAAACGTTCAAATTGGATAATAGTATCTAATTATTTCAAATGAGCGAAACAGCAGGTTTCACGTGTGGTGTAGGATTAGGTAACCCTTAGGCAACCCTTCTGGCGCAATTGAGTTCATCAATGTGTTTGGATAGATTTGGGTTGCTAAATCTTTATATGTTTATGTTATGCTTATTTTCGTCGCTTTTCGTTTTTTGTCACGGTATTAACAGTTTGTTTCCCACAAATGAGCTTAATCTGATGATCAGTGGTTGTCGTTTGTTGATGTGGTTCATACGTGTTTCTTTCTCTTTTTGTATATAGATTAGACCGATGGTTTTCCCATATAAATGGTCTTTTACTAGTCATTTTTTGGGGCTCTTTATAGCTTGCTAGTCGGTGTGAGCCTAAGCTCTATGTTGAAGACCGTACATTGACTGATAATGGTTAACATTTACAAATTGCCATTTAGATGGTGATTTGTCTCATTGGCACTCATACCTAATTGAATATCTATTTGGTCTCTTTTACCTTTTTCAAATGTAGCCATTAATCTATATGGTAATATATTCGTAGTTTAATAAAAAAAAATATAATCGCAAATATATAAAATTGAAGCAAAGAGCAAAGTTAACACAACTGAAATAAAAGTGTTAACATCGATTGTAAAGATCTACATATCGCGTAACATTCGTTAACCATGACGATTTATCTCTGATGTTCCACAGATTGCAGACCAGTTGCAGATCATTGTCGTGTTGAAATGCATTACATTCCTGATTTACGTCACACATGAATGCGCATCTGATGACACTAATACCATAAGCAGTATCAATAGAATAGCCATCTATAATTGTGACATTTTCATGCCTGCAGAATATACCTGCAATAAAAAAAAAGATTTGTTATTGTTAACTGATTAAACTGATTTAGAAAATGTGTGCAAAACAAAATCAAATAGTTGTGGTTATCTTCAATTTTGCTAGGGACTTTAATGTCGGCTGTTTTTGGCATCGTCTATTTTGCGGTCAGGGAATAAAAAGTGAGTATATCAAAGATAGCAATAACAAAGAAGCAAAATTTCGAAGAAACTGATGTCAATTCTTGTCACACAATTGTTTCATATTTGAAATGCAATCTTTGGTTATTCCGGTTATAAAATAGGACAAACTATAACGTACATGTAGTATACTTATAATACTACTTAAATGAAGCACACGACACAAATTTCCGTCATATTTCTTGATCAACAACACTTAAGAGTCAGCGTTTGAAAAAAGTTGATTGAATACAAAACTGGCTCTCTTAAAACGTCATGTACCAAGTCAGGAAAAAAGCCATTGTTATATAATATAGTTTGTTTCTGTGTGTGTTGAATTTCAGTGTTTCTGTTGTGTCGTTGTTTTCCTCTCATAGTTGATGTGTTTCCCTCAGTTTAAACTTAAGCTTGTTACCCGAATTTGTTTTATCTCAATAAATTTATGAATTTCGAACAGCGGAATACTACTGTTGCCTTTATTTCGAACAAACAGAAGGTAAAAAGGATACAGAAAAAAATAAAGAATACCGTTTAGAACTAATTTTTCTCAAAAAAGTTTAACCCTCAATAAATAATCGCTCACAACTTATTATAACGTCAAATGGTTTTTCATCTGTCCAACACCATACCAAAGTCTTCTTGTCAATAACTGGACAATAAGTGATGAGTATTGCAACTAATGATACTGTACCGATACCAGCATGCATGAGTATGTAATACGAGACATTGGTTTTCTGCATTTGTCAAACAAATCAAAGTAGCAATGCAGCATTTAATGTACCATCTAGAAATGGAGAAATTATAAACAAAAAGGGTGAAAAAACTAACCTTTGTTTGAACACAGGTCATAATCTGGAATGGTCTTAAGATCGACTCCTGTGGTGTCCGGACATATAATACCAACACCATGATCCCGAACAATATATAAGTCTTTCAGGCTTACAAGTGCACAGTTACAAATGAGCTGATTGCCAGAAAGATCCCTTCAAAGAAAATTTATCGAGTATGTTAATGACATGCTTTTTTTTCTATATTGCGTCGAACATTAGAAAAAATGTCATTTGGTTAAACGATGGCTGAAACTCGTACATGTATTTGGAGCTGACATGTTTTGTTAATTTTGTAAGGATTATATACATTATAATTATGCCTTTTTTACATTGCGTCGAATGTTTAAAAAAAAATGTCATTTGGTTAAACGATAGCTGAAACTCGTACATGTATTTGGAGCTGTACTCCATGTAAAATGAATTCCATTGCATTGGTTTTTATCAGTAGAATTAATATACACAATGTGTATATAAATAGAAAGTGAATCATAATGATAATTATAAGTTTTACAAAAATCTATTTCAAATTTTATCCATTTCAACAATAAAAACTAAAGGTTGTTAGAATCACTATCAGGATAAAGTTATAGTTTAGTTGTAGTTTTTTTGGCATTTTTTAAAACTGCCTAGACATATGTTATCTGTATTTAAACTTTTCGTTCAGGAATTATTTATAAATATATATACTTACAACATCTCTAAGTTTAATAGTCCTTTGAACATTTTCATTTCTATCGATGTTAATAGGTTGTGTTGCAGGTCCCTTATGACATGAACAAAAATAATGAAAATTGATAATAAATTAAGTGCAGTTATGTTTACGTAATCATATTGTCTTTCTAGTGCTAACAATGAACACTGCTCTTTCCTTGATATCTACATCATAATTGGAAATTTAATACCAAAATTTGTGATAAAAAAGATATATTTTATATATTTCAAATGGTGACGAACCATCTTACAGTGTTTATATATCTCAACGTGTTCGATTTGCTCGTTTATGTAACAACGTATTTGATTTTAACGAAGAAAACAATTTGATATGGGTTATGTTCTAAAAAAAAAACCTAACGGGATGATAGTGTTGATTTCATTATAATGAACACACAATCAGTTTAACTGTGCTCTTGAGCTGGAGTAACTCCTATTATTTTTTGTTTTTATTAATTGATATATAAAATCATTTTGCTTACTAAAATAGTTTCTTTCGTTACCTATATTTTCCCTTAAAACTGAGTTTTACTGTGCGTATTACTGTTTGTTTATTTAATCTAACGGAGGAGTGTTGAGATCTCACGAAACAAATATGAATGGTTTTTACACTACTCATTTTTGGGGCCATTTATAGCTTGCTGTTTGGTGTGAGCAAAGGTTACGTGTTGAACTGTAATGGTTTACTTTTGCAAAATGAGGCTTAAATGGAGAGTTTTCTCATTGGCACATCTTCTTATAGTAATCAATCCCAACTCTGTTTGCGCCTGTCCCAAATTAATAGCATTAGCTTGTCTTGTTTGTTTTGAATTTTATTGAGAATACATGTTTAGTATGACATTCATTTTAACTGAACTAGTACACAGTTTTGCTAAAGGGATCAGTTGTAGCCAGAGAATGGACGGCTAGGTTTATGTAAAAAAAAAAAGTATGATATAATGCAACAAAACACAGCCCCTGAAAAACAGGCTTCGGACTGGAAAGAGATACAAACAAAATGTGGCGGGGTTAAACTAGTTTTTTGACACCAAACCTTCAACTAACCTGGAAAAGTGGCGTAAATATACAACATAGGAATAAATTATACAAATCAGTTGAAAAGGGATCAAATCGACACAGTAATTTGCTCAGATATTCCGTTCATTATCAGTTATCATTTGTTTTGTAATTGGTCATAAATATGTCATAGACATAAGAAGATGTACCAATTAGACATCTGTCCATCAATGTCACAAGTTATAAAAGTAAACCATTATATGTTAAAGTACGGTCTGCAAAACGGAGCTCGGCACACACTTCACAGCATGCTATTAAGGGCACATAAAATTACTAGAAAGTGTAAAACCATTCAAACCAACGACAACTACAGAATACCAGATTCCTGACTTAGGAGAGGTGCAAATGCAGCGGGTTCAAACGTTTTCATGTATTGTTTATCATATGTCAATCAGCGATTGAACTTTCGAGAGAAGTATGAGTAAACTGATATAACTTTTAAAGATGAAGTGTTTGTTCAGTTATGACAAAAAATTAGTAAAATAGTGTTATATGTAGAAATACTAAATTTTGTTTTTCTTTTCATGTTTAGACCTGTCAGTAAGGTTGGACAATTTCTACTAAAACAAAATAGATCAAAATTTTCCTTTAATACACTGTTTATTCATCAATATCAAACTTACAACTTTTTCAATTTTTTCAAATCCTCGAACAAACCGGATATATCACTCAAGCTATTAAATGCCATCAATCTGCAAAGAAGAATAAAGGAATAACAGTACTGTAGTTGGAGAGTTGCCACCGTCAATTGTAGATTTGACGGTCGCAAATGCAGTTTTACTGGCGACGCGTAGCGGAGACAGTAAAACGGAGATTTGCGACCGTCAAATCAAAATTGACGGTGGCAAATCTTCTACTACAGTACTGTTATTCTGATTATATTGCATTACAAAAAGAACAATACGATAAAACTTGAAAAAATGTCTAAATTTGACAAATAAAAAAAAATCAGCGAAACTTCATGAATGATTTTAGCACAAAGACGTCATGGCTAAACGTGACGTCATACAAATGAAAACTTACAATCTAGAGGTTATAACGTTACATGTACGCTTCAAATTCGGATAAAAATACATTAAAACGGCGAATTCGAGGTAGGTGTTGTTTTATTTCCGATTATATAGTAGTAATCGAACATTTGTTGATTCATCAATTCAAAATGGCGTGTCTCTCCTTGGTTACGCCTGGTCAACTGGTCAATTTGACGGCAACTTTCAGCCAATGAAAAAATGTGTTGCATCCAAATTGCATTAGAATAAATAATTTCATTAAATATTTAAGTTAAATCGTAATAAATGAACTAACAATTGCTTATTAACACTGATTAATTTTTTTATAATTTCTTTATTGAAAAGCACTTAAGTGTACGCCCATATGAGTCAATGGCTTAAAACATTATACATAATATACAGTTTACATAAAACAATGAAAATAAACAATGGAGGCACTTTGAACTATAATTCTTGTCTTTCTTTAAATCAATATATACGAACTCCACTAAAAACCGGGAGTGAAATGAGGTGCTCCGGCAGGGTAAGCATTTCCTGCATCGTATACGGCACCCGTCGTGTAATATTTTTATTCAGTTCGTTAATGATGGAAGGTTATGATGACTCAGGAAGAATATCAGATATTTCAGCTCTCTTGCTTTTACAGAGTAAGCATATAGGGCATTGTTTTAGTCTTTGCATGCTATAAAACGAGAGGGAGGAGTATTACTCAAAATTATTCTAGGTATCTTTCTTAATATTTTGGAAGAATTTAGTTACTAGTATCTAATGTAATTGTCTTTGAGGAAATGCAAGCTTTTAGTAAATAGCGTGACACTTATTTAGCCTTTAGTAAATAGCGTGACATTTATTTAGCCATGATGGACTGCATAAACCATACAATTACATGAAATCATACTTTGCCAACATAAGTCATGAAACATATATATTTCTGAAACTTTGTGATCATTGTTCTCTACAGAAAAAGACACGTTCTGGCCTATTTTATTATTGTTCTTTATGCATTAGTGAATTTAAATGTATATTTTACTTCATTAAGATTTAATTAAAATTTTGTACAAGTTAAAACCCTTTTTAAGCAATATTTTGTACAGGTTATAACATGTTTGAGGTACTTTTGTACATGTTATAACGTGTATTTTTGCATTATACAAGTTATAACATGTACAATATTTTTGTACATGTTATAACCTGTACAAAATCGCAACTTGTACATGACATATATAAGAGATTCAAATTATATCAAGGACTCCCTGCTCTCAGTATTAGTGACTTTTTTTAAAAAGGGACCTAATTTGCAAGTATCCTGTTTTGTTTCAGGATTGAGGATATGTTTTAGTTAATCTATATCATTTAAGTTATTATACTTATTTTCATTTAACAATTCTTTTCTAAATTGTTCATTTATTTTAAATTTAAAAAAGAAATGAATCTCATCATCTAGTACATCACAATTTGTACATAGTCTTAAATCTCTGGGAATATTCCTGTATCTTCCAGTTTCTATTAATAAGCAGTGGTCACTTAGTCGAAATTTAGAAATTAGTTGTCTATATTCAAAATTTTGAAAAAGTAGGTATGGTTCAAAGTTGCTTTTCTTTATTTTTTTTAAAAAGGTTGGAGTTTGCTATTCTGTTGTAAATTTAATATTTTATCATTATATAAATTTTCATAGGAGTTTTCTAGATTTTGATTTTCATCCTTATTTTTGTAAACAATTTCTAAATCAATTTGACTTCTGACATGATTTACATAGGAGTACCAAGAATAAATACCTGCACTATGTAAAGTTTTTGCCAAATTTCGTGTCTCTACTAGTACTTTTTGCCGTCAAAATTTTTCGTAAAGTAAACAGCTGGTTTTTTTTTATTTTTGATTCTCTGAATGCATTTGAGATTTGGTGAAAACGTTTAATTAATTTCATTTTGACGCGTCACTTAAAACAAAAACTTCATATTGAATAATTACAGAACCAAATTTCCTTTTAATTTAGACTTAATTGCATAGAGATTCTAAACACTAGCTGTTTTTATTTTGATAGAACTGACTATGCGGTATCGGCTTTGCTCATTGTTGAAGGCTATACGGTTACCTATATTTGTT
Source organism: Mytilus trossulus (assembly GCF_036588685.1). NCBI lineage: Eukaryota > Metazoa > Mollusca > Bivalvia > Mytilida > Mytilidae > Mytilus > Mytilus trossulus. The sequence goes on from NC_086384.1 coordinate 25,194,147, forward strand.
AATTTCTGTGTCAGGGGCTCTTGTAGAGAGTTGTCTCATTTGCAATTTATCACATATTCTGTTTCATTTTATCATCTAAATAGTAAACTTTAAAGAGATTTCGTGATAATCTAATTTTGAATATCAATAAATGAGTTTTGGTTTTTCATTTTAAAATCAAATATTTCAAGTCCATCAATGGTATTCTGATTCTCCCTTGACTTTAATATTAAATTGAGATAACTCAAAAACATTTATTTTCAACAATAAGATTTGACCAATCAGAACTGAGATACACGAATTGGCCACAACATTTATCAGTTTAGAAATTGGATAATTGTTGCACCAATCTTTTTAAATTGGCACTTCATAACTTCAGACGTTAAGATTAAATTAAGATATAAAGATAATCAAAATGATAATGAGATAAAATATAGATTACAAAACAATCATGATGAGAAAAGTAATTAAGAAATTCATAACAGCGGATAAAAAGAAAACTGAAATACAAATTCATAGGCAATACAATCGCACAAAGAAAACTTTTACTCTGATTTATGCAAATAGACACATGCTATATTATGTCATAAGATAAATCCAACAAATAAATCCGTCTTTTTCTATACTAAATAGTGACTTACAATTCTTCCAATTCATACAGTCTTCGAAAAACACCCTTTTCAACTAAGTTGATATTATTTCTTGATAATTTTCTGACGAAAAAATATAAAACAAAGTTTTTTTAAAATATTACCATTGGTGAAAAATAAAACTATCTTAAACACAATAAAAGGTATATCAATATTTGTTATTACCATACATTTCAAAATTCAAGTTCAGTTGTGATAATAAGCTTGAGTATTTAAGAGGACGAAACCATTATTGAAATATTATAATACTAAAAGCTCTAAATATTATTCAATAATCCTGATAATATCCTTAGCAAGGAAACGAGTCTTTTTTACGGCATTTAGAAGACATCCGTGGTTCTAAATTGAATAGGCATTCATTTGTTATCAACCAATTCGTTTAATTGGCCATGTTATTTTTAATAAATTGTGCAGTTCAAATTTCTAGAAATTATCATATTATTTTACGGATCAAAGTAAATAATTCCTCAAAACTATAAGAAAAATAAACGAGGTAATTCTATCTTAGACAAAGTTTTTGGTACCACTTAAAAATCTATGATTTGAGACCTTTTATTAGCAGTAACTCCCTATCAATTAAGATAAGATCTTATCATACTACATATGCGTATGTATGTAACTGATATTCAAATCACGCGAATTCATTTTGCATATGAACTTGAAATGAAGCTAGATCTTATAAAACATGTGAATAGGTCCGTGTGCATTGGTCGAAAGCTGTCACATCGAAATTTTAATTTCATTTGAAAATGTATAAACCAATCAAACCATAGAATTAGGAATTAAAAAGATAAGTTTTCGTCTATATGATACTTTTGTCATGTATCAAACTGTAACAGACGTTGAGTAATGTTTTTTCTTATTTCTTGTTTAATATATTTGGTTTCGTTCTGATATGAGTCTTCTAAGTAATGTTACGTACATGAACTGAAGATGCAACATTCCTTCAAACGTTCCATTTCTCAAAATATGAATTAGATTCACATGTAGTTTCCTAAAAAAATATTGAATAATTGTTTTAAAAAGAGCTTTGGTCGAAAAAAAAAATATAGTTTTCAATACACTTGCTATAAGGAGAAACTAAATTGAAGTTGCTATTTGAAATGAAAGTACATGTACCGCTAGCAGTACTAGTGTCATTCATAATGTGAACAGTGATTTTATACATTTTTTCATACAAATTTTGACGTACAAAATATAAAAAAAACACGTTATAATATTAATGCGCTTTTCTGGGTTAACTTAATCAGGAACGCGCAAAGCCTACTATTTGAAAGCAAAGGATTCGTACGAACTTAAACAGCTTAAGAGCTACACACAAAAACACCCCTAAAATTATAGACAAATACATCTAAAGTCAATTTTGCCTGAAAAAGATGACACCTCAATTTCAGATTAATTTCAAAATTTATTTATCAACAATTTTAAAATAGGTCAGTTATAAATCATGTCAAAGCCGAGGTACCAATTACTGAGTTATGATAATCACATCAGCGTATCGTCAAGTATCAGAGTTATTCCCCCAGTGTTAAAAAAATTAAAATACTTTGGTACAATAACCATGCGTCTGAATCTCGTTTCTGAATTTACCATTTGTATGAAATGTTTAAAGCCGAATATTGAAAGCAAAGAAAGTACTAGAACATTTGAAAAGTTATATAACATTAAAAAAAATAGCATATTCTATCTATGGTCAGATTTGCCTAAAGAGTTGGACTCAAGTTTCTAAATAAATTGATATTTATTAACGAACAATTTTTAAAAGGTTTGTTCATAATCATGCCAGTACCGAAGTAATGACTACTCAACTGAATTTACCCTTTGCTGTAAAGAAGGAAAACAACACGTTCCAATGCGTGCGTAACGCTTTTATGGAATTACCTCCATCAGGAACGCTCAACCAGAATATTTGTACGCAAGGCTGTATAAGATCATAAATAGTTGAAGAGCTACATGTACATAAGAAATTGCCAATTTAGATTTGCTTTATTGGAGTTGAAACCGTTATTTATAAAAAAAAAAACTTGAAAAATTATGAATGGAAAAGTGTTGTTATAAAATGTGTAAGTAACCATGAACTAATACCGAACTGACGATTACGTCAGGAACTGAAAGTCCTCTAGTGGAGGTATCCACCGAATGATGTAAAAAAGAAAACAGCAACTGTAAGTTTCATTCGTGATTAGCGGTTTTCTTGATTTACCTCTATCAGAAAAGCTCAAAAACGAATATTTGAAAGCCAAGGAGGTGTGAGAACATGAATTGTTTAAAACTATATAACAAAAAATAACACTTAACTATAACTAGGTAAACTCACATTTGGGTCATTGTAGAGAAGTGCTTAAATACTCCTGCACCAACATCTGTAATCTCATTTTGTAGTAAGATGCTAAAAGTAGTAAAGTACTCTTTATATCTGAACTTGGGTGATGTTTAATGATGTGTCCTCGTGTTTTTTAATATATACCAGATATCCGGAATCCTCTGGTTTTATCTATATATGTTGTGCCATTTAAAACATTTTCCTACTAAACCCTGCTTTTCTTTTAATATCTTTATCATAAACAGTATAACACGTCATATTTGAAAAAGCGAAAAAAAAATCTGAATATTTTTAATAACTTTTTAAAGAAAAAATTGTGCCAATGTAAACGTATGAAAATTCCAAAGAGAATGATTTTCTGCCTAACTTTCATTGCCTGATATTTCTAAACAATCTTATGAGTCTTTATTTTATTTTGGATTTCTTTGTCTATATACTATCGAACATCCTTAATTATAAAACATTTAAAAAAAACACATACAAAATTAAAACGTAATGTATCGATTATTTCATCCCGCTGCTACATCTGCCATTTCAGATTATTATTTTTAGTAGTGACTTGATTAGGCGATATAGTGCAATGCTCATATTAGCACGTGTATGTCTTTAGAACTTTTAGAAAATGGTCCTGCATACCCCAAAATGCTTTTCTGTTTTATATCCATTGTACTACTTATTATAACACGTAATAATAAAAAAAAAGAACACTTACAAAATTAAGAAATATACTAATTAAATCGAAAGAAGAGAATACAGTGTAAGACCTCTACGCAAGGTAAAAGGAGGTCAAGTTGAAGTAAAATTAAAAAAAAACAATTACGGTTCCAGAAGAACTCTTGGTATAGATAAGACAAATGCATTTACCATGCTCGAGTACGTGATATCGTGTTGGCACTGTACACTGTTATCAGTAAACATTTTTGTTCCAGAGACTTATTCTTTCTTAATAAAGTTTTTTTAATCTTTAATATTTTTCATTGATACAGTTAAACATATCCTGTCCATACTTGGAAGGTGATTAACTATCTGCAGCTGACAAACCATGGCAGTCCAGAATGTGTCTTTCGTTGGAATAAAAAAATAGAAGCGATAACTAAAAGACAACTAAACGATAACTAATGGGTTGATAATGATATAGGTCTTTAATCACACGGTTCAGTATTTTGGTAGACATTATTTATATATATGTAGGACTGTAAAGTGGGATGGTCACGCTTAAGTGCAATGGTCTACGCTTAAGTACGATGGTGTATCACTCTAAAGTGCGACGGCTGTTTGTTCGCTTAAGTACGATGGGTTATCATGATAAAGTGCGATGGATTAAAAGGGTAATGTTAAAGGGCTGACAACTTAAAGATCACGGATGTAATGAAGTCTTTTTGCAAAAGGTAGTATGATAAGGTTTTATAACATATGTGAACGGCCCTATAATTACCGGTAGGCTTAGGTGATTGGTTCTAAATTAAAAAGAACGACCCCGTAATTATTGCTAAAATGGTAGTTTAGGTGTGACAAAAATTTAAATCTCCTGTATATGAAATACTTTTTAAATAATTGGATAATTGATGTAGCTTGCCGTTCACACAGTATTTCACTTATGTGCACATCTCCCCTTAAAGTCGTTATTGTAAATTACAAATACAATCCTTCATTGATAAATATTCATTTGTTTAAGAGGGACGAAAGATACCAAAGGAACAGTCAAACTCATAAATCTAAAACAAACTGACAACGCCAAGGCTAAAAAAGAAAAAGAAAAACAGAAAAACAATAGTACACAAAACACAACATAGAAAACTAAAGATAAAACAACACGAACCCCACCAAAAACTAGGGGTGATCTCAGGTGCTCCGGAATGGTAAGCAGATCCTGCTCCACATGTGGCACCCGTCGTGTTGCTTATGCGATTACAAATCCGGTAAATAGTCTAATTCGGTAGGTCACATTCATGAAAGGGAAGGGGACTGTAGTTACGACGTAAGGAACATTTAAAACATTCTTAATTAAGATGAGAGAGAAATGCAATGTCCACCGAGCTTTCTCCTTTTTTGGCAGCGAGTACAAATATTTATTAAAAGTATAAATATTTTAATGGGGACCGCAGAGTAAACTGCAACATTAACACTTATTTCAATGTATCGGTTAGCTTCTAATAGAAACAGGATAAAGGATATGTATGCATATACTGTTGTATCTGTATAGAAAGATGGTCGACTGCAGAACACAACTCCTTTTTCCAGCACCCGAAAAAAAAAACACATTTGCCTCAGCCGACAAAGCACGGTTATTTTTAAATTGAGTAAGTCATGGACATTTGGTTTAACGTTGTAAATCAAATATTCTACATTTATCTTTCGGCATGTTCATTTTGTTTTGTATAAAAGACTGTTCTCGTCATAATCCATAGAACGTTTATTACGTCTATACTTTCGCGGACTATTGTACTTTAGCGCTTTGAAGGCATCGCACTTTAGCCTAGACTATCGCACGTTAGCGTGACCATCATACTTTAGCGTCCCCATTGTACTTTAGAGTCCTACATATATATTCATAATCCCTGAAGAAATGCGGTGTCCATTTCAAAACATTCGTTCAAGATGAAACATTTATTTTTTATTTACAGGTCTTGAACTCTTCTCCATACTTGATTAACCAACTACGGGTCAAATACAAACCCATTCCAATTCAGAATGAGCCTTTCGCCGGTCACTGGTAATAAAAACTATAACACGACCTGATTAAATAATGGTTTCATATCTATTATTCTTTACGAGATGCAGTACCCATTTTAAAAAATCATACAAAGTGAGTATTTGTATATCCTAAATGTCACTTTTATTCACGAGGAAATACTTCAACGCATCTAGTGTGTTGTAACTATTGATAATATGATTATAGGAGAGTAAGGATGCTTAAGGTGGTATGGGAGTGTAAAACAAAAATGATATAATTTGTTCATACTTTGCCAAAATGTAGTATATATTGATTTATGTTCAAAAATTCAAAGAAAATGATAGGGCGTGGCAAAATGACACATTTTGTATTGATTATACAGGGGAAAACACCATTTTGTGATTACAAATTAAACAAAATGATAGAATCGTTAGATACTTAAGAAGTAGATAGCTATTAGACAATGCTTTGAGAAAATCAGGCACATATTACTGTAGCCGTATTTGAAACATTTTTTTTTGAATTTTGGATCCTCAGAGGGGCGAAAGATACCAGAGGGACAGTCAAACTTATGGATAGAAAATAAGGTGACAGCGCTATGGCTAAAAATGAAAAAAAGATAAAAATAAATGTTACTTGTACTCATGCATTCACAATATAACTATACACAATAAAAGAAATATAAACTTACAGTTTTTCAAGGTTCAACAAATCGTCAAATACTCCACTCTGCAAATACTGTAAATGGTTTCTTTGAACATTTCTAGCGATTAGAAAATAGCGAAATGACATATAGTAATTGTGCAAATAACTTTCAAGGTTAATTCTTGCTATCTCTCTGTATATTAATTGAATCTAACTAACGGCCCAGAGAAATATTGTCTTTACTTTTTAGAATTAAAGCTGCTAAACATGTTTAATGATACCCAAAATTTCGCATACTTTCAAGGTAACCAGTTTTTACAAAGTCAATCGAAAGTACAATGAAGACTGCTGGTAAATACTAGACAATGTATATACTAACGCACATTAATACCAATGTCCTACAAGGCCACGATCGCACTACGATCTGTGACAAAAAGCAAATTTTGATGATCGTAGTACGATCGTTTAGATCGCAGTAAGGTCGTATCACGGTCGTAGTGCGGTCTTCAAGATCGTGACTAGCGTGGCCAACTTTGAACATGTTCAAAACAATCTTAGTGCGGTCGTGGCGAAATCAGGTCGTAGTAGAAGCGTAGTGAGAGCGCACTAAGATCGTAGTAATATCGCTGTACCATCGTAACGAGAGCGTAGCGAAAGCGTGGTCATCTTTGGACAGTATGAGCTACGATTTCACAGCGACGTTATTACGACCTCACTTCGACCATCACGTTCTCACCGCGACAAAACTACGTCTATACCTCGCTGTTCACGACCATAGTACGAATCTAGTACACATTTGCCGTCCGGAACTCATCACGCTCTTCTTACGACCAGACTACATTCATACTTCGACCAGCATTCTCATTGTTATTTTCTCATTAAATGTATTAAATCTCTCCAGGTTTTGTACACATGTATGTAATTAGGACTTCTTGTCCATTTTCTCTAACGGCTCAACCATGCTTCACGTTTTTATAGAGATTCGACTGTTGTTTGTCCCGTTTGAATGGTTTTACAGTAGTTTTTGGGGCCCTTAAATTATAGCTTGCTGTTCGGTGTGAGCCAAGGCTCCGTGTTAAAGGCCGTGCCTAGGCCTATAACCGTTTACTTTTATAAATTGATATTTGAATGGAGAGTTGTCTCATTGGCACTCATACCACATACTGTATATACATCTTCTTATATCTATAACACATCTGTGTCATCTCTGCTAACGTTCACTAAAATATCGTCAATTGAGCTTTATGGACCAGCAAAAGGTTGTAATTTAGGTTGGATTGGTTGGTCCGACATCTCTGCTTGATCAGGATTCGTTACTATCAACGCTCCTTCTGCCTCTACATTTACCCCAACAACTACACCCAGGTGTTCTAGAAGATTTTGGTGACAAGACTGTATTGTTTCCGAGAAATCTACGTATTATTCAGAAAAAGAAGGAATTAAGCTGTATTTTTTTGGAACCTGATGTTGACATAATTGCTTAGAACGTAGTGAGATGGCGGTATGAACGTAGTGTAATCGTGGTAAGAACGTAGTATAATCGTGGTAAGAACGTCCCATAATCGCAGTAGAAGCGTTGTTATCGTAGCGAGGTAGTTGTAGAAGCGTAATGAGATCGTCGTAGCATCGTGAAAGCAACGAAAATTAACAAAGACTATATAAGTCTATATATATATTCTTTTATAGGTTATCTCATCCGAAATATTGAATTTTATGCATTTTTTATGCATTTTTGATTTTTATGTTTATTAGTTTTTATTTACTCTGTAACTTTTGTACTTGCATGGCTTTATGGGAATAAACTATCTATCATGCCGCTCATACCCCAACCTCACCACGATATGAATTTATTTTAGATCGCGGTGTTTGTGGTGCAATCGTGGTTCAGGGGGACTGGGGCTTAATTGTGCGTGCACATATTTCGTGAGTTAACTTAAGATACGATATAAAGATACGATATAAGTCCTAAGAAAATGGAAAAAATTATGAACTCAAAATTGATATACTCAGGGAATTAAAAAGTCTGTAAATTGTATTGTCCATGAACTTGTTGTATTTATAGATATTTGTGTCTATTATATAGATTGAAGTTGAGTGTGAAGTCCATTTTTGCTGAATTCATCAACAGATTCTTTTTTTTGTTGGACAGCTAAAACTCCAGAACTTTTTAGTTAAGAGCATATGATTGATCGAGTAAGATGTCTTTCATAGTCGTGAATAGTATGAGTCAATGGTTTTGTTATGAAAAGGGTTTTTCTCAATTTCTTAGTTTTAATACTTTTACAAATTGTATTTTCCAGCACATAATCGTTAAATCGTTTTCCCTGCAGAATTATTAGGAACTAAATGCTTCTTTTTGTAACTTCATTGGGGTGTTAAAGCGTTGACCGAAGTAAATTTTGTATGAACGGCTACCATTCGAACAATGTGCGCACGGTTAACGCTTTTACAACCCTATGAAATTACAAAAAGAAGCATTCAATACGTATAATTACATTTGTTAGCTAGGATCATAAAAACACGATTTTTATCAAGTTTTTTGTTGGACCCCGTGTCATCATGAATGATAAGTTTCATTGTGTAATGAAGTTGATTAAGGTAAAACGAGAGACTGCAGTGTCGCCAATCAGAATAACGTATTGTAATGAAACATACATCTAATGTTATTATATATCAATACATTGTTCCCCATGTTTATATTCTATTTAGTGTTTTACAATATTTTCAAAATGAGATGTAATTCATCACGGTGCAATGAATTTTATATTTACCGAATGCATCTACTTACAACACTTGCAGGTTATTCAATCCGCGTAGACTTTCATTATGAATACTTTCGATATCATTGTCACCTAGGTATCTAATAAAACAAAAGCAGAAGGTTGATACATAATAATCTAAAAAAGATGGTCGACTTTTGTTAAAAGCATTTAATTGTCATGAGCAACAGTGGTCTTTTTCCACAGGTATTGTCATCGGTAGAGTTCACCGTTATCAAAAACAATTAGAATACAGTATTTATTTATTTGATCTTTTCCCGGTCACATTGAAATATACAGGAAATAACCCTCAGCTATTTGCTTTTGTCGATTGCTAATGGTTTGATATTATGGTAACTTTTTTGCTATATCTTTTACCCGATTTATCCTTATCTGACCTGTTGATTATTATTATTTAATCAACATGTGGTGTGTTTTGTTCCAATTATCGATTGGTCAAATTCAATTAAGACATAAAATTTTCTTGCTTTGTTCTCATTTTTCTTATAGTGACGTCATGCCAAAGACAGCCATGTCTGATGATGTCACAGAGAAAGAACATAAAATTTAGAATGGAAATGAGGAATGTGTCAAAGAGACAATAACCCGACCATACATTTGTAGAAAAACCAACAGAAAGCCACCAACAGGTCTTCAATGTAGCGAGAAATTCCCGCACCCGGAGGTGTCCATCAGCTGGTCCCTAAACAAATATATACTAGTTCAATGATAATAAACGCCATACTAATTTCTAAATTGTACACAAGAAACTATAATTAAAATAATCAAAGACTAACAAAGGCCAGAGGCACCTGACTTAGGACACGCGCAAAAACGGTTAAACCTGATTGTGAGATCTTGACTCTCCCCTATACCTCTAGCCAATGTAGAAAAGTAAACGCATGACAATACGCACATACAAATTCAGTTCAAGAGAAGGCCGAGTCCCATGTCAGAAGATGTAACCAAAAAAAAATAAACAAAATGACATAACACATAAATAACAACAGACTACTAGTAGTTAACTGACATGCCAGCTCCAGTCTTCAATTACACTGGCTGAAAGATTATGATTTCATCATATGAACATCGGGCACAATCCTTCCTGTATGTGTTTAGTATCATACCATCATAATATATATGAGAAGAACATAACCCGTGTCATGCCAACAACTGGTTTTTGAATAAATGTGCTTAGTTCCAATGCAAAGACCCTATAAGTGAATCAATATTCACGCCAAAATATATGCAATCTTTAATGACCTGAATGTCTTTTTGTTGATCATGTTAAAAGACGGAATAAGCTTAACAGTATATTGTATAAAAATCATGAAGAGAAACCTATTTCACCACCATTTCTCGCGTTACTCGATAGTTATCCTCTCTCGAAATTTAAATTTTGAATATTCAAAACATTCGGCGAGCATCGTGTATTAAATTTAAGATTATTTTCCTCGAGTGGATACATATCATATCACACTAGATGCAGTGGTAGAATCAATGTATGAAATTATATCTAACTCAAGTAAGTTGAATGCTCTTTGAGATGTGCTTTCCAATCCCGTATCCAGGCAAACAGTGATTAAATCAAATGTTATTTGATTAAACATTGCCATTACTACATGTACGTTACCAGCGTATATAAAGTGCGAATCCAGCTAGTTCATTTTTACTGTTATATGCGGGTATGTCTATTGTAGAATAAAGGATCATGGGAAAACTGGATTTGTTTACGTTTTGAAAATATCAAGTTAAAGGATTTTAAGTTAAGTTTTAAGATATTTTCATTGTGATATGTCTTTATAATATACAAACATAGCATTAAAGTTCAAATAAGTGTTATAAAAGCATCATAATATAGCATATCGATTATTGAAAGCGATCCATTTTAACTATAGATGCGATGAATTATCACTGTTAGTGCAGTCATTATTAATGTAGAATTTTCAAAGATGCGAGGAATTTTTATTGTAGAATTATGTGATATTTGCTCTTGCAACAAATGAAAAAAAACTTAGTTGATGACTTAAGGATTCATGATACATGTATTTTCAAATTGAAATACAAACTCCTCATTCATTCCTCATCAAATATATAGCTTTTCAAACTTGTGACAAAAGCGATTCTCAAAATGTCATATTGTATTCTTCATATTACATTTCTCCTTGATTTGACTTATATAGGGAATCATTTGAGCGTGACAGCAGCGGGCCTTCTAAGCAGTCAGTGGGCCCCTACTTATGAAAATTTTTACATCCGCGAATAGATACTTCCGCAGAGGTAAAACCATGCACATTTGGGTTATTGTACACGAAATGCATGCTACAATTATTTTTTGTTGATTTTAGACCCTTTGGAACTCTATGTGGACTATTTCAGCGACTAGGCAAAACATCCCCAAACTAGATACACTGTTAGGTTCAGCATGTCAACAAATTCCAAATATCTATATTAAAGGACTTTTGTCTATAAATTTGGACCCCACAAAATTGAAAAAGGGACCAAAAATATAAAAAAAATGCATGCATCGGATAGATTTCTTATTGAAGGCATGACTGTAACAATAGGATGAATATACAAAAATATCTTATTCTGGGGTCTCATTGTGGGGTTCTGATCCCAGACCCCGCTTACTGTTTTGACAGATTCCCGTATTCCGCTTATTGTTTTGTCAGATTCCCGTATCCCGCTTATACTATGCAGTTCTATTTTTTTGTAATTATCCGTGTCCCGCTAAACTTCATTTCCCGTTTTTCACTACAAAATCATTTGACTTTCACCTGTCACGCTTGCAAAAAATCGGCAATCCGGCGTGACGCTTTTACCCATATATAGATGTCGTATGTGACAATGAGACAACTCTCCATCCGAGTCACAATTTATAAAAGTAGACCATTATACGTCAAAATACGGTCTTCAACATGGAGTCTTGGCTCACACCGAACAGCAAGTTATAAAGGGCTCCAGTGTAAAACCTTTTAAACGGGAAAACAAAGGTGCAATCTATATCAAGATGTACGTAATTAGTGGTGAAGTGTCATGGAAATGGATAAAAAAAAAAGGATAAAGATCCCTATACGCTTTATAAGAAACTAAATGGAATACATTTGAAATAAATGTTATTTCTATTGAATTCATTAGAGTGTTTTAAAACCAAACTTTCCTCCGTAAGTAAAATTTTATCAAATCTTTCTCTTACTTTATCTATTTTTTTAGCAAGTCGGCTAAATTAAGGCTTTACAGCTAATTTCCTAATGAATGTAAAGCAAAACTTTGGTTGGCTTGCTTGCTTTGTTTGTATAATTGTTTATACAAACTTTGTAAATAAGATTGACATTTTTAAACAATATGAACAGGCATAGTTTAACCTGTATTTTTAATATTTGAATTAAATTGGGTGTTATCATAATGATTATCCAATTAAAAAAAAGCAAGCAAATCAACTGAAGTCTTGCTCTACATGCTTAAAGAAATGAGCTGTAATAGATAAAAAAAAATATACAGTGAAAATTCACCGCATATACAATACTAATGATTCACTCCACAGTGAAAATGAAATAGTATCATTATTCGACAGTAAACATGACTAGCATTACGAAATCATCATAGTGGAATTTAGTTAAATATGAAGAAACTGAATGACAAAACATATTCTACGTTACACAACTTTAATAATTGTTATAAAATGAATATTTTTTACTGCAACAACATATCACCTGATAGTTATAAAGCACCTGCACGATCTGTTCGTGAAATGTCCTAAATATTCACCTATTTTGGTATATATTTCACAGCTGGATGGCTTTAGGCGCGATAAAATCCCGCTCGCATCTCTAACTTTGTTTTATTAGTATTATGTATTTCTGAACATATACATTTTAACTCATTTTCTTCATTTTCTTCAAAAATTAAAAAAAGTTCGTCTGTTTATTTATCATTCTACATTAGACATTAATGGCATATACAGTAAAAATGATATTTTAGGATCCGCACTTTACATACACTGGTTACTATATTTAAAAAAAAATGTTTAAAATACATGTAATACCTAAGAATTGATATTTGTGTCTTTTAAAATTGATGAAATGAGTTATTTCATAAACAAATGTTATCAGCTCTAACTATAGAGTTAAAACACTTACAAATAGTTGAGATTGTGCAAACCAAAGAACACTTCCTCGTTGATAGCTTTGATGAAGTTTCCCGCTAAATTTCTTGAAAAAAGAAAATGATTTACATTATAATGCGTGAGATTAAGTAAATGTTTAACTTCGTCTTCGGTACAATGCAATAACGTAATCTAAGCATACAAATGTTATTAATTTGCGTTTTTTAATTGAGTGAATCCTTCCAATTGATATGTTATAGTGTGTTTTCCATGTTGTGATGTTATATTATTGTTTCAGAAAAGGGAAAAGGCTTTGTTCCATTTAGATGTTTAATACCGCTTTTTTGCCTTTTTCACTTTTTTGGATTCGAGCGTCACTGATGAGTCTTTTGTAGACGAAACGCGTCTCTGGCGTATATACAAAGTTTAGTCCTGGTATCTATGATGAGTTTATTTGTTCCGTTTTCTATAGCAATATACTTACAAGACTGACAGATTTGTTAGATAGCGAAATGCTTTTTCTTGCAATTCTGTTATTCTATTCGATTCCAAGGATCTATAAAAGAAATACTAAATTTAAGTGAAGTAAATGCTTTTTAATTAATAAGAATTAATAATACAAAATGAAATATGTCATCCCTGGATTTCTATTATTTAGAAGCTTGGCTGAATTGTAATATTATGATTTTTTTTCATTTTCAAATAAGCAATTAGTGATAACAAAAAAAAGATCAGTTTCCATAGCAATACTTACAGGAGTGTCAGTTTTGTTAGAGAGTCAAATGCTTTTGCTGGCAAATCTGTTATTCTATTCGATTCCAAAGATCTATAAAAATATCAAGTATTATATATTATTAAATATAACTGTATTAGTTTAGACCAATTATTGTTTTTATAACGAATAAGAATAAACGATAAAAAAATTATGCAATTTCTAGATTTCTTTCATTTCTTAGCTTGACTGAATCGTGTTTTATCCTAGTTAACATATTTACAAATACGCAATTAGAGATAACAAAACAGATCGACTCGAACTTCAAGCCGCTAAGTCATCGAACTCAAAAATCGTCGTCTAACCTAAAAACCATAGCTTTTAAACTAAATAACACGAACAAATGATATTTGATTAAGTCTACCAAAAGCATACATAATATTTAATAGACTTACAGGAATGTCAGATTACCCAAATCACTAAATGTATCATTCCTTATTGTCTCTATGTCATTTTCCTTTAAGTTCCTAAAAATATATATTGTTCCTATATCAAATTAACAGAAGAGATAAATCGTATTATTAATGTGAACTTTACCGAGTAACCTTTCTATATGTGTGTGTGTTGTACTTCATTATTAATATTTTCAAATAATAAAAGTCCCGAAAAATGAATCCTTAACTCTGTTGTATATAATCAAACAATATAAAGAAAGAAAAAAAAATATCCGATAAATTTAACATTGAATTAGCACGAAAGTTTTATAATCGAGGAGCTAAAAGTTCGATGCAGGTCTTATCGTACCACAAATAAAATATTTTTAAACATATTGTGTTTGATAAAATCTTGAATTTAAGAAAGCATTTATCTCTGAATTTAAATCAATGATAATCATACTTACAAATGATGTAAGTTGTATACGTTAGAAAAGACTCCTGATTGTATATCTTTGATGTTATTTGACTCTAAGTCTCTAAAAGATAAAAAAAAAAACACGCCCATTTATTTTTTTGATGTAAAATGTCTGATTAAAGTATTTACTTTTCATAGCGTTAAGTTGATCTTAAAATTTACCTTTACGTCCGAAAAGCTTCGACTTCATACAATCGATTGTCATTTTTCTGCGGTACTATGTTTGTTTTTTTAATAAATGTACCTAAAACTTAGCCTATTGAACCAAATGATTTTTTCATAAAATGAATACGGCATATTTTTTTCAGTCCACGGTTCTAGATTGAAATAATTTCTGAATTAAGTACATAAAGAAAAACAGCTATTTAATTCCCAACACAAATGTTTTGTTTACATCATAAAAATAATCTTTTTTTTTCATGAGGATAATCTCACTAAATCTTTTTTTTCGAGTCCTCAAAATAATGATTGGTACATACAATATTATAATAATATTGTTCCAATATTTATGTTCCCATTAGCTATATATATATATTGTCTCACAATAAAATTAACGTTACCAATTTTCTTGCACGAAATGCGCATTTCGACAATACATGTCTCTTCAGTGATGACCGTGGCCAAAATATTTGAAATCCAAAGCTTATATAAAAGATGAAGAGCTACATTTTCAATATGAGATGTACTTCATAACCGTATATATAACTTTATACTTATCAAGTGTAACTACTTACAACACTTGCAAGTTATGCAATCCGCTTAGACTTTCATTATAAATACTTTCGATGGCATTGTCAACTAGGTATCTAATAGAACAGAAAGCAGAAAAATGATACATAATAATCTAAAAACAAAATGGTCGACTTTCGTGTAAAGGATTTGTTCATGAGCAACAGTTGTCTTTTTCCATTGGTGTTGTCATCAGTCAACACGTTATCTAAACAATTAGAATACAAAAAATTTTTAATTTTTTTTTCCGGGTCACTTTGAAATATAAAAGAAATAACCTTCACATATTTGCTTGTGTCTTTTTTAGGATAAAAAATAAGTTAAACAATAATCTTTATTTCAAGGGGATAATCTCACTAATCTTTTTGTCTCAAAATAATAATACCATATTTTTTAGTACATACTATATTATGATAATATATTATACACAAGACACATTTGTACATTCTAAAAAAAAAAAATACTAGGAATTACAAAAAAAAAGTAATTCAATTACTTGATTCAAGTAATTGAATTTGTCAAAATTATTGATCATTGATAGTAATTATTGGTGATGTTAAGTAATTTCAAGTAAATACAAGTAATTTACTTTTTCAGTAATTCTAAGTAATCCAATTCAGTAAACAAAATAATCAACATAAGTAATTCTAAGTAATATTTTAAGTAATTTCAAGTATTTATTACAAGTAAATAATAGTAATACAACAAGTAATTGTAAGTAATTCACAGTAATAATTCAATCAATTTCAAGTAATCCTTAGTAATAATCTTAAGTAATTCTCAGTAAAACAATAAGTAATTACAAGTAATTTTAAGTAATAATTTCAAGTAATCCTTAGTAATAATTTCTAGTAATCCTAAGTAATAACTTTTAGTAATCCAAAGTAATAATTGTAAGTAATCCTTAGTAATAATTTTAAGTAATTCATAGTTATAATTTTAAGTAATTCTTAGTAATTATTTCAATTAATTCTTAATAAAAATCTTAGTAATTCAAAATAATAATTCAAGTAATTATAATTTAAAATAATCTGCTTAAAATACACTTGTTCAAGAAAACAAAATCTAATCAATGAAATATTTATTCAAGAATAATTTAAGAGTAAATAATCTCTGTACTGATTAATCCACACTCCCATAGATTTGTGTGCCATGTGTTGCTATTTATATGCACTTATTTATAATATATTTATAGATTGAAACAAAAATTTTATACTGTTTAATTATAAATGCATATAATTTGAAATAGTAACATACCTTTTTAAAGAATGATCATATACTATATCCTTTGTTATAATCCGTTTCTCTTGTTTGTTGTAAGTTAACATGGGCAATCTCCCCAGCAAATCTTTGTGTTACATTTGTATTTAATTGAATTAGTACACAAAGAGTAGCCAGAAACATGAAAAACCACAAAGTGTCCTTTTTATAAGGTTCTCCTTTCCTATCATGTGTGTAACTCGTGTAAGTATTTCAACAAACTCTGTAAACTTTTGTTCAAATTCAAAACTGACTGAGCTCCAGCCAATTTTCAAAAAATAGCTTACCAAAGTCAAATTAAACCTTAATTCTGATTGGCCGAATATTTTTTCAGTCTCAAATCAAAAACTACTTATTAAAAATACAGGGAATATTATAATATTTTGTACATTTATAATAAATAGTTAATTTTTTTTATTTTAGTAAAACTAAGTCATGTTATTTTACATTATAAAATTATATTAAAAATAAATAATAATAATTTGAGGATATTTTGATATGAAAATAGGTTAAGTAATGACTAGTAATTCTTATACTAAGTAATTCCTAGTAATGAGTAATAAAAAAGAATACTTAATTCAAGTAAAATATAATTACTTAGTAAATTTTGTGTGTGTGTGTGATATACAGATATATACACGTCAAATACATTGTAATTCTTGAATTTGTACAACAAATAATACTTTGCAATTTGTATTAAGAAATCAATTTACAAGAGCTAAACTCACAATAAAGACATTATTACAGCAAATGGCTAGATACTAAACACCAAATTGATATCAATCGAATGGAAATCTTATATAGACGCAATATTCATTTCAAGGTGTAAATATATAGAGTCAAATTATATAGAAATCATTTTAAGTAACTTATCTAATCCTACCTAGTAATGAGAAGTAATTTTTTTCAAGTAATCAGAAGTAATTTTAGTAAATCCTTTACTGCACTTAAGTACAAATGAATTACTAAGTAAATTTTTAAATAGTTTTACGAAATTCAAGTAATAAATGTGTACTTAAAACTATTTGGATTACTTAAATCAAGTAAAAAAATAAATCAAGTAATTTCAAGTAATTCTTTCAGAATATTTAGTAAAACTGAGTAAAAGTTAGTAATTTTAAGTAATTGTAAGTAGATATGTAAGTAATATAATTACTCAAAATGAGGGAAAAAAAATTACTAATTAATTTTTTTTTAAGTGTGAATACATATATATATATTAATGAAAACGCATATTATTTGCACAATTTATGAAAAATTTGTAACATTTTGTTTTTTTAAAAGATAAAAGTGTATTACTGATCTTTATGTCAATTGGTAAACTTTTTCAAATTTGAGATCCATTTTTTGGGGGCTTTGAAATAGTCAATAGTTTTCAACAGCTGAACGTAAATTATAATTTTGAATACCAGTAAATAATGTAAACAGTTAGGAACCGTATCTTTTAATATTTTAAATACAAGTATTGCCTTTTGATATTGAATTCATTTTTCATATTTAAACAGTTTAAGAGGCTGTCCAGGTAAATATCAGGCAAATCCTATGATATGGATTGCACAACATAATTTTTGTCAAATTTTAGTATGCACTAATAAATCTTTGGTTCCAATGAAATGTTTGTATCATACAAAGGATATATATGTCAAAGACATTTGAATCAACAGTGGATGGCTCAGAAAATGATTTTAAAGTTCACTAACAACGCAGCAAAATTCTGTACAAAATTGAAGAGTTATCTCCCTTTTCAATGCATTTTCAGTGCTTTCTATGTATTTTTTTCTCATTATTTGTTGCAGTTAATAAAAAACAAAATATAACTTTGAGGAATAATGAATTTGCGATATGAAAAAGAAGAAAACAAAATATGTCATGTGCCATCCACTGCCTGGTTTTCCCATGGACACCCTCTTAAACTATCAAAAAATAAACGTACTCCTCTCTTTTTTTCCCTTTTATTCTAAATATTTATAAATGCTGAATGTTTCAACCGAATGTTGAATTTTGAAATCGAATGTCGACTGTTGTAAATAATCGAAAAATATTAACCTGACATCCTTCTCATATTGACGTTTAAAATAAAAAGTTACTCACAATCGTTCGGTTTGCTCGGAAATACCATTAGGAATTGACGTCAAATTTCTACTGATACACGATGTCTTTACGCTTGTGCAGAAACAATGATTGGGACACGACACTGCGCATTCACACTTGTAAATGAATAAAACAACTTTGATCACGAAATAGATGAACAGCATTGTTGAAACTGGTCTCTTGAATCATTTGTCTATATATTTATGTTGCTGTTAAAGGAATACATAGAGATTATTAACCAATTAAGTACGTTGTTGCAAAAAAATTATATATTTTCTGAAATGGCCCTGGTTTTTTTCTGTAATGGCCCTGTTTTTCTGTAATGACCCTGGTTTTTTTCTGAAATGGCCCTGTATTTATGGCCAGTTTGTCTGTATTAAGTCCGGTTATGGTTTTTAACAAAGTTATTAAAATTAAGTTGTAAAGAGTATA
This sequence comes from Mytilus trossulus, assembly GCF_036588685.1. NCBI lineage: Eukaryota > Metazoa > Mollusca > Bivalvia > Mytilida > Mytilidae > Mytilus > Mytilus trossulus. The sequence continues at coordinate 25,213,421 of NC_086384.1, forward strand.
ATACCTTTTTGTATTCTATTGAATTTGGTAACCAGCAACCAACATTAAAGAATCATATAAAGGGACCACTGTTCATCCCGTTTTTCAACACATAACATAACTTCCTAGAACTTAATATCTTGGATATTTGGTATATTTAAAGCTTTATCATGGTGAAGTACAAACTGGGTTTCTTTTCAAATTAAACTGTCAGTTATAGAGCAAGAGAGTAAATGAAGTTGGCAGCAACAAATACACTTCTGTTCACTCCGTTGATTAATGTATAAAGAAATGGGTGTTTTTATAATGACCCTGTTATATGTTCTCGGTCAGTAATTATGGCCTCGGATGTCTGTAATGGCCTCCGGCGTTGCCGCGAACCATTACATACTTTTTCAACCATTATTACAGAACTTGGAATATAACAGAACCATTATAAAAACTACCATTCAGTTATATTATATTAATATATGGCCTTGTCCATATCGGCCCGGGCATCATCCCGAGACACCTATTTCAGCCGGAGACGTAGTTGTATTTTTTTAAGTTCGGATTCGTTTTATCATAGATACTGTATTTATAAATTGTTAGTCGCTAAATGACCAGTGAAATCCATTGCTAGCATGTTCATGAAAAAATATACAAACTGTATGCATGTGAAAAAGTAGATATAGGAAGATGTGGTATGATTGCCAATCAGACATCTTTCCATCCAAGTCACAATTTGCAAAATTAAACCATTTTAGGTCAAGATACAGACTTCAACACGGAGCCTTGGCTCACACCGAACATCAAGCTATAAATGAACATCATTTTCCTTACTTGTACATGTGGAAACAATTGCAGCGGGATTAAACATTTTAAAGGTACGAAACCTTCTCCTGTTTCTGAAACAGTAGTATAACATGACAACGTAGAAACCCACACTAAAAATATCAATTGGAAAGACTTAACTCAAACAAAAAACAAAGTGACACAAATAAACACACAATGAAGGAATAATTTTGATCTGTGATACTATGTTAATAAGTACTTAATAAAAATATAGGATGACTTATTGAACTTAAAGTATTAAACTGCTGTGAAATGTTAAACAATTTCAGAAAAACATCAAATTCGAAAAAAAAATTCGCGTCATATAATACACAGTCAGGTAAATGAAAACAATTTTGTTGTTAAACATGCTTAGTTACATATGTGTAGAAATATGAGCAAGAAAATGTTTATATTGTTTAACTTTACAGAAAATACTGTATTTGTAAATTAATTCGAAAATGAAATTAATTATAGAATGCATGCCAATGAAAATTTGAACTGAACAACATTACTTATGTATATAACAAGCACAAACTTTTTGGAGAAATTAAAAGCAGAATTGAGTTGAACAAACGTTTGGAAATAGTTGTTTTGTACAATTTTCAAAAGAAGTATTCTCGACGAAATGATTTCCGTGAAAATATAACCATAGGTGTTTTGTACAATAGGATTGAAAATTAGGTATACTGATGTATGCAAGAACAGACAGTTCTACTGGTGTTTTCTTGCTTCATACGGGCATACAACTGAAAATTCAGACTATGTCTAGTCCTTTTCGTGATATATACTAGTATATAACTTAAGACCAAATGTCGTATATGATCGACATAATGCAATGTGTACTAATGATAAAGTAAACAAGATAAACTAGAGGAGCACATTTGAACAAACAAATAAGTATCTTACCTCATCTCTTCATGCTCTTGCAATCATCTGTTTGAAATTGAAAAGTTGGATATACTTAAAATCATTTTATGCTGTAAAGATACTACCTATTAATCTTCTTACGTATTTTTTTTTAAATATCAAAGATATAATTCTATTTCATATCCATTACTTGATTGGGAAAAAGAGAAGACATTTGTATGGGATTTTACATGTTATAATCATTTAATGGATTTCACTATTGCTGCAAATAGTTGCAAAGTATGTAATGCATTGATGATCGCGTAATTGGATTTAGATATGTTGTTGATCAGATTAGAGATGAAAGAATCCTGTTTTTAAAAGCATCTTTTCACTTTGTCAGATTTTCAAATTAGTCCTGCAATAGTCCTAAAAAATCCATGCATTCCATAACAATTTAAAAAGCAAAAGAGAAGTAGCTAAATAGTGTATTGACTAACGAGCCTCTTTGTGTTAGCTATTTTGTAGACCACAGTACACACAGTGCACACAGAACGATCATATGAATGAGAAGCGGATGATACGGTGCTTTTTGTCCGCAATTCGCTTTTTGTCCGCTTTTGCTTTTTGTCCGATTATTTTGCTTTTTGTCCGAAACTTTTGCTTTTTGTCCGTTGCTTTTTGTCCGTTTTGCCTTTTGTCCGATTATTTTGCTTTTTGTCCGAAACTTTTGCTTTTTGTCCGTTGCTTTTTGTCCGTTTTGCCTTTTGTCCGATTATTTTGCTTTTTGTCCGAAACTTTTGCTTTTTGTCCGTTGCTTTTTGTCCGTTTTTCTTTTTGTCCGATAATTTTGCTTTATGTCCGATATAAAATGTGTATATTTTTGGCAGGTTTCATTTTGAACTTCAAAATACCATGTCCTTTTAGGAGTTAAATACAGACCATACTCACATTATAAATGATTTGTACATGAAATTTCATGTCTTTTACAATATATCGTATTACCTCTAAAATGGCTCGAAGCACTAATATCCTAGACCCGTAGGTGTTGGTCAACAGAGGGCAAGGGGAATACTCTTGTATATCCCTAAGTCTAAAAAACAACTATTGAAAGCTGGCTAAACTAAGACATACTCCAGGTAGGCCATTATACCAGATGTAGAGGTAGTCAAACCCTTATAAATGGCTTATAGCACTTATGTCCTGGATCTACACGATTTTATTAGCAACGAATTCAAAGGGGCATGAGTTTCGCCGGTATATCACGAAGTAAAAATAAACCTCATTATTGTCAGCTCTTCAAACTAAGAGATTCTCCACGTTGGCAATTATACCAGAGGTATAGGTAGGCAGTGCCTCTTAAATGGTCCATGGGCCATGGCACTTATGTCCTCGACCCGTACGAGTTGGTCAGAAGAGGGTAAGGGGAATACTCTAGTATATCACACAGTCCACAAAAAATAGTGACGGCTGCCCAAACTAAGACATTTTTAGGTGCGCCCTTATACTAGATGTTGGAGTAGTCATTCTCTTAAAAATGGCTCATAGCACTTATGCTATAGACCCGAACGAGTTTGTCAACAATGAGTTAAAAGGGGGGTGAATTACCCCGGTATATAACGAAGTTGAAATAAACTGTTGCCCGCTGGCTAAACTAAGAAATTATCCACGCAGGCCATAATATGAGAGGTAGAGGAAGGGATTGCCTCTATAAAATGACCATGAGCACGTCTGACCTAGACCCGTACGAGTTAGTCATCAAAGTGTAAGGTTGGTACCCTAGTATATAATAAAGTCGAACTAAATTATTGCTGGATGGCTAAGAGATTCTCCGCGTGGGCCATGATACCAGAGGTAGAGGTTGTCATTGCCTCTAAAATTGCCTAAATCACTTATTCCCGAGAGAAGTACGCGGTATCATCAAAGGGTTTAAAAGGGAGTTGGAACCTCTGTTTACAAAGAAGTCGAAATAAATTATTGCCGGCTTGCTTAAATACGAGATTCTCCAAGTTGGCCATTAATCCTAGGTTAAATGTGTGCATTGCCTTTTAAATGGCTGATAAAACTAACGCCCTAGACCTGTACGAGTTTGTCAGCAAAAGGTTAAAGGGGGGTGCGATGCCTATTTTTACAACGAAAATATAAATTAAGCCGACTGGCCTAACTAAGAGATTCTATACGCGGAGTATTATATCAGAGGATGAGGTAGGCATTACCTCTAACATAGCCATAACACGTATGTCCCAGACCCGTGTAAGTTAATCAGCAAAGGGTAAGGGGGGTACCTAAGTATATCACAAAGTCGAAATAAACTATTGCTGGCTGGCTAAACGAAGAGATTCTCCACATGGGCCATGATACCAGAGGTAGAAGTGGCCATAGCCTCAAAAATGGCCACTTATGCCGTAGACCCGTACCAGTGCTTCAGCAAAGTGTTAAAAGGGGGAGGTGGTATTTATGTTTACAACGAAGTCGAAATGAATTATTGCCGGCTGGCCAAACAAAAAAATTCTCCACATAGACCATTATAACAAAGGTAGTGTCGGACATTGCATCTAAAATGGCCCATACTTTTTATTCCATTGATCTGTACGAGTTTGTCAGCAAAGGGTAAGGAGGGTACCCTGGTATATAACAAAGTCGAAATAAACTATTGCCGGATGGCCAAAAATAAAAGTTGATCCACGTTTATCATGATACCAGAGGTAGAGAAGGGCCTTGCCTTTAAAATGGTTTATAGCACTTATGCCAGCAAAAGGAAAGGAGGGTATTCTAGTATATCGCAAAGTCGTTATGAAATATTGCCGGCTGTTCAAACTACGAGATTCACCACATAGGCCATGCTACCAGAGGTATAGGTGGTCATTGCCTTCAAAATAGCCTATAGCACTTATATGGCATATACCCGTACGAGTTTGTCAGTAAAGATCTAAAATGAGGAGGTGGTACCTCTGTTCACATTAAAGTCAAAATAACTGTAGCCGGTAGGCAAAACTCCGGGATTCTCTACGTGGACCATTATACCAGAGGTAGAGGTTTATTTCGACTTCGTTGTAAACAAAGGTAACACCTTTTATTTTTAACCCCTTGCAGGCAAAATCGTACAGGTATTTGGAATTAGTGTTATATGCCATTTTAAAGGCAATTACCATATCTATCACTGGTAAAATGGCCTACGTGGAGAACCTCTTAGTTTGGCCAGCCGGCAATACTTTATTTCGACTTTGTTGTAAACAGAGGTACCATCTCCCCCTTTTTATTCATTATTGTCAAACTCGTACGGGTCTGGGGCATAAGTGCTATAAGAAATTTGTACAGCAATGCCCTCCTCTATCTCTGGTAAAATGGCCTACGTGGAGAATCTTTTAGTTTGGCCAGCCGGCAATTATTAAAGTGTATTTCGACTTCGTTGCAAACAGAGGTACCACCTTACCCTTTTAATTCATTGTTGTCAAACTCTTGTCAAACTCGCACGGGTCTTGGACCTAAGTGATCTGTGCCTTTTTTAAGGTAATGCCTACTTCTACCTCTGGCATCATACCCCACGTGGAGAATCTCTTAGCCAGCCGGCAATTGTTTATTTCGACTTTTTTATATACCAAGGTACTTCCCTAATCCTTTGCTGACTTACTCGCTGGCTTATCCCTTATTGTAAGTAAGTAAGTTCAATAAATATAAGACTATATGCCAGGTCTTTCTGACAACCAATTACAAACAAATTGGGGTTTATCTAATGAGGCTTTTCCCAGGATGCAATTGCTCGTAGTCTGTATACAGTTGACCAAATAATCCACAAATTCCGCAAAAGGATCTTTTAATTATAGGCCATGTCCATTTAGACATTAAGCAACAAAAGCCCAGCATGACCGATGCATTTGTCTTTAACATCTCCGATATTGATTCCGCGTGGCCTTCCAATTGACATGAGTTTCCATTGGTGTTCATTGTTAAACCTTTGGAGCTATATCAGTTTGTGTGGAAATTAAGAGCACGATGACCTTCCCTTGGTGATAACAATATGACCAACAACCATATCGTGTGTTACCAAAAGCCGTCAGCGATAGTCACACCGACAATTTGCTACCTTCGTGGACAAAAGCCTGGCTTTTCGCTGGATCCTAATTAACATCTAGTGTTGTCACTACCATTTGCTGTAGAGATTTAGTTGCACAACATAACAGAAACATTCTTTGTAAATACTCTATGTTGATATTTTGACATTTGGATGGTTCATATACCAATTGTAGCCGAAAAATGATAATGAAACATTTCTGTTTAATATCGATCTATTGTTGGAGTTGTAAATTTTCATATTCATTTTTTGTTTGTTTTAAGATTACCATTTTAAATAAAGATTTTATTTTTTTAAAAAAGCAAGTGTTAAACATGTGCTTTTATTGCCACTCAGTTCATATAACCTGTCATTTTAGTCGAGCCTGTAACTTTTGTTGCAGAAAGCTCGACATATGAATAGTGATCCGGCGGCGGCGGCGTAATTTAACTTCTGAAAAGCTTAATATTTTAGAAGGTGGAAGAATTGGATGCTTCATACTCTGTATATAGATGCCTCATGTTACGAAGTTTCTGTCAGTCACATTAGTCTAGTCAAAATAGCATTTGACCTCAAAAAAATTGCAACAGAATTTGTTTTTGTATTTTTCAATTCCAAATGGCTTTCTTTGTAACATACTAAAAGTCTACCAAGATATCTGAGTGGGAACATGGATTTTTTTGGGTGAAAAATAGCAAAATTTGTCAAAAATAGCTAAAAACAGGGAAAAGCTTGTTAAACATTCATTTTTTACGATAATCATTTCAAATCAAAAGTTTTATAACAGTTTATACAGTGTTAATGAAATAAAATAATAAAAAATAGGTGTTTTTTTAATAAACATGGAATTTTAGGTGAAAACATCCGATTTTTGTTGGAATTTGAGATTCACATAGCGTGAATTGATTACCAAAACAGACAGGAAAAAGATAAAAATGGTAAAAGTAGTTCATTTAATTTTCCAATAAAGACAAACACCATTATTTTAATCATTCCAAAACTTTACAGCAATTCCTTATTGTGAAAATGGTGATTTTGGGTAAAATATAGCAAAATCAATCAAAAATCGTAAAAAATTGGAAATACACCAATTTGGAGTTTTAACTGCTTTTGAATCACTCCAAAATAGAAAATGAAAATCTTGATATAATTATAATTAGATCAAACAAAATTCATTGTAAAACAAATAGTAAAAATAACTGATTTTAGGTGAAAACAGCTAAATTTGTCTAAAAATCGTCAAAAACAGGAAAAAACTTCTATTCATATTTTTCAGAAACCATTTTTTCGACAGACTCATGGTTTGGTGTCATAGTTTTGTTTATAGTTGCATCTACTAGTGTAAGAAGCTTATCAGGTCTGTGGAAGTGCCATCAAAATTGGATAAAGTTTTCCAATTTTGATTTCCCAACCATAATCTGTAGGATGTATGTCAACTTCTTCTGATAATACACTCGAAGACTATGAAATTGCCCTGTATCTGATGTTGGTGGTAAACTTTTCACCTGAACCAATGTGTTTCTAGTAATAACTATGGATTTTAATCTTCTCCAGACAAAAATGTCAATTCCTCCATATAAACATGTTAGCGCTTCTTCTCCTGCTTAGATGGTATCTGCTTTAATGAAGCCTTGATCTTGATATTTGTGATTAAGTTTTTTTAATGGAAGTCCTTTGCCTATTCCAAAAAGCCTATATGATGAGTAACAACCTGTTATAAAATGCAAAAAGAGAAACAAATCACAAACATCCTCCCAAAGAATCCTTTAATAGACTGTTCTTTGTTCCATATTTTCATTATTTCATATTTAAAAAATGACCTGTTTGCACTGTTGATTGACGAGGAATAAGTACAGTAACACTAATAGATCTTTCATTTTATAAACACTTTATAACCTGTTTTAAAACTTTTTATTTGAAATGATTGTCATCAATAATGAATGCTAAGCAAGCTTTTCCCAGTTTTTCGCTATTTTTGTCAAATTTTGCTATTTTTCACCCAAAAAATCCATTTTCCCACTCAGATATTTTGGTAGACTTTTAGTATGTTAAAAAGAAAGCCTTTTAGAATTGAAAAATACCAAAAATAATTCTGTTGCAATTTTTTTGAGGTTGGCCTCATTTTTCATCTATATTGACTAGACTACATGTCCAATGTCCTTGACCTCATTTTCATGGTTCAGTGATAACTTGAAAAAAAAGTTCAGAATTTTAGTAATGTTGAATTCTCTCTTATTATAAGTAATAGGATAACTATATTTGGTATGTGCGTACCTTGCAAGGTACTCATGCCCGTCAGACAGTTTTCACTTGACCTCGACTTCATTTCGTGGATCAGTGAACAAAGGTTAGAATAAGTTTTGGTGGTCAAGTCCTCATCTCAGATACTATAAGCAACAGGGCTAGTATATTCGGTGTATGGAAGGACTTTAAGGTGTACATGTCCAACTGGCAGGCGTCATCTGACCTTGACCTCATTTTCACGGTTCAGTGGTTATAGTTAAATTTTTCTGTCTTTGTCTGTTTTTCTCATACTTTATGCAATGAGTCTACAATATTTGTTGTATGGAATGATTGTAAGGTGTACATGTCTAGCGGGAAGATATCATCTGACCTTGACCTCATTTTCATGGTTCAGTGGTCAAAGTTCAGTTTTTGAGTTTTGATCTTTTTATCTAATATTATATGCCAAAGGTCACTATATTTGGTGCATGAAAATATCTTATGATCTATATGTAAGTCTCCCAGGTTTTATTTGACCATGACCTGACCTCAATTTCACGGTTCATTGCACAGTGTTAAGTTTTTGTGTTTTGGTCTGTTTTTCTTAAACTATAAGTAATAGGTCAAGTATATTTGTTGTATCGAAGAATTGTTAGCTGTTCATGTCTGCCTGGTATGGTTCGTCTGACCTTTTAAATTACCTCATTTTCATAATTCATTTGGTCTTTGAACTTTAAATTTCGCCTTAACGATGTTTTCGCGAGAAATCCATGTATTATTATCGAATTACTACAAATTTAATCATTGTCTAGTGCCCTAAAATGAGATTTTCCGAGACGCTGGGTTTGAAATGGGATACCCTATTTAGTTTAAACAATATTTGCAATCTTTTCAAAAAGATGCAGATGGGAATTTTCGTTCCTTATGAAAGTGTTCGCAAGGAGTTAAATTATAAACTCCTTATAGGATTATCAAAAAGCAACTATTGAGGACCCCTTGGAATAAAGATCTTCCAAGACAACGTGTTCGAGAGTTTGAGTTTAATACATGACTTTTTAAAACTTAATGGACGGAGCAGGATTATCTTACTCTTCCAGTTAACCATACATCATCACAGTTGCATTGGTTTTTGTTGCTCAGATTTTATATTTCAATGATTTCGTCCGAGACCACAATTGTCGTCCCTTGATTTTCGTTATTAGTCCCTAGTGATAACAGTGGGTTACTTGCCAATAATTTTTATACCCCTTCCAAATTTATTTCTCCTTGTTTAATGCCTCAAATTGTAAGTAGGGGGTGGGGGTGGGGGGGGGGGGGGGGGGTGAAATTACACTGTAAAAAAATTTGGGTCCAGAATTTTACAGGAAAGTAGTGATTTGGTCCAGCTGAAAAAGGTTAAAAATTAGCACTTCGGAAGCTGTCAAAAGATTTCAAGACACCCTAAACACAAAATTGTCCATATTTTGAGTTAGAAGCGATGAAGTTTTCTATAATTTTGATATAATTGGTCCCAAAATTAGTACAACACACTGTAAAAGTTTCATTGAGAAAGCGCAGGTGGGATTTTTTTAATTTTCATTTATGTTCTAAAAGAAATGCACTACGAATTAATTGTGTTCTCGGACCATTTGTTTTGTGGACTGTTGTGTATCTTATTGTTTTTCATTCACGGCTGCGGCTTTGTTGGTTTGTTTCAACCCTTTTTAGTGTGATTATCCTTTGGTACACTTTGCCTCTCTCTTATATATGAGTTCGCAATAATTATATATATGTAAGCGTTCATATACATTTATATGGATACAATATTGAATTAAAATAGACATAATAATTAGATGAGTGAAAAAAAGAAAATGAAGTAATAATTGTACGTGTGAGGAGTTGGCATTCTTATAAAAAAGAAGATGTGGTATTATTGCAAATAGTCTATATAACAAGATCTAAAATATTTCTAGTGTAAAAGACTTTAACCTCGCCACATTATTTATGTGTGTGCCTGTACCAAGTCAGGAGCCTGTAATTCAGTGGTTGTCGTTTGTTTATGTGTTACATATTTGTTTTTTGTTCATTTTTTTTACTTAAATAAGGCCGTTAGTTTTCTCGTTTGAATTGTTTTACATTGTCTTATCGGGGCCTTTTACAGCTGACTATGCGGTATGGGCTTTGCTCATTGTTGAAGGTCGTACGGTGACCTAATGTTGTTAATGTTTGTGTCATTTTGGTCTTTTGTGGATAGTTGTCTCATTGGCAATCATACCACATCTTCTTTTTTATATGCTCGAAACTTTAGAATAGTTTAGAAATTTATCAAATCAAATAATCCTTGAGTGATGGTTTCGTTATTGAAATTCTAAATTGATGTTTAACCGCGCTAAATATTATATATGATAATCATACGAATAAGTCTGGAACGGAGTTTCAATCTGTAATTCAATAGTTGTTGTTTGTTTCAGTATTTGTTTGTCGTATAGTGTTTTGTAAATCAATGGTTTTCTCGTTTGAATAGTTTTATCATTATATTAAATGGTGTCGGCGTTTGCTACATGTTGAAGTGCACACATTTACGACATGTTATTGCTTAAACGCACAGTTTCTTCTTCCCGCTAATAATATATAGTCACCATTTGCACTTATATACGAATGGCCGATTGACAGTCGCTCCAAAATATTTTGCAACATTTCAGTTAAAAAAAACTTTTTTAAGTCTGGTAATATTTTCGTCATATTTCCAACAACTTTATTTTTCTTAAACATTACAAATATTACAAATATAACAAACAAACACACTTCATTTTTGGAACACTATCACAAAGTTTACGTAATACATGTGTAGCTATTTATTTAGATAAACTGTATTAATCCATACATTTCGGAATTATTTAGCAACTATATCCAAATGACGAGGAAGTTCGAGGTTATTCAAGTAATAAGATTAAGGAAACTTTGGTTAACACAACAGCATTTTCAACAAAGTAGTTTATTTTCGTTTGACAAACTCGAAAAGAGGGGGAAAAGTAATAAAATGGTTACTGAAGCATTTACTTAATTTCTATCACGAAATAAATGCGTTTAATATTTTAGATACAGATACAATATAGTGCATTCGTAAATGTAAAACACTTTTTAATAGAAAATTTAAAAGAGATACATCAACAGTGTTTATTTTAGAATTGCTCAAGTCTGTAGGCTTATTCCCGATTGTCCCACTTTTTTTGAAATTAAGAGCTCATATTGTCCCACATGAAAAGTTCTGACTGGTCCACATTATTTTATGAGGCGAAATGTTCTTATCCCTTGTTAGATTGTCTCTATGGTTTTGTTTCAGATATATAAGCCAAAATCTACATTTTATGCGATGTTCTATTTTTAGACATTGCGGCCATCTTAATTATTGGACGGGGTCATCGGATACTTTTTTGAAACTAAATACCCTAAGGATGATTTTGGCGATGTTTGCTTTAATTTTGCCAGTAGTTTCAGAAGAGAAGATTTTTGTAAAAATTAATGACGACGACGAATAATGAAAAAATGAAAAAAGCTCAGTTAGTCCTATGGTCCAGGTGAGCTAAAAAGCAAAACGGACAAAAAGCAACGGACAAAAAGCAAAAGTTTCGGACAAAAAGCAAAATAATCGGACAAAAGGCAAAACGGACAAAAAGCAACGGACAAAAAGCAAAAGTTTCGGACGAAAAGCAAAATAATCGGACAAAAGGCAAAACGGACAAAAAGCAACGGACAAAAAGCAAAAGTTTCGGACAAAAAGCAAAATTATCGGACAAAAAGCAAAAGCGGACAAAAAGCAAATTGCGGACAAAAAGCACCGTATCAAGCGGATATCAAAATACCAACCACTACAGATACATCTCAATGAATACTGTGAAGTTCACGATAAGGAAAAGGACTTGTACTGTTCCTACCATGTCGAGATTATATTTCTAAGATGTACACAGACTACTCATGGTAAATTTGTACCAGCTGTCTGTTTGAGCGATGTCACTCAAACTTCAAAATTGTTCTCAATATAATGACAAAAATAAAGTTTTGGTCGTAGATATATTAAAATACATCTAGATAAAATATCTGACATGAAATAAAAGCAAAAAAATCATTCTAAGATATAATAATAAAAAAATACGAAAACAAGTTAGAAAGTATAAATGAAGATTAAACGCAATATTCGAAATATCTTACCTTAAAATCGTCAATTATGTTAAGTTCCTTAAACGATTACTTGAATGAGTTTAATGAAATATTTAAGACGATGGATATTTAGAGGGAGTATAAAGTTAGAGAACATTATAAACAAACTCTGCGGAAAGTTCTAAATAGAAAGTCTGTAAGCAAATAGCAAAATCAAAAGCTCAAACACATTAATAGAGGGACCAAAGATACCAAAGGGACAGTTAAACTCGTAAATCTAAAACAAACTGACAACGCCATGGCTAAAAATGATAATACAAACAGAAAAACAATAGTACACATGACACAACATAGAAAACTAAAGAATAAACAACACGAACCCCACCAAAAACTAGGGGTGATCTCAGGTGCTCCGGAAGGGTAAGCAGATCCTGCTCCACATGCGGCACCCGTCGTGTTGCTTATGTGATTACAAATCCGGTAAAAAGTATAATTCGATAGGTCAAATTCATGAAAGGGAAGGGGATTGTAGTTACGACGTAAGGAAAATATCCGATATCATTTGTGAAACGGTTATTCCATAACGGTCTGATTGTTGAAGGCCTGATTTTATAGTTAGATAAACCTCTTACTTGCATGAATGACAGTCACATAGAATTCCATTATATTGGCAATAGACATAATAGAAACAAATGTCAAAAAAGGGGTACTGTAGTCAACATCTTATCACTATGAAAACAAACATATTTATCAAATAAGAAAAATAAAAAGGCATATAGAAAAAGCACATTAGCAACACTGAAAGACAAGAATGCAAACATTTACCTACGCAAATTGACACAATGCATGATGTATTTGTTCGTTCCGAGTCACATTATTTAACTCGCAAAATAGGTGAAAAAGCAAAAAAATAAAATAAATGTCAAGATTTATTTTCATCAAGTGATAATTGTTTTGCGGAAATACTGTATTTACATGATCTAACAATATACCGAAATAAAGTATAAACGAAGGTAATCAACATGTATTGCTACGTGCAAATGGAATTCAGTGTGTATGCGTATCATATTTTTGGGGTGCGCTCGGACTTATTTATATATTATTCAGTAACTACTTTAATACATCCTTTCTGTTTTCCAAAATGGATGGAGACGTTGAAAGAATATTCTTACTGCAAAAAACAAACAAAGTGATGTAATAATTATTGATTGTGTTGTTCTTATTTTGATTAAAGATTAGATTTGTATTCAGATATTTCCAATTTCATGGCGGACAACGAAATGCAGCTTATTATTGCAAACAATATATATATACATGTATATATATAAGTGTAAAAAAGAAGATGTGGTATGATTGCCAATGAGACAACTATCCACAAAAGACTAAAACGTACAAACATTTATAACTATAGGTCACCGTACGGCCTGCAACAATCAGCTATGCCCATACCGCACAGTCAGCTACAAAAGGCCCCGATAAAACAATTCAAACGAGAAAACTAACGGCCTTATTTATGTAAAAAAATGAACGAAAAACAAATATGTAACACATAAACAAACGACAACCACTGAATTACAGGCTCCTGACTTTGGACAGGCACAAACATAAATAATGTGGCGGGGTTAAACATGTTAGCGGGATCCCGATCCTCACCTTACCTGGGACAGTGGTATAACAGTATAACATAAGACCGAACTATGAAAATCAGTTGAAAAAGGCTTAACTCATCAGATAGACAAAAATACAAGTGGACGTGGCCAGGTACTTATACATCCGGACACAAAAAGACACAATTAACAGACCTGAGAGAACTCGCAGTTATGTGACAGCTAGTTCAAAGCCACAAACAACTTCCAACATACAATGGATTTAGTGTAAGGACTTCATAAACAGCCAGAGAAAACATGACCTTGTGCAATGCCAAGTTACAGGTATCGACAGATTGTAGATCCATAAAAATGGATATGTATATAACATACTAGTAATATTTAGTTAGCTTTTAATCTACTGATAACAAAGGCAATATTTATACCAATAAAAACAATATTTAATGATCTTATTACAGTGTTGAATAGGTAACCTTTTAGAATAAGTTTATTTAAAGGAGCAACAAGTTTACATGGATCATCACTAAATTTCCGGGCACAGTTAACAACATTTCCGTAAAAATGAGGATGTGCTATCCCGTTTGAAATAAGTTTACTACAGATACACAAAACTTCAAAACCAAATCTTTATATCTATGGAAAAATTTAGTAAGCTTTAAAGTAATTTATGGTAACGATATACCTGGTTTAATAATTTACCAGTAATACATAGGTTGCGTTCGTTAAAATCAAAAACGTAACAACAGACACGGGCATAGCGAACAAGTTGTGAAATATAAAATTAACAGTCGGGAACGAAAAATCGTCTCTTTTGTCGTAAATTTTAGTGTGTAGTTTCCCGTTTAAAACCGAAATATCTAAATCCAGGAAAGGACAGTTATTACCGATAACATTTGATTTATTTAAAGGAAATTCCTTGGGATAAATTTCAGCAGTATATTGAGAAAATTCTTTATTATTTAACGAACAAATATCATCAAGATAACGGTAAGTGTTGTTGAATTTATCAATTAAATGCAATTTCGACGGGTCTTTACTGAACTTAGTCATAAACTGTGATTCGTAACAGTACAAAAACAAGTCTGCTATTAAAGGGGCACAATTAGTGCTATGGGGATACCTACAACCTGACGATAAACTTTGTTGCCGAAACGTACGTAAATATTATCAAGGAGAAAATTAACAGCTTCAATCATCTCATCACACCTCCAGTAAGTATATCTAGCATATTTACCTTTCTCATTAGAGAAGAAGGATTTAAATGAGTTGCAGCAAATATATCTACATTCAGCTTTACCAAACGACCATCCAATTAAATAGGAAAACCTTTGCTTAATAAGATAGCGTGGAATTGTAGTGTAAAGAGTAGAAAAATCAAAACTATTAACAAAATTAAAAGGACCATCAAAAGCCCGTAATTTTTCTAAAGCATCCAAAGATTTTTTTTACACTCCAAAAATGGTTTATACCACTATGTTCATATATTTTATTACAATAGTTTATGATAAGCTCTTTAATAGAAGTTAATGAACTAGTTAAGAGCACGAAGAGATTAGTTGCAGAACACTTACTAAAAGGCCGAGATGAAACGATATTTAAATGGTTTTTTGTGTAGTTTAGGTAGCCAATACATAGTAGGGACATTCAAATGTTCAGAAGAAGCCTTACGCTTTGATGTGGTTGTGATATGCTTGTTTACTAAATGACTCTCTGTGAAGCGGATGGACTTGAATGTAGATGAATTTAGAACGTCCGTGTAGTATTTACGTCATACCACAACCACATTGCTGGCTGCTTTGTCGGCCGGTACAAACATAAACCGCTTTGAAAGTATTTGAAGTTTATTTCTTATAGTGGAAATAGGTGTATTATGTACTCTATTATTAACTTCTAAATTATTTTCAAAATGTGATATTCTCTTATCTATCACATTCATACATTTATTTAAATAAGAATCAAGAGATTTTTTATCAGATTTTTCCCGTTTACACCATTTTTTACAAAATGAGGAAAGAGCATCTTTCGTGACTTGACGACACTCTTTCCAATCTATTTAAGATGGATGAAGATATTTTGGTTTTTTTTCAAAAAGTTTTTAACCTCTCTGTCCTGGACGATATTGAGGTTCCCTGTAATAACATGGCCATAGGGAACATATCTAAACTTCGACGATTCACAGTTTCATGTTAAGGGAGTATTACTATCTATATCAACGTCTGATGTAACCGACGTATAATTAAAAAAAAAAACTTCTGCTGGTTTTTTTGTATGTGTATGAAGTTATAGGTGTTTCTATATTATCAGAATAGGGAGGTATAAAGTTTTGAACGGTAGAGTCATTAAATATTCTAGATAAGTTGATAAAATCAATACCTCTGCTAATACATTCATTTTTCAAAAAACGGCATTTATGATCTTCAGGTTGGTCGATACGCGGGAACAGCCTATGGCTGCAAAAAGCTGTATTTATACGAGAATATTCATACAGTGGGCTGAAGAATGAGATGGTGTCGCACTCTTTGAAAATATCGTGTAATTTACTAATGGGTATTTTACCCAGTTTACATAATAATTGATGCCTACCATTATTTTTAAATATAGATAGGAGATTATCAAGTGTATAATTTATACGATATGTTTAACTCGTTGATTGCGATTGATACGTTTCCCATGAGACCTATTATTTCGTTGTTTTTTAATAATATAATAATATTCATGATATCAATAGAGGAAGTAGTAGATATGTTCCCTTGTCCAAGTATATTGTCATTTAGACCCAGAGGATAAGCTGTTTGAAGTCGTTTAATCCAAGACAGTTCGATAATTTTACGGGAATCTTCAAATTGTTTATGCGACTGCCCTTGTTCATGTTGTTGTTTCTGGACCGTTTCGAGCGGTTGAAATCTAATCAATTTAATATTGTGGTTTTGTTTACCTAAATGTTGATAAATAATGCTTTTGAATTTCTTAGGTTTTCGAAAGCGTATAGATGTTCCTGTGTTCGTTTTTAAAACTTCCGTCCTGTTTGTCCTACATGTTGTATACCACTCATGTAACCAGATAAATGAGGCTTTGGGTTTTTCATGTTATGTCACAGGAAAGGAAAGCAAAAAAGCTCTCCCGTTCACTGTTGACCTTATAGTATTATCAGAAGATAATTTAGAACAGGTTTGTCATTTTATGGCATTGCATGGAAATATTTGTGGATATCCACGTGCATTTTTATTGAATAATTTGGCTGCAGCAGCATTGCCACCTTTAACACAATTATAAAAACTGCTAAATTTAGATGGGGAATTTCGATTAACGGCGGTTGAATATATATTTGGGATAAGATACTTATAGCACGTGAATATCCTTGAGGGATTTGAGTTTAGTGTTTTCTTACCATTTCGTAAAATCATGACTTTTTAAAGGGTCACGAGAAGATAAAATGAGGTCGAAAGTCATAACATTGAATTAAGAGTTCCAGTAACGGAATATATATAACAATATATAAAACAGTCGAAGAATTCTTATAAAAACTATATTGAACACCCCGACAAAAGTGCCTATAAATAGCAGCACATGACATACAAATCTATGGGAGGGTGGATTAACCAGTACAGAGATTAATTCAATTAGACAAATAAAATTATAGGTTGCCTATCAAAGTAATTTTAACACACTATTTAGTATGTAAATATAAGAATCTTTAAAATATTTACAAGATGATAAAAATAAACGCAATATTTCGCTAAACCAACTAGCTTTATCAAGCGTGCATCTATCCAGGTGAAATCGGATGTAGATTATAAGAAACCTTTGCAGCTCAATGTATATGTTGCACTTAGGTGCCTTCAAAAAAGAAAATTTTGCAGCTCAATGTCTATGTTGCACTTGGATTTAGGTGCCTTAAAAATAAGAAAATTTTGCAGCTCCATGTATATGTTGCTCTTGGATTTAGCTGCCTTGAAAATACATAATTGGTAGTTGAAGTTAGCAACGTCCATTTGCCAATATTACCGGATAAAAAGGACGATGCTTTGTTTTAAATTATTCTTTATCTTTCCTGTATCTTTTCTCGTCTTTTTCGTTAAGACCATCAGGTTCAAAAGTGTGACGTTGGTGGATCCAACAGTTTTCTCTTCTCCTTCTCGCCGTGGTGTCCCACTCGGTGTTGACTTCTATGATTTGGAAAGTAACATTATCAAAAGGATGTTTCTTTGAACGAAGATGTCTTGTAAGAGGACAGTTTTTGTTGGTTTTGTACGATGAACGATGGTTATTGAGCCGAATATTAAGTTTGTCCATTGTTTCTGCCACATACTTAATGCCACAAGTGTCACATGTTAATATATAAATTGAGTTATCCGTTTTACAGTTGGAATTAGAGTAGATGGTATAATTTTGTTTAGTAACGGAGCTGATGAAACAACTGCTTGTATTGACAGCTTTACAACACAAACAATTTCTTCGACCATATTGTTTGTAGCAACCGGGCGATGGAGTAGGCTGCTTTGCTAATACAGATGTCACTAATTTGTCACAGAAGTTTTTAGGTCTTTTGAAGGCCATGACTGGTGGTGATGAAAATACCTTTTTTAGGTTTAAATCATTTTCTATAATTTTCCAATGCTTCTGAACAATGGATGACACATTTTTAAAATCAGGCTGGTAAGTGAGTATAAGGGTTTTTTCTGTTAGCTGCTTTATTCTTATCGTTGTAATCAAGACGTTCTTAGCGACTAGTGCTGCTTGCTCTTTCGAAAGCAATATCAATGATGTTGTTATTGTATTCTCGAACAACTAGATGTATACAAAGTTGTCCAAGTCTAGCATTTTTCGTATTTTCATTAGAGCATATTCTCCTGATTTGCAATGCCTGGCTGAATAGAATACCACGGGAGCAATGTTTAGGATGGCAATTTTTAGGAGAAAGGAATTGATGTTTGTCCGTTTGTTGGATGTAACTCGTAGTGTCGAGGAAGTTTATTTTCTCCATAAAGGATTCATATATAAATTTTATTGAATGGTGGAAGGAATTACAGTGTTCTAGAAATTCATTAAGATGTTCTTGTGGATCTCTCCATTTGAAATCAATATCGTCAATGAATCGGAACCATGATAAGGGCTGATATGGAGCACTAGCCAAGAGGCGATTTTCAAGTTGGCCCATAAATATGTTGGCATATGACGGGGCCATTTTTGTGCCCGTACTAGTACCGTCTATCTGGAGATAGTGTTTTTCATTGAAAGAGAAGTTGTTATTCTACAGTACAAGTTTAAGAATGTAACAACATGAACAAGGCACTCAGTAGGAGGATTGTTTTTCACTACGAGTTATAGTTATAGACGAATTTCATTAAAGAGTCGATGGTTATACAGTGTAGGTCCTAATAATCGTAGATCTGTTTTGTGCATAAGCATAATTACCGCCGATTTTTTTTTCAAAGATAGATGATCAATTTATCTTTTTAAGCACCAATTTGCCTCTATGCCCCGTTCGATTTTTTTTAGTGAGCTATAAAAAAAATTATACTGACTGGCCGTCTGTATACTAGATAATGTGTGCTTATGCATCATTTAAGTGCATAATCTCTTAACAAACATTTAAGAAAATTAATAGGCAATGTAAAATAAATAATTATCATGTATTGTTACCCTAGCTGATTATGAAAATGTGACAGAAGGACACTTTTAAAAGCTCCTAGTGGGCGATCTAGATTATAAATAATTTTACAATAGTCCGATGATAATGTTATTGCCCATTTCTACGATTTTATCATTTATAAGTATTTATAAGCTGTCTTTAAATATTGTGTGATATCTTACATGTATTTTTCAAATACTTAGTCTAGTATTAAATGCAATTCGAACATCGATAATTTGAAAAAAATAATATACACGGATTACTAAAAAAAAACAGTACATGGATATCGATACACATTTTGTAATACTGCAATCAATATCACACTACTTAAAAAAAAAAAAATGTTCAGATGCAAGGTCATGTTTTTATACTGTTTTTAAAACATCTTTATTCTTCATCCACTGAAAATTTTCTGATTGATACTGTAGTCTCGCAGATCGTATATTATGGTGTTTTTTTTCGTAAACTGAAGTGTTTATAATTTCTCGTGTGTTTTAAATATAAAGACTAAACCGTTGGTTTCCTGGTTGAATTGTTTTAAATTGTTTATTTGGAGCCCTTTATAGCTAGCTTTTCCGTTACATCAATGTTCTGTGTTGAAGACCGTACCTTGACTTATATTTGTTTAATTTCCACACATTAGGACTTGGATGACGAGTTGTGTCATTGGCACTCATAGCCCGTCTTCTTATTTTTTTGCTCTATTTCAGGTGTAATATCACCACTGGTTTCCAAAAGTTGGTGCTAAGAAACCCCCAAGAAATGTATTTATGACTCCAATGGTTTTACTAGAGTCTAGAGTGAAATGTAGAATTAATTTCCTAATTATTTACGACCTTTGTTGTATGCAACTGGATGTGACGCACTTTGATTTGGTGGTATAAAGTTAAATCAACAAAAAAAAAGAACTCCGAGGATTTTTAAAAACGGTTGGTCTAGAATTAAAAGGCAAAATCAAAAGCTCAAACGAATGGTCACAACTGTCATACTCCTGTCATGGTTTATAGCTATTATGCTTTCACGTTTTGTCGTTTCAGGCTGTGATTTAGCTGACTGAATAGTAAGGGTTCTGTGCGTAGTTGAAGACCACACGTTATATTGTAATTACTTGCATGTTACGTAATTTAGTCTATTTTTTAGTTGTCATATTGGCAACCCTTCCAAATTTCCTTATGTATTAGCAATCAATACAGATATTTCAGTAATTTTCAGGTGCACTTATGTCTCAATGCACGTCAATCGTTTATTAAATTATTGAAAAAAAATGCGTACAATATTATTTTGACACAAAGGAATCATGAGTTTGGCTTTGATTATGTACTTAGAAAATCTACAAAACAAATCTAGTTCTTGACGTAATAACGAAACGGAGCCTTCTGTTTTCTATCTTATCTTTTTATAAATTATCAAATGTGTTATTGGTGGTGCCTAAAATGATTCTGTCGGGAGGACAAATTCGGCATTAAAATGATTAACTTGACTTTTATGTACAAGGTAGATCGGTCAAAATTATTTCTATGACGATCAATACATTTGTAATATATCTGGGTCAACAACCGTGTCAGTTGCTATTATTTTTATATCTATATCGTAATTGACTTTCCTTCAGGGGATTTTTGGAAATGAAATATTACCTCGTTGATTAATGTACAGCTTGTCTACATTTAGACTCCAGACTGTGTATACCTTAAAAGAGGGACGAAAAATATGGTAAGAAATGAAAAAGACAAACAAACAAACAAAAGTACACATGACAAAACATAGAAAACTAAAAAAAAAAGGCAACACGAACCCCACCAAAAACTAGGGGTGTCTCACATTGTTTCAGGTGCTCCGGAACGGTAATTATATACATGTATGGTATTTAAACGTGTTCGATTTAGAACTGCTTAACTTGTTTGCACTGTGTTTTTCTTATAGAAGCATTCAGAGTATTAAGTGACTCCTCCTTAAAACATGAAACGAATACAAAACAATGAAACAGTGCTGTACTTGCTGCTTCTGATAGAGAAAAATGGACAAAAAAAAACTCAATTCACTGCGATTTGAAAACGGTCGTTAACATCAGATTGAGCAAATAATTTTGTGCAAAATATCGAAGAAAGAAATTTCAACAAAAACCGCAACACCGTTGCTATACAAATATTTAAGAAAGCAACTGTTAACCGTAAATATTGAATACAATTTAAATATAATTCGGAAGAAACACTTAAAATGTTCTGAAGAGATAATGGTAACACAGCCAGACCAAAAAGTTCAAAGAAAATGAACGTAACACCCAACTCCAAAATTATATATGAGCCAAAACAATACTGAAAAAAAAACACCATACAAGAATAATAAAGGCTAGATGTTTCTAACTTGTGACAAGCGCAATAATGCAAAGGGGTTAGCCATATTTTGAGATTTTAAACATGATAAAAATTATTTGTTGTCTTCTAATTGAAAGTAGAAACGTCGTTTTAAAACAAATTGGGTATTGCGTTCGTTTTTTGTGGCTGTACTTTGTTGCATCGTTTATCTTCTAAGCAGCACAGATTAGTCCACTTAGGTGATTATTAATAGTTAACGATACAATCTACCTTTCACAATAGTAAAAAAGAAAGATGTAGAAACCATTAAAGTAGTTTTCTTTAATACTTGAAAAGAAAACAAATCACTCGGGTTTGACAACTATTTCCATGAATATGAAATCAGAATCAATTTCTGATATTTTAAAACGATCTGAGAAGAATTATAGATTTTTTTTTTTCAATATACAGAATACATAGCTACTGATCATATCTAATTATTCATTTTCGAAAAGATAATTGCACGAGATGAGATAAGCCATGCGCATCATTTACGCGTCTACATGCTTTTGATTATAAAAGAGACTATAAAACAGTGACAAAAGGGACAATCTCTGATATCTGTGAAAGGTTTACGCAAATGAAAAGAAGTTATTTATTCGATGATACAGAATAAAATGCTTTAAATGTTTCCCTCCACTGAATTGCAAAAAGATTATAGCAATATATGAGGTTAGATATATGTTTGTTTTTGAAGTTTTTCCTGTTTTATTATCAGTTCACATTGATTCATTTCTATATCTGTTGCGGCACACTTTATGTCTTAAAATATCATTAAATATCACCTTGATGAGGTGTCAAAAAACTACAAAACAATCGGCTGGTTTTTTTGCAATTAACATCTATTCTATAATTTATAACAATTTCTCATTTATCATAATGCAGTGTATTTATACGATCTATCTTTTTTCTGGTTCATATTAATACACATTTGAAAGTAATATTGTTTTAGACTTTTTTTAAATTCAATAAGTGTTTATCTTTTCCAAAACGTTCAAGCAATGTTTGCCTCTAGAGGTTTAGCAACTTACAATTCATCAATATAGTATTTATTATAATAAAATTCCAAATCAAAATAATTGAATCTTTTCTAAACAGCTATTCTCACTAACCAAAATTTTAGTCAGATGACCTTTCAGCATAAAATATGGTGCGGTTGAATACTAGTTTTTAAGATCAATTTCGAATTTGTTCAATCTTCAGTGTATGATTTGGAATATTTTTTTTAAAACTTATTTAAATATGTATGTGGTTGCTTTCTTTTTATATGCGTATGAAACTAAAATAGGAGTTTTCCTCCGTTTTTGTTTGTGACTAATATTTGTTATTCTCTCAATATATTTATGACTTTCGACCAGCGGTATACTACTCTTGCATTTAGCAACAAAACTAATGGTGCATATTATAAAAGATATATTAACACCGCCACACTCTAGCCATTGTAAGTCTTGTATGATTTTTAATTCTAGGTTCTTGTGTATCATTTGGAGTTTACTATGACGTTTGTTATCACTGAACTAGTACCATACAGCGGGTTAATTTCGCGGGCTGGAAATTTTCGTAATTTTTCGCGGGTAAAAGAAAGTCGCCAAAATAAATTTCACAAAATTAAAGGTGAACATGAAAAGTTATTAATAAAAGTTTTAAATCCGCCAAATAATAACGGCTTAAATATTTCGTATACCTCGTTCAATGAAAATGCGAAATTTTACACCCGCGAAAATAACCCGCTATACGGTAGACACATTTGTTTAGGTGGCGGCTGAAGGACGACTCCGGGTGTGGGAGTTTTTCATTACATTGTAGACCCATTGGTGTCCTTCTGCTGTTGTCTTCCCTATGTTCAGGTTGCTGTCTCTTTGACACTTTCCCCATTTCCTTTCTCAATTTTTTTTATATAGTTCAATAATAAATATGTTCGATAATGGAAGTATTCGGCTGGGTTGGTACTTCCTAGAGTAATGAAATTTATTTTTATTTTTGACACCAATATATATAAGCACTTTATATAGGCAAATAACTGAAGTGACCAATTTCGACAATGCTATTCATCTATTTTATGATCCAAGTTGTTATATTCACTCGGCAGTGTGAATGCAAAGTGTCGTGTCCCGATCTCTGTTCCTGTTCAACTAATTAAATAAACATCGTGTATCAGTAGAAATTTTACGTCAATTCCTAGTGGTATTTGCGAACAAAACGAACGCCTGTAAGTACATTTGTTATCTTAAAATGTCATTTTAAGGTGGATGTCAAGTTGATTCAATCTTTTACATTTAATTAACTGACATCATTCAACAATCAACATTGAACATTCGTTTTCAATATGGAACATTTAAAAACCTATCATGTTCTATTTTTGTTTCGTTTTCATTATTCGATACTATATTTTCATAGGGCAGATGTGCTTTTCATTTATTTTAAATAATTTAATATGCATAAATTGCCAACGGAACATGAATATCTATAACGTTGTTTTCCTTTATGTACCGAATTATGCCATCATTTCAATCGAGAACCGTGGAATACACAAATGTACATCGAAGAACGTACAACACAAATAACTTTATAAAAAAAGATATGGTTTAATAGCCTTAGTATTAGGAATATTTACAACAAATAAGATATTACCACAGGAAATAGGCAATAACAGCAAAAATGTAAACCATTTTCCTTTTTTGAAGACGTTAAGCGGGAAACTTCATTAAAGCTACTAAAGAGGGAGTGTTTTTTGGTTTGCATAATCTGAACCATCTGTAAGAGTGTTTTTTTTTTTATAATTAGTTTATAGTTGATAAAATTTTGTTAATGAAATAGTTTTTAACTCAATCTATCAAATGAAATGACAAAATAAAAATAGACTGTAATGAAACAAGTTGCAAGTATTTTTATTTATGTTTTAACTGAATTACTTAGAAATGACAATATTTAATCAAGTTTAAATTTGCATAAACTCTTTTTTCGCACTGTTTGTCTACATCTATAATTTGCTGATTGGTTTTGTTGTTCCCTGTGTAAATATGCATTTCTCTAGTATTTGGTGATGCAGGATAGAAATAGCCAATATGAAAGTTAATACAACATACATTGTGTTTTATATATATACATTATAACTTTAGCATATGAAACAAGCAGACAACTATGTGTTCTTTCTTTGTCTT
Source organism: Mytilus trossulus (assembly GCF_036588685.1). Taxonomy (NCBI): domain Eukaryota; kingdom Metazoa; phylum Mollusca; class Bivalvia; order Mytilida; family Mytilidae; genus Mytilus; species Mytilus trossulus. The sequence continues at coordinate 25,238,224 of NC_086384.1, forward strand.
ATTGATTGTTTTCAACGCCACTGTATTTTATTTTGTGAAGAAGCCAGAGACATTCGTTATGAAAACTGACGATCCTAGTCAATTAAGATTGAATTCGATGTCGCTTGTCCGATGTGGAATTTGAATTGACAACCTAAGTGTGGACTGGCTAGTTATTCAGTACTTTAAAATTGAGAATGAAAATGGGAATTTTGTCAGAGAGACAACAACCCGACCACAAAATAGACAACAACAGAAGGTCACCAATAGATCTTCAACGAGCGAGAAATTCCCGCACCAGGATGCGTCCTTCGGGTGGCCCCGAAACAAATATATATACTAGTGCAGTGATAATCGACGTCATACTAAACTCCAAATTATACACAAGAAACTAAAAGTAAAAATAATACAAGACTAACAAATGCGGCGGGGTTAAACAGGATTATGATATCTCAACCCTCCCTCTATACTTTTAGTTAATGTAAAAAGTAAACGCATACCAAAAGGCACAGTAAAACTCAATTCATGAGAAGTCCAAGTGTGATTTCAGAACTACTTAGACTAATTCATCTTCAATTAAACATAACAAAATTCAAAAAAAAAAAATAACGTATATTAACAATACCAGTGGTAAACAGACCACTGTTGGTCATAAATAGTTATCAAAGGTACCAGGATTATAATTTAGTACGCCAGACGCGCGTTTTGTCTACATAGGACTCATCAGTGACGCTCAAATCAAATATTTATAAAGCCAAACAAGTACAAAGTTGAAGCGCATTGAGGATCCAAAATTCCAAAAAGTTGTGCTTAATACGACTAAGGTAATTTATACCTGGAATAAGAAAATCCTTAGTTTTTCGCAAATTCAAAGTTTTGTAAACAGAAAATTTATTAAAATGACCACATTATTGATATTCATGTCAACACAGAAGTGTTGACTACTGGGCTGGTGATACCCGCGGGGACGAAACGTCCACCAGCAGTCGCATCGACCCAGTGGTGTAAATAGTTATCAAAGGTAACAGGATTATAATTTAGTACGCCAGACGCGCGTTGCGTCTACATAAAAATATGCGTTCAACAAAAGTCAATCAATTTTTTAAGATTCTTGTGTATTAACCTTATTCTTTCTGTGTAATAAGTTACTTGAGCAAATGTTGAGTGGCAATGACATCGAAATTATTCATAATGAAACCTTGCATGGATTGCATAACCTGCAATTGTTGTCAGTAGTTACACTGGATTAATATTATGTTCCGTATACTGTGATGAGATAAATTGCGTTTTGTACATGTTGTAAGACACTAAATGTAATATAAATATGAGAACACAGTTGTTTATTTGTCAGAAAGTCAACATTTGGATTATATACTCTGCAGGAAAAACGATTAAATGAGTATGTCCTTAAAAAACAGACAAAATTATCTGTAAAAGAATACAAGTTAAATAATGATGGAAGGTCTTTGTATAATAAAACCATGCACTTATAGATTGCCCAAGTATGAAAAACACTTTTCTCTTCCAATTTTAACTTCGTATTATAAACATCCTAATTGGCACTCACACCACAACTTCCTATATCTTAAGTCTTGTAGTTTGTATCTACAAAATACAACAAATTCTTAGATAATACAATCTTAGACTTTTTAATTGATAAAATTGAAAATGGAAAGTTTTTCTATTTGAATGTCGAATATATTTGTTTCCGTTTCCGTCGATGTTGTATCATATCTTAATATTTCATAAAACAAGTTGTTGAACATATGTGAGAGTTGGTTTGTTATGACATTGTTTTGTTTGTCCGGAATTCATTGAATATGCAAATTTTGTAAATGTTATTTTAAAGTGAAAAAAATCCCACATTTATCTTTATCTACAACTATATGACGAATAGAAAATTATACAAATATATTATGCAGTTGGTATACATACTTGTTTGTCGTTTGTGTATGTGTTTCTCGTTTTTTATATAGATAAGACCATAAGTTTTCCCGTTTGAATGGTTTTAAACTATAAATTTTTAGCCCTTTAATGCTTTCTTGTCGACTTTAGGCAAGACGCTGTATTGAATACCGTACTTTATTTGATCTATAATTGATCTATAATGGTTTACTTTTACTAATTGTGACTTGGATGGACATTTGCCTCATTGGCACTTATCCCATCTTCTTATATCTATCACAATGACACATCACATCAGTATACCACATCTCCTAGATGGGAGGGGGAACGTATCGATAGCAGGTCCGTCCATTAAAAAAAATAACAAAGCGTGCACAACTGAAATTACAAAATGTACTTGAAAGACACATATCGAAATAAGATGAGGTATGAGTGCCAAGGTGACAACTGTCGATTCAAGTAACAATATGTGCAAAGTAACCTATTATAGGTCCTAAGATCACCCCTAGTATTTGGTGAGGTTCGTATTATTTCTTCTAAAGTTCTATATCTTGTGTCATGTGTACTATTGTTTGTCTGTTTGTCTTTTTTTCATTTTTAGCCATGACGTTGTCAGTTTATTTTAGATTGATGAGTTTGACTGTCCCTTTGGTATCTTTCGTCCCTCTTTCAAAGAAAGACCATCAACAACAAACAAAAAGGAGCACATTGTTCATTAGGCTATACATACAAGACCCAGAAATGATAAGTGTAAAATAATTACGCAGGAAAAAATTGTGTATAAAAAAACGAAAAACGTGCAACTTTTATTAACCACGTATTTGCTGTTTTTTGTCCGGAGATTCATTTGTCTCTTTAAATTTGCCATTAAGTATCATCAACCATAATCATTAACTATTCCTATAACAAAACTAGGCAAACTATATTTTACTGAGCCGCTATTCAGATTAATATACAGAGAGATAACCCTAATTGACATCAAATCGATTTGCAAAACTAATATTATTAATTCCTCTCCTTATTAATGTAAAGAGATTGTCAGAGAAATAATTACAGTATATACAGAACCGGGCATTTGAAGATTTTTTTACCCTTAAAAAACTGTTAGTTTATTTAACCTTCGTTACATATTGCGTTTTTGTTTACGCATTAGTATCGTTAACTTTTAGTTTTCCTCCTTATTGATGTTATGGCAATTTGTAGTTACATGTATATACATTTTGTAAGCATCGCTATTTTTGTCTCGCTTGGGACCAAACTTAAAGAATATTTTGGCCACGAGCATCACTGAAGAGACATGTATTGTCGAAATGCGCATCTGGTGCAACAAAATTGGTACCGTTGATTTTATTAAAGAAGGTGAGTTGTGGTTTTAAGTTAAAGTCAGTTTGAAAGGATTTTCTGATGAAACATTTGATAGATTAATGCTTTTTTCTTTAAAGATAAATTATTAATGCAACATATAATTTTTTCAAGCTTGTTCTGTTTTCTGCTCTTTGATCATGTTATTGTGTCTTTGACACATCCCATATATTTATTCTCATTTAAAGGTTAGTTTGTTGCTCTTCTACTTAAATAAAGGTCCCGTTACTTTTAATCAATTATCAATTAATTAAGAGTAATTGAAACCTTTTTTATTTTTGTCACTATTTTCATTCAGTCATCATATATATTTAAAAAGAAAAGTTCCATTTCAGTCGAAAATCAATTCTACTGTCAAAACATTTTTCTTGTCCCTAAATCATATCTTATGACGTTACACGTAATATTAACCTCAGCTTTTGATGGAGTTCCTGGTGTTTTATGTTTATGGTTTCATACACGTTTTTGCCGTCTTATGTTTTGGTGGCATGTTGTTGCCAGGTCTCTTTGACTTGTCAGTTTGGAATGTTCCTCTGTATCTTTTGAAATTATTAACTTAACGTTTAGTTTAAAATTTAAGACATTGTTCGTGTCGTTGAGTTTTCAAATTCAAGATGTTGTTTTTTATTGTTTGGTGATGCCGATAGGGTGCTCTCCTATTGAATAGTCAGGAGAATCTCGGATATCTCGCATTTTGTTAAACAGTAAGGAATTAAAAGCAACAGTAGTATACCGCTGTTCGAAAGTCATAAATCGATTAAGAGAGAAAAAATCGGGTTGACAACCTTTAACTGATACAAACACATCTGATTTAAGAGGAAAACAACCGAAACACTGAAGTGAACAAAAACAAACGATAATACAACACACACAGAAACGAACTATCAGATAACAATTGTCATTTTTCTGACTTGGTAAACTATCCCATGTTATCAGATGTTGACAAAATGTTTATCGAGGTTTCGATCCTTTCATTTAGTTTCTTTATGAAAGACTATATTATTATTTCATTTTAATTTAATAAAATTTTATTATTTTTATTCATGTCGTAAGAGGCCTGAAACACAACCTGATAACATCGATAGATATGGAAATGTTCAAAGGACTAACAAAATTAGAGTATTTGTAAGCATTAATTGAATTTCAAACAACTTCTTAAAGATCAGTTACATTGAAGGTGTCATAATCAAGAATAGAAGTGTATATTCTTCTTTTCTTCTTTTCTTCGCAATTTTTTCTCCATCAAAGCAACCGTGTCATACGATAGTAAGATCTAAAAACCGTCTCTAAAATATTTACTATAACTTTATCTGACCACGGTAGATACCCTATATACATGTTCTATGCGTCCTGGAATTGGTATCATTTGTATAAATACAAATCACTTATGTTCAAGAACTGTCGATTCACTGGATACTAATAGCAAACTAGCCTTTTTAAAGGTGATGAACAGATTAAGATCCACATTGACGGGACTATAAGTGTATAATGATTGACCTATTTGTAAACTAATTTCGTAATTCCGCACGATAAAAAAGTGCGAACTCAAAGAGAGTATATATATATTCTCTTTTTGCATACTAAAACAGTTAAACCTGTCGAAACCGAATCCTGCTAAAAATAAAAACATGTATAAACCAAACATGTTCTTTTGCACCGTCATACTTAATGATATGCGTTGTGAATCTGATAAAATCGAACATCGGCGAACACCGAACAAAGTCCCGAAAATGTTCGGTTCACCCGTGTTTTACTGTATATGAATTTCTGAACAATATCGAAATAACTAAACTACTTGATCGGGTTTTACCAAAATTTCCTCGATCCAGTTTAACTTAATAGTTTATGAAAGGTAAACTCATTTTTTTGTCAACCAAACTATATGTATAATCATTAACACTACTACTTTATTACAATTACCTACCAACCTATAACTTTATCATATGAAAAAAGAACTGATAACATGTTTTTTCTGTGATTTCAAAATGGTTGATAACATCCGTATGTAGTAAAAAAAAGTATTTGTTAAAGAACACACAGGTGAGATATTGATATATTATGCCCACTAAAACAGACTATAGCATGTTATGGTCTGATTTGACCGAAAGTCATTTTAATAATCAGTATCAAATGTAATGAACCAAGACAAGACAAGACAAGTTTAATAATAATACACTTAGGCACATTGTGTGCAACAAGAGCATCAAAAGGTAGTATACAAAATAATAAATTGGTCAATAAATATGCTCAATTTAGCAATGCATAAAATTAAGAATGGAATATGTCAAAGAGCAGACAACAGCCGAAGTCAATCAATGGGACTCCCGCACCCGGAGCTGGTCCACACCTGACCATAAAACAAAATTGTTAACTAGTTCATTGAAAATATACGTCACACTAAACTACACAACATATAAATGAACTAAACATACAAGACTAATAAAGGCCGGAGGCTACGTACTTAGGACAGTCATAAAAAAGCGATGCACGAGGCTGAAATAAATGAAATTCCAAGCTTAATACAAAAGATCAAGTGCTGATCAAAGCATTGCAAATTGTGGATAAACAATCAAAGGTTTTCAAGAGGGAGGTATTTTTGTAGCTTAAGATAATTTCAGTTTAATAACAACCTTTTTTTCTCTTTTTGTTGTAGGTAATTACTGCAGGCAAGAAAATGTCACAATTATAAATGGCCATTCTATTGATACTCTTTATGGTATCAGCGTCATCAGATGTGTATTCATGTGTGATGTTAATCTATGGTGTAATGCGTTTCAATACCTCGATAATATGAAACGGGTCTGGAATCTATGGAACATCAGGGATAAATCTTCATGGTTAACGAATGTTACGCGATATGTAGATCTTTACGATCGATGTTAACATTTTCAATACTTTTTTTTTATAGCTTTTCCGTTGATTTCTTTTGATATTTGTTATAACATTTTGAATCAAAAGACGAATACCATGTATTATACCATACAAATTAAATGGCTCATTTCGACTTTGAATAAAAGGCAAAAGATACCGAGTTTAGTTTTCATACAAAGGGATATTCAATCTCATTTATAGGAAATGAACTGTCAAAACCATAACAAATAATCTGTTAAAACAGAGTTGTCTCGCCTTTTTTGGTAATTTTGATAATAGAAATGTTAAGAATAATGCAATCCACTTTAAATCAAGGCAGCGAGTCCGGTGATAAAATAGATTTTTTGGTTCAGAAAGTTGAAGAAATATTTACAAAACTGTCTAGTATTGATGAATTAACCAAAAAGATTGGAAATTTTGAAATCAGTGTTAAAAGTTTGACAAAAACTGTTGAGAAAGGCTCAAAACGAATTGATGAAGTTGAAAAAAGTATGGAGTTTATGAACCAAAATTTTGAAAGTAGTAAATCTGAGAGTGAATATCTTAAAAAAACAATCACGGAAATTAAAAGTGAAGACGGTGAAATGATTAACGGTTTCGATTGTCTGAGGGCTGATATGGCCGAATTACATGAGCGACATGTAGACTTACAAACAAGGTCTATGAGGGAAAACCTTGTGTTCTCGGGTATACCTGAACTTTCCGAAAATGAAACATCAGAGCAAACTGAAGACATTATAAAGGACTTTATGAAAATAAATATGAAAATGGATATTGTAATGGACTTTCAGCGCGCACATAGATTTGGAAAAAAACACAAATTAAAATCGACGACAGAGACACTTTTATGACCAGACCAATAGTGTGCAGATTTAAAAACTTCAAAGATCGCGAATTGGTCAGATCTTTTGCGCGAAACCTCAAAGATACCAAATTTGGGGTGAATGAACAGTTCCCGAAAGAGGTGAATGACCGCCGCAAACTTCTCTGGCCATATTATAAAGAGGCAAAAAAACAAGGGCAGAAGACGCACTTCAAACGAGACAAGCTGTTTATTAACGGCAAAGAAATTGGACCACCTACCGATCGTCACATGGAAACGGATAAAAGGCAACAACAAGAAAAAGAAGGTGCACGACATAAAGAACCATCCCGCAGAGGTCCTCAACAGAACAACGACCGTCCCCGTGGAGCCCCTCGTAGACGTGGAAAACAGAGCTAGGTAAACCATGGAGGTTTAACGGACACTTTACAAGACAGTTTAAATCATTCAGATGGAACTAACTCTCACATTAACACTAGTAGTAATTATAATCATGTAAATAAAGATATTGTTCATCTATTGTCACTAAATGTTTGTGGATTAAAACGTAAACTACTGTATCAAGAATTTAGAGATTTATTAAAATGTAATGATTTTTTATGTCTTACTGAAACAAAATTGGACGATTTGGATGAAATTAGTTTTGAAGATTTTACTTTTCATTATAAAAACAGGAAAAAATTTACTAGCTTTAGATCAGGTGGGATAGCTTTAGGCTATAGATCACAGTATGCAAAATTTATTCATTGTATAAAAACCGATTGTCCTTTTGTTTTATGGTTTAGAGTAGATAAAATATTATTTAGAACTGAAGATGACATAATAATGGGTATAGTGTATATCCCGCCTGAAAATACTCGTTATACGTCTGAAAATGCGATGTCAGAAATTGAAATAGAATTTCTTGAATTACAAAAGAATAGTAACTGTATTTTTCTTCTTGGTGATTTCAATAGTCGCACTGCAAATGAACAAGATTTTTTTAAAATATCTGATTTTGAAGAACATTTAACCGATTTTATTGATGTAAATGAGTTTAATGACATTCATGTCTTAGACGATCTTAAGATACCAAGAATACGTAATAGTTCTGATACTGTTGTCAATTCATATGGAAGAAAATTAATTCAATTTTGTAAAAATAATAACTTGTATATTTTAAACGGAAGAGTCGGTAAAGACCGAGTACTTGGTAAACCAACAAGTCGAAGTATTAGTGTAGTAGATTACATTGTATGTACTGCTAATATTTTATGTAAAGTAGATGATTTTGAAGTTTCTGATTTTTGTAATTTATTCTCAGATATACACGCTCCTTTGTGCTTGTCTTTAACTGTAAATGGTTGTAATGCTACACAAGGTGAAAGCGAAGTAATTAATGACAAAAATGTACACATTGGTAAATGGAAACACGAAAAGACAAATGAATACAAAAACAACATTGATGTTGATAAAGTAAACGAAATATTGTTAAATGTAATGTCTAAATATGATGATATAAGTTCAGTTGATCAAGGTACTGTAGATAGTATTGTAAGTGATATTACGACTGTATTATTGAGTGCTGCAAAAGACACTTTTGGGGTATTTACTAAAAATTCAAAAAACATTGGCGGGGAAGGGAATTTTTCAAACAAAGATTGGTTTAATAAAGACTGTAAAAAGGTTAGACAAGAATTTAGAAAAAGCAGAAGACTTTATAAACACTATGGCTCTAATTTATTTAAAGAAAGACTTCGACAGTCAGAAAAACATTACAAAAAAGTCATGGATGAGAATATTAAACTATATAACGAAAACTTGCGCACTAAGATGAGAAATATGAGATTCAAAAACCCCAGGGAATTTTGGAAAATTTGGAATAAAGTTAAACATAAAAACAATTGTAATATCACCACTGAGTCATTGTTTACTTTTTTTAAAGATATAAACAAAAATAAGTATGAAGGAGATACTTATGATATTAACAATGATGTTAGTCAAGAATGTTCAAATTCTATGTTAAATGATAGTATTACAGCTGAATAAATATTAAAAGCTATAAAACATATACAAAATAGCAAATCGTCGGGTGACGATATGATTGTAAATGAATACATTTCCTCGTCTATTGATTGTATGATTGATATTTATGTGTATATATTTAATATTATTTTTGATTCGGGTATTTTACCCGAGGCATGGATTATAGGTAATGTCATACCAGTCTTTAAGAACAAAGGTAGCTCTGCCGAACCACGGAATTACCGTCCTATCACTCTTTTGTCATGTCTTGGTAAGATTTTTACTTCTATTTTAAACACTAGATTATGTGATTATCTTGATGAGTACTCTATTTTACTAGAAAATCAAGCAGGTTTCAGACATGGATATTCAACTACTGATCATTTATTTTCAGTATATGCACTATTCGAGTTACTTAGATTAAGAAAGAAGAAACTTTACTGTGCCTTTGTCGATTTTGAAAAGGCCTTTGATTTTATACAAAGAAATTTTTTATTATTTAAACTTTTAGAGAATAATATAAATGGCAATTTTTTCCGTATTATACAAAATATGTACGAAAATGTAAAATCACGTATTATATTTAATGGTGAGAAATCAGAGTTATTTACTTGTGAAATGGGTGTAAGACAGGGGGAAATCTTTCCCCTGCTCTGTTTGCAATATTTTTAAATGATTTACAACATTTTTTTGAAGGCAAAGATGTACTTGGTGTAAATTCTATTAGTGATGACCTCGAACATGAGTTAACAGTATTTTAAAAAATATTTATGTTATTATATGCGGATGACACTGTAATGTTTTCCGAGAGTAGTGAAGATTTACAAAACATGTTAAATGAATTTGATGATTATTGTGAAAAATGGCAACTCAAAATAAATGTTAACAAGACAAAAGTTCTTATATTCTCCAAGGGAGACAACCCAAAAATATTAGATTTGTTATACAGACTAGAGAATTAGAAATTGTAACTGAGTATAAATACCTCGGTATATTTTTTGCTAGAAGTGGTTCTTTTTTAAAGACCCGAAAATATATTTGTGAACAAGCTACAAAAGCAATGTATGGTATTTTAAAAAAGTGTAGACAAAACAGTTTGACTATAGAATGTCAGTTAGACATGTTTGATAAGATAGTTTTACCTATTCTTCTTTATGGTTCGGAAATTTGGGGATTTGAAAATTTTGATTTGATAGAACGTATACATTTAAAATTTTGTAAGCTTGTTCTACATTTAAAACAAAGTACGCCTAGCTGTGTTGTCTATGCGGAATTGGGTAGATATCCTGTAATTATTAATGCCAAAGTTTGTATGGTTAGTTTCTTATGTAGATTACTATGTGGTAAAGAAAGTAAAATTTCATGTCTTTTATATAAACTTTTGTATATTAATTTTCATAACTATGGTCTTAACTGTAAATGGATATTATTTGTAAAAACTGTTTTTGATACCTGTGGAATGTCAAATATCAGGTCGAATCAAATGTTAGATAAATGGGTAATCAAAAGTATTGAGTTGAAACTTAAAGACCAGTTTTTGCAGAATTGCCTAAGCGAAATTAACACTACTCCTAAATGCTTATGTTATAGAATTTTTAAAACTGATATTAAATTAGAAAGCTATTTTTCCAAATTGTCAATATATAATCAATTTTTATTGTGTAAATTTAGATGTGGAAGTCACCGATTACCTATCGAGACGGGAAGGTGGAATAACATATCAAGAAATGATAGGTTGTGCCATCTTTGCGAATCAAGTGACGTAGGTGATGAATATCATTATGTTATGTCATGTAATGCTCTTACTCAAGAAAGAAAGAGGTTGTTACCAAACTATTGTACTCTTCGTCCAAATATTTATAAATATCAACAATTAATGAGCTCTAATAATCATATTGTTCTTGAAAAACTTTGTAGATTTATAAAAATTATAAATGTGAGGGTCACTCCTCCTGGTTAGTTTATAATTTAATGTTTATGTTTGTATTGTTCACATGTGCTTCAATATTTTATGTAATTGCTTATATATTCTCTGTAACTATGTAACTTGTAGTTTATGAGAAATAAAATTCATTCAATAAAATAGCATACTTAACATGTAAGTTATGAAATTAATCAAAGTCAATGAACCATGACTGAAGGTACATGGCTAAACAATCTCCATGTTAATACAACGGCATACCACAAAACTATTGACTTATCATAAGACGTTCCATCTAAACAAGGGGTTGATATGAGGCATCGGATTGAAAACTATAGTTTTTAGTTTTTATTAGTATGCTTATTTATAGTTAGGATTTTTAATAGAGTAGAAGTCGGTTTTTATTAATTGCAATTATAATTTTGCTGGTTTATTGTTATCGTTAATTTTCAATATAATTATATTGAAATAAAGCTACATTTTCGTCTGCTAAGATTAGTTAAAGACAACAGCTTTTTCAAAAGATTTTAATACTGTGAAGAAAGTTAATGGTTAATCTTAACGGGATTCCTTAATTTTATGACACAGTCAGGAGGTCAGTCTAGTCAATTGAAGTTCAAGTAAAAGTTGTCTGCAGAATATAAAGTACTAAATGGTGGCCTAATTGCCGGCAATGCTATTTTTAGCAATTATCTCATTAAAAGGCGTGGTTGATAAACAAATTATGGAAAAACTGCTGTTGACTATGTTTATTTGTGATTTTACCACACTCAAATAGATGTCCCATGGTTTTTCGTGGTAAATTTTTTTTTTTTTTTTTGCGATACCTTACGATTTTGCAGAAAGTTGTTCCCTAATTTTGATCAACACCAAAAATATTTCCGGGCCTTCATTTGAAACATCTAAGGACAAATCTGGGCTTGCATGAAAGTTTATTCATAAAAAATATATAAAAGATATTACAACCAATCACAGAGAGCCATCTATTTTTATCTCTTTGTCATGTTTCCTTCATATAATGGCTGCGCCCATGTAATTTTATTTTGAACATTGTAACCTGCACGTGCAGCTGTGGCGATTTGATTTCAAAAAAAAATTTATCATCTCTGGAAATCAGTTTAAATTATTGTGAAATTTTATGTCTAATGTTCAGACGTAAACAGATCGTCTTTATCATGCGATAAATTAACAGCGAAAACAATGTTGTAAAATTGTAATACGAAATGATTGTATATATTGTAATACAAAATGATTGTTTATATTCACGGCCGACACTCGGCTAACCGAGAGATAGGTCGGTTAATCTATATTGAGTATGCGGCTATATCGGCGGTGGGTCTGTTAATCGGGTTGGTTATACATCTGTTAAGAGTAAAACTCACAATTTAATGTTAAACTCTGTTAAATATACAGATTTTTTGGCACATTATGAGAATCACATCAAAAAAAGAAAAGTGTCTGACAAAAGGATATCTATCATAGAACATTTTCCACCATTAGAAAAAAATGCATAGCCTGCGCAATTTTAAGTAAAACGAAAAGGCATTGCGCAAGTATGTGGTTTTTATGCTTGTACGCATAGCAATATTTTAGATAAGAGGCCAAAAAACATTTTTAGATATGATTTAAAGGACACAAAGTAGTACTTTTGTTCTAAAAAATTAATTGTCATTGATCGATATTTCATAATTGTTATATAAGTTGAGTTATACCACATTTAAATGAATATTAGGGGAATACAGTCTGTTAATGGGTTGGACAATTTAAATCGTGTCAGTTAAGAGTTATTTAGCCATGACAATAGTCTTACTACCTTGAGTTTATATTTTCACATTGAAAAAAGTGAGATGTACTTATGACGAAAAAATTACAATACGGTGCAACAGTATCCTTATAGAAAGAGCACTTTTATTTTAATTTTTTTTTCTATGCATATCATTAAAAGGGTGTGTCACTTCAAATAAGCGTTATATGGACTGATTGGCCGATCGAATTCGCATGAATTAATTATTTACGCCAAGTTATCAATCAGCCTTATTTTTTGTCTGTTCAAAGTCTGTAACATCTATTAATCTGTTATGTGTTGCAATTCAGCTGGTTAAATTCCATGCGTTTTCTTTGTAATACTAAGGCTTTTCTACCTCAGGAATAAATTACCTTATGCCGGCGTCACACATTGGCGGATAGACCAGCGTGCACCAAACGTACAGAGAAAACTGACAAAGTCAGTATATGTTAGTTGCACGCCATAGGAACGCTTAACAATCGTTCAAAGCGCGTTGCATTAGTTTTAAGTACGCCGAAATACAAAGGTAAAATTGAGAAAGGAAATGGGGAATGTGTCAAAGCGACAACAACCCGACCATAGAACAGGCAACAGACAAAGGTCACCAATGGGTCTTCAATGTAGAGAGAAACTTCCGCACCCATAGGCGTCCTTCAGCTGGCCCCTTAAAAATATGCATTCTAGTACAGTGATAATGGCCGTCATAATAAACTCCGAATTATACACAAGAAACTAAATTTAAAATCATATAAGACTAACAAAGGCCAGAGGCTCCTGACTTGGGACAAACGCAAAATTGCGGAGGGGATAAACATGTTAATGAGATATCAACCCTCCCCTATACCTTTATATTTTTAACACGATGGAGCTATACGCTGATGTGTGACGCCGTTCTCAGTGGTATTTCCTCAATGCTTTTTAAACATTTTTTTCAAGCGTCACTGATAAGTTTTTCGTAGACGAAATACGTGTCTGGCGTAAATAGAAGGCGCAAATATCAAATTTCAATCCTGGTATCTATGAGGAGTTTATTAACGGTTTGTATTTTCCTTTGTACCGAGTCATTATTCTCATTTTCTGCCGCCTAAGGAAACGTCTGTACCAAGTTCTTAACAAGAAATAAATATGAGTGAGTTTTTTTGTCGAGCCTGCAACTTTTGTTGCAGAAAGCTCGACATAGGGATAGTGATCCAGCGGCGGCGGCGTTAGTTAACTTTTTAAAAGCTTTATATTTTAGAAGGTGGAAAACCTTGATGCTTCATACTTTGTATATAGATGCCTCATGTTACGAAGTTTCCGTCAGTCACATGTCAAATGTCCTTGACCTCATTTTCATGGTTCAGTGACCACTTGAAAAAAAAGTTCAGATTTTTTGTGATGTTGAATTCTTTCTTAATATAAGAAAAGGGATAATTATATTTGGTATGTGCGTATCTTGCAATGCCAGTCAAACAGTTTTTACTTGACCTTGACCTCATTTCATGGATCAGTGAACAAGGTTAAGTTTTGATGGTCAAGTCCATATATCAGATACTATAAGCAATAAGACTAGCTTATTCGGTGTATGGAAGGACTGTAAGGTGTACATGTCCAACTGGCAGGTGTCATCCGACCTTGACCTCATTTTCATGGTTCAGTGGTTATAGTTAAGTTTTTGTGTTTTGGTCTGTTTTTCTCATACTTTATGCAATATATCTACTATATTTGTTGTATTGAATGATTGTAAGGTGTACATGTCTAGCGGGCAGATGTCTTCTGACCTTGACCTCATTTTCATGGTTGAGTGGTCAAAGTTAAGTTTTTGAGTTTAGGTCTTTTTATTTAATACTATATGTCATAGGTCAACTGTATTTGGTGCATGGAAATATTTTATGATCTATATGTCAGTCGCGCAGGTTTTATTTGACCTTGACCTCATTTTCATGGTTCATTGCTCAGTGTTAAGTTTTTGTGTTTTGGTCTATTTTTCTTATACTATAAGTAATAGGTCAACTATATTTGCTGTATGGAAGCATTGTTAGCTGTACATGTCTGCCTGACATGGTTATCTTACCTTGACCTCATTTTCATGGTTTATTGGTCTTTGTTTAATTATCTTGGTTGTTAATGATAAGTTTATGTGACAGTTTTTAATAAAGCTTTATACTTAGGACTATCAACATAATAGCAATGATTAGTAAAGAAGGCGAGACAGTTCAGCGTGTGCACTCTTGTTTTATATTAGTGTTGGGTGCTGATTTAATGTGTAACAACAAGACAATTTTATATTCATGTAAATCACAATAAATGCATAATATTAATTTTATTTTTCGAGTAATGATGTATTCCTATGATATCGTAAAGCATTTAGCCGACTCGCAGTCCGCAAACGTGCTTGTTTTTCTATCGAGTGAACTTCAAGGTGGTGTAGAGAAAGGTTGATGTTGAAAGGTTTGTCTATATTTGTTTGCATTATAAACATATTTCAGTTCATTTGATAAAAAAAAATCAAAACATTACGAAGTTTATCTCTGATTTATGTACTTGTTAACTATGTAAATGACAAATTGGTGCAATTCATATCAATGAAACAGAATCCACCTGATATATGCGACCATTCTTTGATGAAATTAATATTACTTTGACTTTACACTTTTTAAAACCATTTCTATCAATTTTCAGATTCCATTGTCTAAACTTATGTTTCATTGTTCATGTGTTGTTTCCATTTATTCTAGCCACTAATCTTGGGTCTATCTCTTTATTCAGATAACACCGCATATAGCAATTAAATTATACTTGTAATGTCATTCATTTCTCTTAACAGACCATTTAACAGACCGAGTTTTATACATCCGACCCATTAACAGACCATATTTTTATCAAAAATTGATTTATGTCACCAAAATACAGTTTTTCGTGTAGATTTTTCACATATTGATCTTAATATGATAAACAAACATAATGCCAGTCTTTTTTCGATGTTCAAAAGATTGCATGCAAGTAAACTCAACCAACTTGTCATTTTTGTGTACATTTTGTGTGTGTAAAATGTGTATAAATTTACTGATGAGTAACTCGCCTTTTCATTTTATAGATCGTTTATTGAAGCTAGAAAAAAAAAAATCACACCACTGGATTTAGTACTCCAAATCATTTTGTCAGACATAAATAGTTTTTATAATATAAATATAATTAAAAAGTTATACAATGAAACATGCTGACCTTGCACTGATTTTCACGATAACACCTGATTAACAGACTTTAGCCAACCCGATTAACAGACCCACCGCCGATATAGCCGCATACTCAATATAGATTAACCGACCTATCTCTCGGTTAGCCGAGTGTTGACCGTGATATTGTAAATATTGGATGAAAACTTTTTAGCAAAAATTAGTTAGTTATATGATATGGATATAACAATGCTATTGGTATAACATTTTCGTCGAACTCACAAATCCCAAATCGTCAAACTGTATATGAACAATTTATTCCACTGCAGATTCCGAATTGTCTCATCATTAATTTGGTAGCAGAGCGTGGTTCAAGGAACTTTAATCTTAATTGTATTGTGAGAAAATGAGTAATTAGGATTAGGAAATCGACGCAGTGGCAAGTGAGGGAGACAAAATGGACGGAACCGTAATTACTAAACCGGACAAAAATTTACAATGAGGAGATCCGAAGAAGGAAAAGTGAAAGCAAAATCGGCATTAAAAAAACTAGATATTCCTTACTGAAATTATTGAAGAAGATTTTCAGGATCGTGAAGAAATAAAAGTAGTTTAAGAGAAACTGATAATTGCAGAAAAAAAACCAATGGAAATTATGGTGAATATTTACGACGAATACAAGCATAGAATTGATATTCAAATAAGAAGAAAACAACAAAAGAGATGGAAAAAATGGAAGAAGAATTTACAAACGCAGAAATGAGTGTCGTAATTGTTTGATCGAGGGCAAAGTTTAGTCAAGCATCGGTTCTAGTACATCGTGAATATCGAAATGATCGCGAGATAGTGGGAGTTCCTGAGATAAAATGGAAAGTAAACCTGTACAAAAAGAAAAGGAAGTAAAACCAGCATTTAAAAAACCTACGAAAGAAGAAAATAATAACAAGCAATTGAATTCAGAATTAGGAAACGATATGTGGAAACAATTAAAGAGAGTTTCAATAGGAGATAAGAGAAACTATCAGAGCTGGAATGCTGCATTTCTAGCATGTATTGATCAATCACCAGCAAGACAGGATAATAAATTATTACAAATGAGACAATATGTGGAAGGTCAACCTGTACAACTAATAAAAAATTTAGGACATTCAACAGTCGCGTATGATGCCACAAAAGAGCGATTAAAAAGACAGTATGTAGGACAACGATGACTATAATAACCCTGTATATAGAGGAACTTGAAAACTTCACACCTATAAGAGAAGGTAATGCTACAGACATAGAACATTTTGCAGATTTACTGGATATAGCAGTTCTGAACTTGAAAGAAGCAGGTCATTTCGAGGAGTTAAAGAATGGTTCTTTGTTCAACAAATTGTAGCGAAAGATGACAGAATCTGTGTTATCGAAGTACCATCGTTGGATATTCGTAGGCGGAAAAACTGAATCAGTTGAATGTCTACGTGAGTGGATTTTACAGGAAGCAAAATTTCAAAATATAGCATCAGAAACAATACAAGGCTGGCATGTCAGTTAGCTGCTAGTAGTCATTTTGTTTATTTTCTTTGGTTACATCTTCTGAAATTAGATGAACTGAATGTGAATTGAATGTGCGTATTGTTCTGACTTTTTTGCATTGGCTAGAGATATAGGGGGAGTGTTCTCACAAACATGTTTATCCCCGCCGCATTTTTGCGCCTGTTCCAAGTCAGAAGCCTCTGGCCTTTGTTAGTCTTGCATTATTTTAACTTTTAGTTTCGTGTGAACAATTTGGAGTTTAGTATGGCGTTCATTATCACGGAACTAGGATATATATTTGTTTAGGGGCCAGCTGAAGGACGCCGTCGGGTGGGGAAATTTCTCGTTGCAGTGAAGACCTTCTAATGCTGTCTGCTCTATGGTCGGGTTGTTGTCTCTTTGGCACATTCCCCATTTCCATTCTCAATTTTATGGATTAAGTACGAACACTCGCAGCAATTCACAGTGGAATTATGAGAGAAATGGTAGGAATGGATTTAGAACATTTGTTGGAGAATCGCAAAATGAAAACTATACCGGAAATAAGGTGTGCAAGTGTTGTAACGGTAATCATGGAGTCTGGAAGTGTGATGAATTTCGGAAATTAACCGTTAACAAGAGATTGGATACCGCGAAACGACTACAGTTGTATTATCGTTTATTATGACATAATCACGTATGCAGACAGTGTCCGAGTAGTAGATCTAGAGCATGTAACTTGTGTGGTTGCAAAGAAGTGCACAACATACTTTTACATAGGGATAAACAATCGTTCACTGAGCCAAAAGTTCCAGTGAGAACAGAATCGAAAACAAAACAGAACTATCCTACTGAAAAGAAGGAAGATACAGCCGCCGCAACTGAGTGGGAGAGTCGGGATCGCAAAATGATTGGCCGTGTCAGAAAATCAAACTTCGTTACGCTTAGAACAGTACCTGAAATATTGAAAATGGAAACCGTACCGTAAGTGTTAATGCAATACTGGATGACGCAAGTACGAACACGTATATCAATGCTGATGTTGCCGCTAAGTTGGGACTTCAAGGACAAGTTCAAAAAGTGACAGTTAATGTGTTAAATGACAATGTCGAAACCTTTGAAACTATTCCAGTCGAGGTTAGACTTCTAATTCAGAATGGTCAGACAGACGCCAAAATAGTCGCTTCCACTACTACATTTTTTGTAACCGTGTAACTGGAAGTTTACATCCAGTTGACTGGAAACAACACGCTCGGAAATGGGAACGTCTAACATTTTCGAATCTAGGAAAGAGACCTACCGTTGATATGTTAATCGCACTGGACAATCCGGATCTACATCATTCTTATAGAGATATACGTGGTAAACCTGGAGAGCTAATTGCTAGACTAACGCCGTTAGGTTGGACGTGCATCGAGGATTCAAAGCGCTCAGGATCAGACACTATTTAAGAGAACTTATTTTGGTCGTGGACAAAACGATCGAAATGATTTAGATAACACTGTTGGGAAGTTTTGGAAATCGAAATTGTCAAAACACTAAGCGAAAACGTATTTCTGAGCAGTGATGAGCAACAGACGTTGTCTAAAGGTAGAGCAATCTTGGGAATTTAATTGTGGACACTACGAAGTTAAAGCACCGTGGAAAGACGACATACCTTCGTTACTGAACAATTATAATATGGCACTAAAAAGATTAGAAAACACAGAAAAAAAATTAAACAAAGACCCGAGTATTGCAAAAGTTTATACGCAATCATAGAGAAATATATTGAGAAAGGATATGTTCGCAAAGTATCGACAAAGGAGAACACCGTAATAGGAAAGGTATGGAACGCCAAAACTGTCTTATTATGCCCATTTTTCATTATATATTGTGCATTTATTTTTATATGCTGTGCATTTACCTTTATATGATGTGCATTTACCTTTATATGATGTGCATTTACCTTTATATAATGTGCAAACACCTTTATATGATGTGCAAATACCTTTATATGATGTGCAAGTATCCTTATATGATGTGTAAACATCATTATCTGATGCACATCTCAGACATATAATATCTCCATGTGAGGAACAGTACAATTCCTTTTTCTTATCGTGAACTTCACAGTTTTCAATGAGTGATATCTGCAGTGATGTTAATAATTTTTTGCCTTCTACTGATATCACATGATGGTTCCTAGAAGACTTGTGTGCATTGTGGTTCTCAGAACATGTGATACAAAAAAGCTCTTCACATTCAATACACCATTGTGTAGCTGTTTCTGTTTTACATTCAGTACACCATTGTGTAGTTGTTATTGTCTTGCTTTTAAAATGGCCTGGACTGCAAAATCTTTTTTATCATTTACATCCATATTTAAACGCTAAAAAGAGAGGAAAAGAAATTATATGTATTGTCATTTTATGATCTGGCAAAACTAATTAATTGTCAATATAGAACAGATATAGAAACAAACACTATCAATCAAGATAACTCGTCTTTCTTAACATGTTTGCTTTTTGTGTGTTGGTATCCCTTTTTTTTAAATATTCTAAAGTAAAAAAAGAGCAAGATATAACACATGTTACCAGTTGATACGATGAAAGATCGGCTGAATATAGATAAGTTGACTAATTTTAAAGAGATTAGAAAGATATTAACGAATATCTATGATATTAAATGAACTAGCTCCTGTTTTTAAATGATATATCCTTCATATAAAATGCATTGCTACTAGTTATACGAGAAACTAGAAATAGGGTATAAATGCCAATAAGACTCGTCCAGTCTTATATTTTTAATGTTCATAATATCTCCTTTTTTCAGGTTTAAAACTTTGTATGCGTTTTGTCTACAAGGCACTCGTCAGTGACGCTCGGATACAAAAAAAAACAATAAAGAATATAAAAACTCAATTTTCACTTCGAATCAAACGAAAGTAATAATGTCTTGTTTTAAAGCAAGTATAAACATTTATCTTACCTCATATACATTTCTAGGAATATGATTGGTTATAAGCGTCCTTGTAGAAACCGTGTTTATTTAATATAAGTATAGTTGTGGGCGGGGCTTAGCTCATACACTTTTATTAGTGGAGTTACGTCCGTTTATATTCCATATAAGATAATAAAGAGGCATTGCTTATTTCATACACGGTTAGTAGTGGTGTTACTTCCCTTTAGAAAAACAGAACAGTACTAAGAAAAAATCTTCAAGGCTTCACCAGACGAAGAAAGTTATGATAAAGTTAAATAAATTCATAAAACACATTTATATCTAATAAGTTGTCATTGTTGGCATCTGTTTTTGTAGGATCAAAGGAAGTAGTTTCGTAATCATGTCAATGCTAACTGTATTGAGACTTGCTCATTTTGATAGGTCAGTAGTCTAAATTTTACACGTTAAGATAGTCGGTAAGATAAATTTGTTACATAGTGTGCAAATCACGTAATATAAAAATAAATGTGAATCTTGCAATTTTTATACAAAATGTATGAAATAATACTCGACATTATGGAAAGAGAACACGAAATTTATATGTTGGGCGCATGAAGATTGGTCCTTTTTATTTTTTTACAAAATGACATTATCGCTGTAAATACTATCATGAATATTTTCACGTCGAGCATCACTAAAGAGACATTTCCTCGCTATAAAGGTCTCGACATGCAAATATGAAAGAATTAAATTGAAAAAAGTAACAGCTTAATAATTTGTATCAACACAAATAAGTGATAGACACGATGCAACGACGATCACTAAACTACGGTCTCCTGACTTGAAAGATGCATATATCGAATGTACTAGTATTAAACATTTCCGAAACTGCCTACCCGTTCCCTAGTCTGGTTTCTAATATGAAGACGCAAAGTTTCCTTTTCCACCTGCTGTTTATGCTGAATTTGACGAAATAAGTTTGACTGTCCCTTTGGTATCTTTCGTCCCTCTTCTATAGGAGTTGTTCTTTAATTTGTCATTGTAGCTATCCACCCTCTAAATGAATTGCTGTTTTCATCTGACACAAATATCGTGAGAAAAGATTGAGTAATTCAAGATAAAAGTTCTTTATATTAATCCAATACCACAGGGTGTGTAATTTATACCACGCATTCCCTGATAGAGAACATGTTCACAAAAACGTTCTCAAACCAAGATCTCCATGTGGTAAAGTTGAAATCATTCCATTATACATTTTGCAGCCATCTTAAGTTATTTTGTCGTTATTGAATATGCGTTTCACAGATGATAGAGCATATATTCCAATTTCGTAACTACAATCCCTACCCCGTTTGGCGAATGTAATCTAGCGAATTAGATTTTATATAGAGTGTGTACTAACTTGAGCAACAAGACGGGTGTTACATGAAGCGCTGGTCATGCGTAGCCTTCAAGATCTCTAGAATCGACTTAGTTTTTGTTTGATACGTGTCGGTTTAAGCTGTTTTTTATGTAATGCTGTACGTCTGTTTGTTTTTCTTGTTCAATCATGGTGTTGTAAGGTATTTCGACATTTATGTTTGAATGTCCCTCTGATAACTTTCGCCGCTCTTCTATAGAGAAAGCAAATGTTATGAAAAAAAAAACAACGCATATTCCAATCAAAAAGGCGAAAATATCCTATCAAAAAGAACAAACTTCACGCGCCGGATATAGCATTTCATAGGAAACAGCCGTAGTGGTTTTCCAATTATATATATACATGAAGGATTAAAAAAGGTGACATAAATAAATGACAACGTATTAGTTAATCCCGCCCATGGCATGTTAAACTATCGCATCACAGTGTGAGTTTAACTGTCGTACTTATTGTGTTGATTATTTTATAAATCTCGGGTCAACGCGTGTTATCCTGAATCAATTGGTAAAAAGGGATTACATGATCATTATCAAGGCGAAAAGATCATTTTAAAAATCCTTTTTATTGCCTCTTCTCTATGAAAAAATCAAAAAGTTGCATGTATTAGATTTGTTTAAACACATTTATAAGTTCTGATTTCTTCGTAAATGTAATTACTTAATAACAATCTATACTGAAAAATTATAAAATCTGCATTATTAAGTATATTCCAATTTTTCGACACGTTTGAAAACAATGGCATTCAATAGAATAACCATATATAAAATCGGATAACAGAACAATTCGGTGAACATTGTTATTAAATATTATATTATAAATATGTTTTGCTAAATTCCACATGCAACCATATAATTCTCTATTAATCTACTCTTATTTCCCAATATATGAAATACTTACAATTAAGTAAAAGAGACAAACATTTTTTTTAACGGTATCATAGATCCATGCTGGTTGACCGTTATCGCTTGTTTGATCAGCTATTGCAAATATATTAATCTTGAATATGTTACGCGTAAATACTGATTTGCGTGTCCTTTGTTTATGTGTGCAGGGACTTTCTACTAACGGAACTCGTCTTTATTGATTTTAATTAATAACTAAGCCGTGCGTGTAAAGCTACCATCCAACAAAAAACTTAGTTTCGTATTTCTGATATACGAAGCTAGTAGTTATTTACGCATTTCACAGTACATTGAAATTTAATATTTGTTAATATAAAATCTGATTAATAGTTATTTACCATGACAAAAAATTAAGATTTTGAAAGAATGTAAATTATCCGACTTAGACGTATCATTTTGAAGAACACTCCAGTCGTGCAGAAGGGTTTACATATCGAACAAGATGGCGGCCACTCATAATTCACTAACAAAATACCTCAAAGTTCAAAGATTTATATTGGAAAAACTATCCGAGGAATCGACGATGACAAAATGTATAAAATTTCATAAAAATGTTTTTTCGTTAAACTTGAACATAAGTTCGTAAATGTAAAAAGATTTGCTATTAAGTCACGTGACATTAGCGACGGCACAATTCTGTCTGCAAATTTGTATAGACAAAGTTATAAGTGGCCACTCCCGTTAGTATAGATTGTCCCTGTTGTGTGTTTAATCTAAATAGTATTTCTTTCCAAATAAATTGAATTGGACTAGACAGCAGGTCAAACCCAGAACGTAAGCCCAAAAAATTCCAAAGTTGTTTATAATAAAATTTGGTTCAATGGAAACCAACTTTACTTTCAGTACCTATTATAGACTATATTGTTAAACAATAAACTAGAATTCATCCTATAAAACTGTCACTTGTAGAGTGCTGAAGACCTTAAGACATGAATTTAACTATCGGTTAACTGGATTATTGTTCGAAAAATTGTCCGATGAACCTTTTAGTCAAAACTGTTCAGTTAACAACATCGTTTTTATACATACATGTAGAACCTGTGTCGCTCACCTTAGTCTATATTAATATTAAACAAAGGACACAGATGGATTCATGACAAAATTGTGTTTTGGTGATGGTGGTGTGTTTGTAGATCTTACTTTACTGAAAATTCTTGCTGCTTACAAATATCTCTATCTATAATGAACTTGGCCCAGTAGTTACAGTGAAAAATGTAAGTAAAAAAAGTATGAAAATTGTTAAAAATTTACTATAAAGGGCAATAACTCCTTAGGGGGTCATTAGACCATTTTGGTCATGTTGACTTATTTTTATGTCTTACTTTGCTGTACAATATTGATGTTTATTGTTTATCTGAAACAATATTCAAGATAGTAACCAAAAACTCATATTTCCTTAAAATTACCAATTCAGGGGCAGCAACTTAACAACCGGTCGTTCGATTCATCTGAAAATTTCAGCGTAGATAGATCTTCATCTAATACAAAATTTCACCATGTCAGATTTGCTCTAAATGCTTTAGTTTTGAGAAACAGTACAACCTGTGACATCCTCTTCGTTATGTCCACCCTCCTGCATGGTCAACATCCAATGGTGAACATTTATTGGAGTATTCAATCTCGAGATGTTGGCCATTTAGTAGGGGTCATAAAACATAGGTAGATGTTTTATCTAATTATGTTACCTGTTAAAATCAATCAGGGTTGAAGTTTTTAGCTGATATGTTTCATTAAAATCATCACCTTTTATTGAAAATGTAAAATAAAATTTTGTTTTAATCTGTCAATTTATTTTTATTTTTTTTTGTCTTTAATTTTATTCAATTTTTCAAATTTTTAATTGTTTTTTTTTTTTCATTTTTGTATGATATTTTTTCATCACTTTTTTGTCTCTTATCCTTTCAATTTCCTCTCGGTAAGAATCTTGAGTAAAAATTTCAAAAAGTCAAAGATCAAGAATATAGTCATTGACAAGCATTTAAAAATGACTTTTAAAGGGAAATTCCGCGGTTTTTTACTTATCATCTAATTATGTTCATCTTAACAAACAGAAAACACATTTGCCAAGTTTTAGATTTATTTTCCTTCTAATAACGGAGAAATCACGTATTTGTAACTTTTGTGGTTGACCTTCTCGAGTGGGTTGTGACGTTTTAGCCCGATGTGTTGAATTCTGGGGTAAAATAAAATCTGTTTAACTCTTATAGCTTATCGACAATTTACCTAATTAAAAGCGCACAGCTGACGAATGGTCGTAGTTATTAACCACAATATAAGAATGAACGAAAATGAATAAGCGTATTCCGTTTTGTATTGAATGAATTAAACTTCCAAAATAAAATTATCTCTAGTAAATATTTTCGAATAAATTTCATTAATTATTGTTGAGATTTTTTCATAAAAAATTTATTTAACAATTTTCCTGATATTGAACTGAAAAACGTCCGTTCTATTTACCGTTATTATTTTGATAATCATGTCAATGCAACTTATGTGTGAGCAGAGTATGTTTATTATTTTGTAAATGTCAATGTATATTTCTCGGCTTGAGGTCATTCCTTTACCTTAAAGCAATTTAACCGCAGGTGTGAATTCAAGTGTACACAGGAATGAATGTTGTTATTTGGGATGGATAAACAGAAAGAGTATGCCGTATTTGATACACTAAGATTTAATACGCGATGACAATAAAGATGTATGAATTAATTGAAAATAAAATTCAGATTCGTAATTCCGATAGTGTATACAATTAAAATGAAACAGTTTTTGATTACTTTCTTTGCGGAAATCAGCGTAAAGATTCAAATATGAAGTAAAAAATAGTACTTTTAATCTTTAATAAAAAATAAATGTACTATTTCCCAATTTGATAAGAATATACTATTGAACATCATTCTGTTTGATATAATTTACCGGAATTTCTTAACTTTTATTAAAATCTGGCTGTGTTTAAATGCTAACAATCGTAAAACTATCGCAATTTTAAAGTTTTTAATTGAAAAAAATTACAACATACAAGGTGCATTAATTTTTTTAAAGTTTCTTTTTAACTTTTAATTTTTACATAATTGAATTCATTGGACAATCATTAACACAAATTATTTTGTGAAAAGAATACCAATTTATAGTTTATTTCATGTTGCTCTCGTTGGTCTATGAATAACAACCCTTCCTTGATTGCAAAATTAACAAAAAAACTTTGAGATTATCTATTTGAAAAATATTTACCTTATCATAATAATGTCTCTAGCTTACCCAAGAACAAAAAGTAAAAGAAATGCTTAACCTCTAAAACATGGATCATGTTTAAAATATCATATGACATATATAAATTTTATTTAGCGTAAGTCCTAAAGACAATCATGAACATATGTTAAACAATGCTGAATGCAAATCAGTGTAGTACTGTATACGCAAAAAAGCTGCATTGTACCCCTATGCTCTATTTTTAGCCATGGCGGCCATCTTGGTTGGTTGGCCGGGACACATTTTTAAAACTAAATACCCCGATAATGATTGTGGGCAAGTTTGTTTTAATTTGGCAGTTTCAGAGAAGATTTTTGTAAAAGATTACTAAGATTTACGAAAAATGGTTAAAAATTTACTATAAAAGGCAATTACTCCTTAAGGGGTCAACTGACTATTTTGGTGCTAAGACTTATTTGTAAATCTTACTTTACTGAACATGACTGCTATTTACAGTTTATCTCTTTCTATAATAATATTCAAGATAATAACCAAAAACAGCAAAATTTCCTTAAATTCTAATTCAGTAACAACGGGTTGGCCGATTTATCTGAAAAATATAGAGCAGATAGATCTTGACCTGATAAACAATTTTACATCCATGTCAGATTTGCTCTAAATGCTTTGTTTTTTGAGATATAAGTAAAAAAAAATGCATTTTACCCCCTATGTTCTATTTTTAGACATGACGGCCATCTTAGTTGGTTGGCCGGATCACCGAAAATATTTTTTAAACTAAATACCCAATGATGATTATGGCCAGTTTGGGTTTAATTTAGCCAAGTAGTTTCAGAGAAGAAGATTATTGTATAAGTTAACGACGACGACGGACGTTGCCAAAAGCCGAACGCAAAGTGATGAGAAAAGTCTACTTGGCCCTTCGGGACAGGTGAGCTAAAATAAGCAAACATTCAATATACTTTCAGATATTTAATAATAGGTGCTTACTATTTAATTTCACAACTTGCAATATTAAGGCTAGCATTGACTGTTGAAATTTGATATCAACAACGAATGCATTTAAGATGTTATATATACAACTTAATATCATCAGATTTGATTTGATTAGTGATTGCCATACAGTAAACAATATATATTGCCAAAAACGTTTAGACTTGAAAGCTGGTACTCACAATTACAAATATATTATACATTGATCTATTCAAAAAGTAGTGTTGTTTGATTAATGGCTTCATTGTTTATATGTTATATACGTAAATATATGAGCTGTTATAAATCTTATACAATAAAATGTTTCAGATATCATAATAGGTTGTGTTTAAAAATCTTGCTTTCCACAAATATATTAAATAATATGACATCTTTGTTGGTAAATTGAAACTTATAATATAAAGAAATCACATTATCTTAAATGCAGAAATCTTAATCCATTTGATATCGATCTGAGTAGCAATGGCAACATAACCCTGAGTTTTCCATAGAGTCCTTACCCGAACAAGAATAGGAATAACTAAAACGATCAATTATCAATCAGAGCACGATTGCCCTTTTAAATCAAATGATATGGTATTTAATACGATGAAAGTATATTGGTTTAAGTAGTCAAGAATGAAAGTATTTTGATAATGTTTGGACAGTTATAGACTTCATTGAAGTTTTTGGAATATATTATGTCCACGATCAAAATGACAGACGTTTTTGTTCTTACGAATACAGTGATATTATTATGATATACAAGGATGTTCTCTATGGAATAAAGATTAAAATCACCCAGGTCAATTTTTCATCAGATAATAGCCATATTTATATAGGAGGATGCACGTCGAATAATTTTGTGTCATTTATCGAAATGGATCGAAGTTTTGCAAGCGTAGTTTGTGACGAAGACAATGGGATAACGGATCCAACAAGTGTTAATTCTGATGCACAAGTAGACATGCAAAGAAATATGTATGTGCTACTTAATTATTGTATGCTTGATTAGTTTCACTTCATACAGTTATCTATTGATTATATTTACAACCTTGAAATATGACAATTGGGATAGCATTGATTCAAATGCTTTTTTATAAGTCGTGTATCCTGATTTGATAGTATCAATTCCATCCTATATAATCTGATAATGCATAAAACGAGTGATTGGAAAAGTTGACAATGTAACGTACAGTCAGCAACACCGATCGAATCAGCCACCAAATCCATACTAAAGCATACATATAAATAGATAACAACAATCAATATATATACTGTGACTACGATAACCATAATAAACATGAGATACAGAGTAAACGTGGTTTGGACAACTATTAGTTGACTAATTTAAAGTGAGTTATGGAGTAAACGTGGATGCGAAAAGGACTAGTCTACCACATAAACTTAAGATATCGTTTAATGTGGTACCCCACACTTTCACTAAAATTAGTTAAGCTTGACAAAATATTTAGTTTGAACCTTTGAAAAAAAATTATTTAAACTTGAGCCAATCAATTTCTCGGAAAAAAATAGTTGGATATATATAGCAGTTTGACAAACACTAGTTTTGATCATTGAGCAGCTAAATATTTCCTTCACAATACAACGTAATCAAAATGTTTACCTGCGTTTTCTCCCTCTGGTGTTAGGTACCACCTTAAACGTGAACGAGACAACGATTATAGTATGT
Source organism: Mytilus trossulus (assembly GCF_036588685.1). Classification (NCBI taxonomy): domain Eukaryota; kingdom Metazoa; phylum Mollusca; class Bivalvia; order Mytilida; family Mytilidae; genus Mytilus; species Mytilus trossulus. The sequence continues at coordinate 25,266,643 of NC_086384.1, forward strand.
GAAGTGTTTGAAAATTGCGAAATATACATATCTTAATATACAGTGAAGTCCTCGGTGTCTGCGTTGCCGGTGATATCACCACAGTAGCACAAATGAAATAGTTATTTTTATTGTTTGAGCTTTGATATTGTTGATAAGGGATAGAAAGTTAGTTTTGAATAACTGAAATTCCGTGATTTACCATATTTTGCCAATTTACATTAAAAAAAATACTTCATCAGATTGTTTTATTTAAGTCAAATGTGTATCAGATTGAAATAAATTTTGATCTGGATCCTTTGCAGTGTGTTAAGGAAAAAATCAACTGCGTATACAGTTCGTATTATGAAACCTTTCCTTTATTCAAATTAATCTATTTTTTGAAGGCATGCGTTAAATCAGATGACATTTGAGGAACTCTCAGATACAGGGTTTTCCCAAATTTTGACACAAATTACACAAAATCTTAAAGGGAAACCATACAAACAGAAGATTTTAAGAAATAAAAGTATGTTATGAATGTGTTCACAAAATATTATTCATTTTTGCTGGTTTTATTAGTAGAATGAAGTATATTATAAGGCATATGTACGCGGATACACCGGACTGTACTGTATAATGTTTCATGTCCCAAGGGTAGCTGTAAATCATTAATGTGTCAGCAAAGAATACAATTACTATTTTTCCATATTTTATTTTTTGTTAAGAAAATATTCTATGAAACAAAATGTGTTTTTACTGTTTAATAGTATATTCCACAGAATTTCAAAAAACATTTGCACTTAAGAAATATTTGCATGAAATATATATACAGTTATTTAAATCTTACCTTTATTGATAAAACTGTACATCCGTACTTCCATTCAAACTCTTTCTGATGTAAATTTCATCGTTGTAATAGACTGGTGAATCTTTAATGGACAAAACGCGCGTCTGGCGTATTAAATCTTGTAAACCAGGTATCTTTGATAACTATTTTGTCTGCAGATTAAATTACCTACCAGCTAAATTATTTGTGTTTCATTCCCAGGTTAATTTCGTGCTAGAAATTCATGAACATTGTATAAAAAAAAGAGAATGACTCATTCCAGGTATTTTTAGAAACAGCTTAAGAACGAAATATACAATACATTGTTTATGTAATTCTTATTAAAGATCTCTTGATATCTAATATTTGTAATGGTATATGTATATTCATTAGAAATCTAATTCAAGCAAATTATAACTGTCAGTTGTATGAAAAGAAAGAAACCCCACTTTTATGTATCTTAATAAAATTCATAACCTTCATAATTTACCTCAAATAATAGAAAGCTAGTTCAATTGATTAAAGCATTATTTTTCTAATGTCATTTCAGCCTTTTTGATTGATTGATTGATTGCTTAATAACCAGTGTCAATCATACATGTATTATAAAAATTCAATAAGTGAAACAATATCAATTCAACCGGTAGGTTATGCGAGCAAGATGTTGGGCAGGAATTGTTTGCTGCTAAGACTTTTGATTACGTGAGTTGTCTTCCATTAAAACGGTAAGTATTAAAGTTAAGGAATCACTCCACTTAATGAACATGTTGTTAGTCTGGTATCAAATTGGTCAATTTTGAACAAGAACTGTCAAAATGACAGTAAACAGGATTTTTAGAAGTTTTTCATAGTATTTGTAAAGATTTTATTTTTTCAATTAACTATTCAATATTTTAAATACCAAGATAGAATTTCACGGCAACAGAAAAAATAGTATAGCGATATATTATCCTCCGGATAAAAAAAATAACATCTACCACAGTGACATTTTTGATTAAAATTTCGCCCGCATATACATGTAATGTTGCTATACAATAGGGATGTTCCAGACCGTATGAGTATTTGGACCGTACGCGTACGGTCTGAACCGTATGCGTACTTTTTTTTAAATACTCATACGGTCGGACCGTACGCGTACGGTCGGACCGTACGCGTACGGTCTGACTAATATTAAATATTTGGTCAAGTTTATTAAATACAAATGCATATAGCAGATCAACATAACTTAACTATCACATTAACATAAAAAAAGTTAAATTGTAACTTAATATTTTAACTCTTTTTTAATTCACGCTAATTAATTAAATATGTTAATCTTTTGTAGTAAGCATGTCGATCAGTAATACATTAAATGTATTATGAACACTGAAATTGAATATATCGGAAGTAAACATAATATGGGAGTTCATACATGTGATGGACTGTGAAACTCAGATCAGGAGATTTTGAAATTTTGGTCAGGAGATTAGGACTCAGATCAGGAGGTTTTTTATCGACATAAATTTTGTCGTAAATGTAACCATATGATGAAGAAATTGTGGTTTTTCTTCAAATTTCCATCAAATTGTAATATGTTTATAGTACCCTTATTGCGTTTCTATTTGAATAAAATAAAACATTAAGAAGAATCTGTTTCTTGTTTTGTTTTGTTTTGTTTTTGATAAATGATTGTTCACTGCTTGCAAATAAATCATTATATTTATTTATCTTATCTGTATAGATTTTTGTTTATGTCTCCATCTCCATATCATTGGTAAATGTACAGACAAATAAGAAAAAAATAAGCTCCACATGTATATTTGCAACATCATAAATAAATTAAAAAAATAACATACACTATTACACTAGTACTGCATGGCTTTTAAGCATTATGAAAGTCATATTTGTAAAAAAAACTTTAAAAGACTTAAACCGTGTAAAATATTTTGCTATTTCTTAGCTTACACAATAAAATCTTATATACACTAACATTTACAAATTTAAATTTGAAGGTTTCACTAGGAATTAAACTAACAAGAACTTTTATTAGTTTAAATGTACATATTGTATATTTAACTGACCTGTAGGCGTAAAACAGATTTATAATATAAACTTCAATTTAATCCTTAAAAAGAGGTCTTAGATTGCTAAAATAATTTATAAATTTTTATTTTTTCATTTGTCCGAAAACATTTAAATTCATTTAATCAACATCCTTTTATGAGTATTTGATTAAATTTTTTTTTTTTTAGAACATTTAAACTTTACTAAAATAATGCAAATGCAAAAGAACATGCATGAACTGCATACATGAAAATGCTAAAAATATTACGTTACTTGATTTGTCTCGGTCACCTTGGGCGAGAGTACCAAAATAGGATTCAGATATACATTTAAACAAATATCTAATTTCAATTGATCGTTTGTTCATTTATCTGTCTAATTGTAATAAATTATCAATAACCATTTGTAAAACTAAAAATAAAGATTGTTTCAATTTAACCAATATGATCAAATAACATGTATGGTCAGCTCGTACTGGACCGTATGCGTATACTCGTACGCTCCGATCGTACGCGTATGGTCGGACCGTATGAGTATATGTATACGGTCCGAACCGTACGCGTACGGTCCAAATTCTCATATGGTGTAGAACAGGGACAAAACAAAAATTGTAATACGCCATGCATATTAGACTATAAAAATCTAAATGTACAGACAGTTATTCAACTTTATAAAGGGTATCGTTGTTTATTGTAAATAGTTCCTATCAATATAGCTTAATCAGAACTTTACATTGACAATTGCTTATTAAATTAAATCAGTCAGTAAAACACTTTTTAGGGAACAAGGCCTCGAAATAATCATCAAACTGATATGTACTGTTAGTAATGTGACTTTATGCAAAATTTTTCATCGATCTATCAAAAGTAGTTCCTTTCAAACTAACTCCAAAAATCTGACATTGAAAATTGCTTACTTATTCATTGTCACTGGACCATGTCCTAGGGAACAGGGCCTGTAAATAGTCGTCAAACTGAGAGAAATGCAACATCCTAAAAATATCTTTGATCTGCCACAAGTAGATCCTATCATTCTTCTGCAGGAAACGTAACGTTGAACACAAAGAGTGTTCGGTAAACAGGAATTTCTTAAGAGACGAATCTGAACAGGTACCACACGGTAAAGCTGACTAATATAAATTCTGAAACAAAATCAGAAATCCTTGTATTGTAGTTTCTGAAATTTGTTCAACTTGGCTATCATGTGTAAACTGATACAAGTTTTATGTAAACCGAACATTACTAAGTGATGAATCTGAAAACGCATCACACGGTAAAGATGACTAATACAAACTGTGAAACCAAAATTTAAAGAACCTTGTATTGTAGTTCCTGAGAAAAATGTGACAAAAAATGTTCAACTTGACTATCATGTGTATAATGATACAAGTGTATGGTAAACAGAAAATAGTTGAGCGAAGAATCTGAAAACGTATCACGCGGTAAAACTGACTAATATAAACTCTTAAACCAAGTTTCAGGAATCCCTGTATTGTATTTCCTGAGAAAAATGTAACAAAAATGTTCAACTTGACTATCATGTGTATAATGATACAAGTGTAAGGTAAACAGGAAATTGTTGAGCGAAGAATCTGAAAACGCATCACACGGTATAGTTGACTTATATAAACATTGAAACCAAATTTTAGAGATCCTTGTATTGTAGTTCCTGAGAAAAAAGTGACAAAAATGTTCACCTTGGCTATCATGTGTAAAATGATACAAGTGTTCGGTAAACGGGAAGTTGTTGAGAGATCTGAAAACGCATCACGCGGTATGGCTTAATTAATAAACCCTGAAACCAAATTTCAGAAATCCTTATGATGTTGTTCCTGAGAAAGATACCAACTTTTTAAAACATGTGTAATTAGGGGTAAAAGAGGGACGAAAGATACCAAAGGGACAGTCAAACTCATAAATCTAAAACAAACTGACAACGCTATAGCTAAAAATGAAAAAGACAAACAGACAAACAATAGTACACAACATAGAACACTAAATAATAATTAGCACGAACCCCACCAAAAACTAGGGATGATCTCAGGTGCTCCGGAAGGGTAAGCAGATCCTGCTCCATATGTGGCACCAGTCAATTATCAATGATCTATCACAAGAAGTTCCTATCAAACAAAATTTGACTTACCGTGAAATTCATAAACACTAACTCATATGCTACCTACTTGGAACATGCACATAAAGTACATTCCATGAGTGTCACTGATCGTTTTTTTATGTGTTACATATTTGTTTTTCGTTCATTTTCTTTACATAAGTAAGGCTATAGTTTTCTCGTTTGATATGTTTCCATTGTCTTATCGGGGCCTTTTATAGCTGACTATGCGGTTTGGGCTTTGCTGATTATTGAAGGCCGTACGGTGACCTATTGTTGTTAATGTTTGTGTCATTTTGGACTTTTGTGGATAGTTGTCTCATTGGCAATGATACCACATCTTCTTTTTTATATTTTGTAGATGATTTGCATTTTTGGCGTAAAAAATAATAAGCCTGGTATGTTTGATAACATTCTAAGGAACATGTTTAATTGTATCCTTTATTTTAATGTATGATCATGTATCTTGTCATCTATCAATTACTTATCATACTTATAAATTCATGCACCGCATTAAAGAGGGTTTGAACATCACTGAATAAGGCAAATCAAGAAAACCTCTGAGATGAATCAAATTTATAAAGCATAATTTTCATTTTTTCAATTAACAGGATAAATTACAACATAAAAATCATGACAATAAGCTTACGGATACTATAGTGTTCAGATGTCTATGGTGTGTTTTTGTACTCTTGTTCATCTTGTCGTCGCTTTACGTGATTGTTTCGCCTTGACATAGTCCACAAACGAGATATATGTTGCTGTTTCCGGCGTCGGCAGCGGCGTCAACAATGTATTGGCTTTTCGACCTCAGGCATAGATTAACTTAGCTGCATTTGTCAAACTTTTAGGAATTTTGGTTCTCAATGCTCTTCAACTTCGTACTTTATTTGGCCTTTTTAATTTTTTTGGATTTGAGCGTCACTGATGAGTCTTTTGTAGAGTAGATGAAACGTGTGTCTGGCGTATATACTAAATTTAGTCCTGGTATCTATGATGAGTTTATTTGTTTGTGATTAGGTCATTTTTCTGGGGAAACACTAGTGAAAGGCAATGATATATTTGGTATGGATTTGAATTAGCATTGCCACATCGCATTGCTATGGAGATTATTTGGTCCTGCCTTCTCATTCATGGTCTATTGACTTGAAAACGTTTGCTGAATTTACATGTACTGGTTTGCGATTATGTCACTTTATGGGGAACCACTAGAGATAGGTCAATGATATTTGTTATGCAATTGCAAAAACGTTAGCATACCTCATCTCAATCGAGATGTTTTGAATCCAGCAATTGCAGTTATGGTCTATTGACTTTTAAACTTTTGCTTAGTTTACATGTACTAGTTTGTAATAAGGTCAATTCAAGGGGAACCATAAGTGGTAGGCCATTAGTGATTTTTATGCACTTGTATAAGCTTTAGTACATCTCTTTTTCTAAAAAGAATAATTGGATCCGCACCTTCAGTCATCTATTGACTTTGAAACTTTGGTTTAGTTTACATGTACTACTTTGTGATTAGATTAGTTTAAAATGAACTGTATACTGTTAGTGTTAATTTGGTATGCACATGTTTTGGCAGTTGCAAGTCTTATTACCATGGAAATTATATAACACCACCCATTCATCATAGTTCACGGATTTTAAATATTTCCATAGTTTACAAGTTAGTGTGTGTGTTGAGGTTTGTTTAGGAGGAACAACTTATGTTAAGTAAAAAGTACTTGGTATGCAGCTGTGTTAGCATTGGCATATACATTTCAATGGCCATTGTTTAGCCATGTAACTTCAGTCATGGTTCAATGAATTTGAATATTTCCATAACTTACATGTTAAACATTGCTATTTATTTCAATATTTGCATTATACCAAAATAACAAAAAAGGCGAGACATGTCTCTGTGTTAACAGACTATTTGTCATGGTTTCGACAGTTAATTTTCTATAAATGAGATTTAATATCCATTTGGTATCGTTTGCCTTTATTCAAAGTCGAAATCAGCTATTTAATGTGTATGCTATACTACATTGTCACATCTTTTGATACAAAATATAAAGTTAAAGTAAGGTAAAAAGCTAAAAAAAAAAAAATTTGAAAATGTTAACATCGATCGTAAAGATCTACATATCGCGTAACATTTGTCACACATGAATGCACATCTAATGACACTGATACTATAAACATTATCAATAGAATGACCATTTATAATTGTGACATTATCTTGCCTGCAGTAATCACCTACAACAAAATGATAAAAAAAGGATAGGTAATTATCAAATTGAAATCATTTAAGGCTAAAGAAATACACCCTCTTGCAAAATTTCGATTGCTTATCCAAATGTTGCAATATTTTAATCGGCTCTTTTTATTTCATTCAGCCTCGTGCATCCCTTAACAGACTCTGACTTCTTTTAAACCGAGTTTTATTGTGCGTTTTGCTATGTGTTTCTTAATTTGACATTGGCTACATGTATAGCGGAGGGTTAAGATCTCAAGAACAAAAAACCGCAGCATAAATGTGACTATTCCAAATCAGTAGCCTCTGTCCTTCGTAAGTCTTGTATGTTTTTTTAACGTTTGTTGATTTATATATTTTTTAGTTTAGTGTTACGTATCTTTTCACTGAACTGGAACACAGTTTTGTGTTTTGGTCTGCTGAGGACCACCATTGGTTTCTGGATTTCTCGCGGCGTTGAAGGTCCATTGATGGCCTTCGGCTGTTGTCTGCACTATGGTTGGGTTTCTGTCTCTTATGCATATTTCTCATTTCTATTCTAAATTTTATGTATTACTAAATTGAGCATCTGGTACAATACAATAGGTACTGTATATTAAAATGACTGTCGGTCAAATCATGCATGTTATATTAGTATCTCACTTGGGAGTTCTTTAAAAAATACTTCTCTTAGTACATACTATGTTATGAACCCTAATTACATCACAGAAAGAAACACATTTTCTATTCTTTTTTTCTTCAGATATAACTATAGGTTGGTTGGTAATTGTTATAAAGTAGTGGTGTTAATGATTATACCTATAGTTTGATAAAAAATAGAATGAGTTTACGGATTTTCTTATCCCAGGCATAGATTACCTTAGCCGTATTTGGCACAACTTTTTGGAATTTTGGATCCTCAATGCTCTTCCAATTTGTACTTGTTTGGTTTTATAAATATTTTGATTTGAGCGTCACTGATGAGTCCTATGTAGACGAAACGCGCGTCTGGCGTACAAAATTTTAAATACTGGTACCTTTGATAACTATTAACTAACATGAAATATTTAGTTGAATTTGATCTAGGAAATGTTGACAAAAGCCGATAAAGTAGTTTTGGTTATCTTCCATATTGTTCAGAAACTCTTATCTTGATTTGCGAATGGAGACAAACTAGATGTTGTCTTTGAGATCGACCAAAAAACGACAGTTCTTGAACAGAAATGATAAGTATCTAAACAAAAACAAAAAAAAACAGCGCGCATGGTCTTATATTATCGGTACTCTAAATTAGACAGATAAAGTTATTGTTAATATTTTAAAAAGAAGATGTTTAAATTTAACTAACGTGTGACACGTTTGCTCCTATGAGGTGAAATTGGCGAAGAAAAGAAGAAAAAAAGAATTCAATAAATAGGGTTAAATAAAAGTTACCTTTGTTTGTACACAGTTCATAATCCGGAACGTTCCCAAGATCTGCTTCTGTCATTTCAGTACATGTAATACCATCGCCATGGTCTAGAACAATATATAAACCTTTCAGGCTAATAAGTGCACAGTTACATATCAGCGGATTTTCAGAAAGATTCCTACAATTAAGAATACATTTTATTGTATGCTCAGGTAAACTGTAGTTCCAGGACCACATTACACTAAAACGAAAAATGACAAAAATACTAAACTCCGAGTAAATTCAAAAAGGAAAGTCCCTAATCAGATCGCAAAATCAAAAGTTCAAACACATCAGACCAATTGATAACAACTGTCATGTACTTGGTTTGGTTAGCACTTGATTTATACAGAGTCATGTATAAAATTAATTTAAATAAAAATACGGAACTCAAAGGAAAATTCAAAACGGAAAAATATCAAAAACCGTTTCACATCAAACAAATGGAGAGCAATTCTTATTTTTCTGACATGGTAAAGGCATTTCATAATGTCGAAAGAGTGGAGTTCACTTCTTCTTATAGCAAGCTTAATATTCACTGTTATGTGGCGCATTTAATTCCACTATATTGCCAAAAAAAGTGTAGGCAAAACATCATTATACTTAATGTAAAAATGTCAAAAAATAAGGAACAGCAGTCAATTTTGTGTAATAATCATAATCTATATAACGACAAAAACTATATCAAAACATGACATTAAAAGTCATAAAAAATAATTAAAAACTTTGGTATTTTCATTTATAGAATCTACATGCATTTGTGTGCCCTGATATATGATTATCTCATTTAAATTGACACAATCTTTTCGTTTTTCAATACATCTGTTCACGAATCAGTATTTCTCTTTTGATAAATTAGATACAAAAAACTAATCTGCTGATATTTAAAAAGAAAAAATTAAGATCATGAAAATGTCAATTTCATGCAAATATTCCAATTAACCTTAAAAGGGAAGAATAAAAGAAAGAACATGCACTTATTTAAAATGGAGCCATTAAAATTTACACTTCTTTTCTTGATTATGAGATGATATTTACCATTAAAAAGTTTTAACCCGCTGCAAATGTTTGTACCTATCTGGCGTATCAAAATATTATCCTGGTACCTTTGAAAACTAATTAATGATCAGATGTTCAGTAGTTGTTGTTTGTTGATGTGGTTAATAAGTGTTTCACGTTTCTCGTTTTTTATATAGATGAAATTATTGATTTTCCAGTTTGAATGGTTTAACACTGAATATTTGTATATCTTGCTGTTTGGTGTGAGCCAAATTGAATGCTCCCGGTTGAAGACCGAAATTCGATCTATAATGGTTTATTTTTATAAATTGAGACTTGAATGGAGAAGTATCTGATTGGCACTCAAGCCACATCTTCTTATAGCTATCTATAATGTTAATGTTCTTTAAGGAATTGTTTAAAATTTTATAAATACTTACAAATACTCTAATTTTGTTAGTCGTTTGAACGTCTTCATATCTACAGATGATATCAGGTTGTGTCTCAGGCCTCTTATAATAATAGGAAGAAAAACAATGAATGTTATAAAATTGAAAGTGAAGTTATACCAGTGGGAGATTTAGTTACTATTAAACCAGGTTTAACCCACTCATTACTTCAAATACTGTGTTTGCTTAGTCAGGAATAAAACATTAGCATGTTGGTTCATGTGTAAGAAAACATCCAACGTTCGTTGTTGTCAATTATATATTGGACCTCCAATTTACCATGTTTTTGAATCAACAATAGAGTGTGGTCTTTCTCTTAAAAATTTGATATTTTAAGAAGTGATATCATGCACTGAACTCACATCACTTGGGATATCGCTATAAAAAAAAGATAATGTATGATTGCCAATGTAACAACTCGATAGTTGTGAAACTGAACAACAAACTATAAAAGTCAGTTGTTAAGAGTTTCACGCATCAGATCGATACAGTTAATTGCTCAAATATTCTGTTCATTGTCAGTCATATTTATTAATATTATTGTTCAGGACATGTAACATATAAAAAGGAAGATGTGGTATAATTGCCAATGAGACAGCTCTCCAAAAGAGACCAAAGTGACACAGAAATTAACAATTCCTGAGTTGGTATCTGTATTGTACAGATTAGGAAAACAGCAATTGATATGATGTTTAGTAATTGTTGTGTGTTGATTTGGTTCATAAGTGTTTCCCGTTTCTTGTTTGTATATAGATTAGACAGTTGGTTTTCCCGTTTGAATGGTTTTACACTTGTGATTTTTTCGGGAACGTTATATAGCTTGCTGTTCGATATGAGCCAAGACTCAGTGTCGACCACCGTACTTTGACCTATAACTGTTATAAACTATGACTTGGATGGAGAGTTGTCTCATTTACACTCATACTACATCTTCCTATGTCTATTGCTCTATCGTGATAAGTCTGGGTAAATTTAAGATTGTATTGCACTATAACTATACTTTTATATTAATATTGTTAAGATTATTATAAAATACTTCAAATTACATAATCTGAAACCTAATCTTGATGTATATCCAATTCTAAGAAATTTGACTATTCGTTACTTTTTGTGGCGTTGATGCATTCATGTGACATACACATATTTCGTGATTCTAGTTAGTTTTAGTTATTTTAGTTATTCTTTGTTTTTCTGTGGCTGACATGTGGAAATATGCTTTCCAATATTTTATCTATGTATCTCATTGTCTTGGGTGTTTATGCATTTATTTATACTTTATTCCAGACATGTGCTGTTATCATTTAAGCGACATATTTAACATTGCAATAAAGCGTTGAGGTTTGGCTACCAACAAAACCAGGTTTAACCGACCATTTTTTCTTAAATTTCCTGTATCAAGTCAGAAATATGGCAGTTGTTTTCTAATAGTCTGTTTCTATGTATGTTGCAATGTCGTTTGTGTATTTGTTGCAGTTCATTGTAACAGTTGTGTTTTTTCGTTGATTTCCTCTTATAGTTGAAGTGATATCGGTTTTAGTATTAACCTGTATTTGTTGTCTTTCAATCAAATAATTACTTCTGAACAGTGATACACTAATGTTGCCTATATATATATATATAAGGGGACTAGATAAAGTATTCGTTTAAATATGACAAAAACTAAGTAAAATTTGTAATATTGACAAATGCTGATATATTCCATCTAAGACCTTTCTGGTTGGACAAGATATATGAAAGCATCCGTTTGGAAAATCAACTCAATCAACAATTTCTTTCAGAATACTAAATGTATTCATGCATAATTTACAAACTTACAAGAGTTTCAATTCTTTCAAATCCTCCAACAAACCGGATATGTCATTCAAGCTATTGAAGCTCATCGTTCTGCATATCAGAATATAAAAAAGTCAATAATTATTCAGGCATAATGCTTAATAAATAAATTATTACTTATTAAACCGAAGTATAATTATGAAAATTTTGTTTGCATTCGACATTAGTTGAATGATCATGATATTTTCGTAAAACTAACCGCCGTTTCTCTTATGTTTGTCGTTTTCCTAATGCATTTGAGATTAAGTGAAAATGTTTCATTAATGTTTTATAATGGCTCTTTTAATTTGTTTAAAAGTTGAGGCAAAATGCAATTACAAAGGATATGTCTTATGGGGGCCTTTTATAGCTGACTATGCGGTATGGGCTTTGCACATTGTTGTAGGCCGTATGGTGACCTATAGTTGTTCATGTTTGTGTCATTTTGGTCTTTTCTGGATAGTTGTCTCATTGGCAATCATACCACATCTTCTTTTTTATACTTAGGGGTATATCCAAAGTATCTTTGTGATATGAAAGACCCATCGCAAATTCGGACGAACTTGGCATAAAGTGACTAGGCTACAGTTTTATAGACTATCGTCACAATTTTGTCTATTCCGTATGGATTCTTAAATTTTTCTCGTTTTTCTCTGAATCTATCTCTCATCATTTATCTAGTTAGTTACGGTTTTTCTATTTGAAACTCAAAAGTTTTAATTCCGTCAATGTGATTCAGATTTTCTCCGAACTTTACCTGTAAAATTAAGATACATGTACATGTAACATAAAAAAAGAAGGTTTCTTTCAGAATTGGACCGATCGGAAATCGATATATGTATAAAAGATGGGAAAGTTATCATAAGAAACCATGTACAGCGAGAAGAATAATGGAATGCGATACACGAATGATTCTAGTATCAAAAATGATAAGCTGGGTACTGTATGTATATTGTCACTGTATGAGGCACTTATCTTACGGATTTCACTACAAATATATCAGTGTGGGAATTGACAAATTGTTGTACTAAACTTTAAGGTTTGGCACCTGACAGCTTTGGAAGTGTAATTTGATAAACATGTAATAAAGATCAAAAAGATAAAAAAGAGGCAGAAAAAATGTATGATGATGACCATAATCAGGATATTTATATCAAGGCCCAACGAACAGAAACTGTTATACAAGTTCATGGAAAACATATCTAAACACAGAATTTTGTATGTATCATTCACATAGGATGATGATGTACAGTTAGTTAAATTCGATAAGAATTCAAAACTGCAACTCACAATTCTTCCAATTCATAAAGTCCTCGAAACACACCCTTTTCTGCCAAGTTAATTTCATTTCTTGGTAGTTGTCTGCAAAGAAAATAATTCAAAATGTTTAAAAGTATTTCGGTTGTTGAAAATGAAAATTTATACAATACAACAAAAGGTTTATCAACAAGTGTTGTTTCCATGTTAAATTTCGTGATGCATTGCTTTCAAATCGTGATAGTAAGCGTGTCTTATAACTGTTACTGTTTTGTGTCATTTTGTCCATCGCGGAGAGTTTTCGTCTAATTGGTCATCATACTTCTATTCATTTTTATTTTGAGTATTTATGAGAACCAACCAGTTCATAAAATATAATAAATTCATTATGCAGTCCACAAAATGTACCGTTTGATAAATGTACATAAAAGAAGCGGAAAATACAAAAATGACGTTCAAACTCATCAATTGAAATAGAAACAGTGAAGCCAGACAACGGACGGACAAAAGAACGATAAACAAACGCCAAGACTGAACAACACGGATCAGGTGTGATCTTCGATGTCTCGAATGATTGTCTAAGCCTGCTCTGCAATTTTTGTGACTATTGTAGTAAACCAAAAAAATTTAATACCGTCAAACATAAATTGGGTCTTTAAATATAGTACATAATGGATAACTCAATAATAACCATAGAAACCCGTGTGAGAAAATGTCCGCTCTTCTATCAAACTCCTAAATGGAATAGAAAATCATAAGTGTTCAACCATCTCGTGATGTTGTCCACAAAAATTTCAAACAAGGACTACACCATAACCTCTAGACTTGGTTAAATGTCTTCCTTATGAGAGGAAATCTCTATCAAGTGTGATAAGAAACGAATATCACATTGGACCCCATAGGCATTTGTAGGCTACCGATTTTCAAATTCCACAAATCCGTGTTGAAAATATAAATTTATTGCATATGCAATATGAATTGAGGAAGGCAGATTGTTACCTGTAGAGTTTAAACTCTTGTGAAGTGGCCTAAGAACGGAAGTCGGCACATTGACAATCACATCTAATTTAACAGATAAACAAATAAAATAAGCATACAAAAAAAACAGATGACGTTTAATTTTTTTATTATATTTGTTTTCGGTCACGTAAATGCCTTTCAAATGATACAAAGTAAAGCTACTTACACGATCTTTATATGCAACATTCCTTCAAAAGTTCCATTTCTCAAAATATGAATTCGATTCAATTTCAGTCGTCTACAATTTTGCAACAAAATGAAAATATTCAATAATTAGTTCGAAATATGATCCGAACATCATTTTGTTGGAACATTAAAATCTATACGAATCCAGATGATTGTTTTAAATAAACTTGCATGAAAAAGGAAACTTTATTTGTTAATTGAAATATATGAACTGTTAGACGTTTATATTTACAGGGTTTACATTGGTTTTAAACATTTTGCTGACAAAGTCTGATGTACAAGAGTATATCTGTTTACATGAACTCGTTACAAGGAAATGGGAAAATGAAAATGTGTGAAATCTAAACTTTTTCAGAGAAAACAATAATGTTCCTGTCTAAATGTAACATTAAGTATACTTACATATCCTTCAGTCTTAACTGATTGTTGAATACTCCTTCACCCAAATCGGTTATATCATTGTTTTGTAAGTTGCTAAAAGTAATTCAGTACTTAGGTGATGTTCATTTATAAAACAGTTAACAAGAAACAACAGTTGATAAACGTACTGCATTGCTGATCCAGTCCACTACATCAGCTGGCACTAGAGAATGTTTTTATATGAGTAGCTAGCACCACGTGTGCCACTTGTGGAGCAGAATATGTTAGCATTCCAGAGCTCCGGAAAACATCCCTATTTTGTGGTCTTCATAATAAAAACAGCTTTTTGTTCTATTTAATACTTAGTATACTCAATTGTGATGAATACTTAACAAGTTATATGTTAAAATAGAATATTTATTCAATTGTGTACAATGTACAATGATGTACGTTCTCTTTTTTCGGTCGATTGACGCTACTTTGAAAAAAAAACATACAATGAATTATGAAGAATATACTATACTCTTTTTGGTAATTGTAAGCAATGGTGATTTGTTTTTGTGTTATAAAAATTTACATACTATATTCCTTCCAAGCTTTTTTACATTATTTACCATCCTGTGTGAATGTTTCATCAAAATAGTCATTATACGGTTGAAAATGTATTTTTTTCTATCACTTCTGACTGATGCAAAAAACCGTGACATTGAAAGGGAGTGACAAAATATACTAGAAAAGGGTTCAATTAATTATTATCAATTGATAATTAATCAAAAGTAACTGAGTAGCACACCTACAAACTAGTCTGTAAAATTGACAATCAATATAGGGGATGTGTCACAGAAACAACACCATGATCAAAGAGCAGAAAACAGCACAAGCTTAATTTGATTAAATCATAAGTTTAAATAATAATGTTACTCTAAAGAAAATAGCATTTATATTATATTAAATGTTTCACCGGAAGCTTGTATCAAACTTACTTAAACAGAAAAACAAATTGTTAAAGCCACCCCCAGAGAAGCATTATTCACCTTCTTTAAATTTGCTCTCAGACGAGACAAAAACAGCTACGCATATAAAACTGCAAATATAAACTACACATTTTCATAACACTGATAACGATGAAAACTAAATGTTTACTAAACAAATGCATAACAGAAACGCAATATACAATGACGGTTAAATAAACTTACAGTTTTTCCAGGTTTGCCAAATCTTCAAATGCCCCGTTCTGTATAAACTGCAATTGGTTTTTCTGACAATCTCTATACATTAATAAGGAAAATAAATGAATAATATGTTCATGGCAAATAGATTTGTAGTCAAAAAGGGTTATCACTCTGTATGTTTAATGATTCTGACTAGTAGCTCAGTAAAGTATAGTTTGTCCTTAGTTTTTATAGAAATAGTGATGAATATGGTTCATGATACCTGTAGATTCACATAATGTTGCGATAGCCAATTTAAAAGTCAATATTCGGACAAACAGCAGCCTATTGGTTAATAGGTGGTTAATAAGTGTTTCACGTTTTTTTTTACATAGAATTGTTTCTTGCTTAAATAAAGGCAACAGTAGTATACCGCTGTTTAAAACTCATAAATCCATGGACAAAAAACAAAATCGGGGTAACAAACCAAAACCGAGCGAAACGCATTAAATATAAGAGGAGAACAACGACACAACACCGAAACGCAACACACACAGTAACAGACCAATCATCAGACAAAACACCACGAGAATAACAAATGTAACATGAAAACCAAATACATGAATTTGGGATAGACAAGTACCGTGCCACGTCTTATCTCAATATCTCAAAAATAAGAGAAAACACAAACGACTCAACGTTAAAATGCAACACAAAGAGAAACGAACAATATTATAACAATGACCATCTTCCTGACTTGGTACAGGACACTTTTAAAGGGGAATAAAAGTGGTGGGTTGAACCTGGTTTGAAGGCATGCCAAACCTCGCACTTTAATGGCAAAGTTAAATATAACATTGAAATGACAACATAATATTACAGGACTACAATACAAATAAATAGGAGAACATATTAGACACAGAAAAACATGATTAATAGATAACAAAAAGCATCAGGTTTAAAATTCAAGACGCCAAGAACGCGCCTTGTCCACACAAGACTCACCAGTGACGCCCAGATATAAAAGATCGAAAGTGAAAAAAGTACAAAGTTGTACAGCACTGAAGATCAAAAGTTGAAAAGGTTTCGCAAAATACGGCATTGTTTTTATGCCCGGGATAAGAACATTCTGATAATATAGAACAATTCATGCTATTGCAAACAGTAAATTTTATCAAATGAATATGAAAGAGATATACACAAAGAAACTAAAGTATTAACTAATTACAGAAAACTAAACCTGAATACATAACGCCTAGATATAAAAGATCGAACGTGAAAAGGGTACAAAGTTGTACAACACTGAAGATCAAAAGTTGAAAAGGTTTTGACAAATACGGCATTGTTTTTATGCACGGGATAAGAACATCCTTATTATATAGAATACTTAATGATATTGCAAACAGTAAATTTTAACAAATGAATATGAAAGAGATATACATAATGAAACTGAAATATTAACTAATTACAGAAAACTAAACCCAAGTTTATCACAAAATAGACACACATCCGAATCAGTCCAGGCGTCAACGTAGTTAAAAAAATTGTGACGTCACATACGATGGCGAAAAGGCAGAAACGTTATGCCACATTTGAATTTATGAAATTTAGAAACAGCATGACGTCACATATGAAAAACTATCATACAAAAATGAGAAAGAATTAGGATTGATTTAGAACTAAATACTGATAATTCATTTAAACAAAATGCATATTGCAATACTTATTAATAGCAATTAACTGTAATTATATATATATATATGTCCAGTTTGTGATGAATCCACTTTCAAACGTAAATAATCGTACAAAATTTAATATAATTAATAAAGAGGAGGTGATTAATTTTTCTATACGTCATACCTAAATATATAATAAGAAGACGTCAACACATTTGACAAAAGCTGATGAGAATTACAAATATAACATTAAACATGTAAACTAAATACATGAATTTGGGATAAACAAGTACAAAAACACGTCTTATAGTAATGCGAATTCACATTCAGCAAAACGGTCACAATCGGGAATAAGTCACGTTTTAATTAAAAGATTAGACGACATAATGACAAACCACAATGTTTTGGGTTTTTTTTTGCTTAAATTAGTTTCACACTAGTCACTTTGGGGTCTTAAATATATAGCTTTTGATGTACGATGTGAGCCATTTTTTTATTGTTAGGGGTCTTTCGTTGTTGTCCACTTGTTATTGATAGGTCCTCCTCCCATCAAGGGATGTGATCTACTGATTTATCATATATTTAGTACAAAATACAGCTATTTTGAATATCTAATAAAGGTTCGTTTTTCCAGTCTGTATCACCTACCCTGTATCGCATACCCTGTATCGCACAGCTTAACCCGTATCGCATACCCCATATCTCATGGTAAAACCCGTATCACATGCCTTTTTTTTTTTTCTTTTTTTTTTTTTACAGTCAGTTTTTTGGGGTTTTTTTGCTTAAAAAAAAATTCCTTAGAATAGGTAATTTTTTTGAATGACGTCATTGTTTGGTATGTTACGTCACGAACGTCAAGTTTTCATATTGTAGGTGACGTCACGAACATCACGAACATCAAATTTTCACAACATATTTTTTGGCACAATAAATGCAACTATAAAAAATAAAAACACACTCAAATAAAAACCATTATAAACAAAATATTTTTAAAACAACAGATTGTAAGGTAACTTATAGGTGCTTCCTTTAAATAATTGAGCAGTTATTTTAAGGCTTTGAAACAAGACAAAAGCAGAACTGAAGGTAACCCAGTGCTATGGATCAGAAAAAGCTCATATAATATAATACTCTCCTGTTGAAATATATGATAAAGCGTATAATACATGGCAAAATCCGTAGCACATGCCGTATCACCCTCGACCAATATCATCCCTCGGGCCTATAGTGGGAGATATTATGGACATAATTGTGCAAATCGTGATACAAGCATGAAATTTGGTATAAAGGCTAACTAAATGATACTTATAAAAAATCCACTGCTGGCCAGAAAAAAAAATCATTTTTTCAAGATGGCCACCACACATTTTGAAAATGGCGTCATAACAAATTAGCCATTATTTGTTAATCCTTTGAAAGGTGTGTTATATGTAAAATCCATTGTTAGATTTGATAAAAAACAAATGACAGTTCATAAATAATGACTAGACAATACATTAATGAAACTTTAGGTGACTTCCGGTTTCAAAATGTCGACAAAAAGAGTAAAAAAAAACGTTTTTTTTTTCTTTCAAGCAATTTTACAAGGGATTTTATTCCTTGAAAGATGTGTTATGTATAATCCAATGTAAGATATGATAAAACGTTGAAAACAGCTCCTTAGTATGACAAAACAACACATAAATGAGGAAAAATAGTGGTTTCCGGTTTCAAATTAGAGGCAATTACGTAGAAAATATTTAAATAATTTTCACCAACTTAACAAGTAATTACAGAAGCATGAACTACAAGCATGAAATTTGGTTTAAAGGTGGACTAAATGATAATTAAAAGAAATCAGGTGCTGGCCATCATCAATTTCGATTTTTTCAAGATGGCCACCGATTATTTTGCAAATGTCGATATATCCAGTTGCAAATCCTTGAAAGTTGTGTTATAGGTATAATCCAATGTAAGTTTTTATCAAGCGTAAATTACAGTTTACTAAAGTACGAAAAAACAACACATGAATGACAAAAAAAAGTTATTTCCGGTTTCAAAATGGCAGCAAAATTTTCGAAAATGTATTTATTTTATTATTTTCATCAACTTAACAAGTGATATTACATTCTTTGTTAAGATTAAATGCCTAGTTTTGTTAGCAAGATAGGTTCGTTATC
Source organism: Mytilus trossulus (assembly GCF_036588685.1). NCBI lineage: Eukaryota > Metazoa > Mollusca > Bivalvia > Mytilida > Mytilidae > Mytilus > Mytilus trossulus. The sequence goes on from NC_086384.1 coordinate 25,286,316, forward strand.
TTATAACTATCTGCCAGTAGCCAATAACAAAACTCGTACAAGGAAGGACAGAACGGTAGCATTTACAGTCACTAACACAACTGGATTTTTCGCCTCCTCTTTTCAAAAGTTCCCGACAGGAGGATGCAACTTTAACGGCAGCCGAAGAAGTCCTTTTTGTTTCCCTACTGTCATCGATTTTTGTCTTTCATCCAACCCCAGTGTTCATGAATTGGTACATAAATCAGGCTGAGCCTAAACCTATCCTCCTTGATACGCTGCTCTTTGGATGTGCTCCGGGGAAAAAAACTCTTGTAGGCGGAACTACATCACAATGCCGCTGCTTCCTGGGTAAAAATTTACATCGTACCTTGTTAACAGCAAATAGTGATGCTGTTCTGTCATACATGATGCAAACAAATGCTTCTTTTATGTCCATGCATATGTCTTTATACTTCAGCAAAGAAATAAGTACGTCCCTTACATGTTGAAATACTTCCCATGTCATCCAAACTGACCTATTATCTTAGTGTCACATCCACTGAATGTATGAATGAAAGGAAGAGTAGCTACACGAGGACCAAACGCATTTGATATATCACGTACATGAAGCCAGCAAAAGCCTTCATTCCTGCCAAAACCTATTCACAGTTTGTTCCACCATTGGAGTGCTGCAATTCTTAATACTACTACATCTGTGTCGGTGCTACCTTAAATTACCGTCTTACAACAATTTTCATTATCATGCCTAATATGGACAAAAATTCGTATATCTGCTTCTCCATGCTTACAAGGGAGAGCTGGAAAGTATCCATATTAGTCTCTACAGAAGCATTTCTGTCGGCAAGACACTTGAAAATTTTCGTTTCGGTGTCATCTTCATAGAGAAAACTACTCTAGAACCCAACTTTTGTCTTCTCACATCTAGCCTTTCAATGATTCATTTAGTAAATCTAACATAATGTCTACTCTTGAATATATATCGATGCAAGATTTTATTGAAGGCCGTATGACACAATTGCAAAATCATCCAATACTGTTGCCCTACAAGGTGGCCTGGAATTAACCATTGCTGCCCCATCAACGATAAATGTGTCAGAATTTGGATCTACAAATTGCAAAATGTTTCACGTTTATCCATTTGCACCGATTTAATACTAGTACCACTGTTTAAGATGACATCCGAAGACAAAAACGGAGAGCAGATTGTCTTTATGGATTAAGAAATTCGATTCCAAATCAATTTGTCCACTGCGACAAGAAATAAAAGTCTAGAAAAGATATCAAAGGTTCTCTAGCTTTGTTTTTTTTTAAAACGTTTACAGTTTTATTTTACCGACATAATAGGAAGTTGATCTTTCGGATCTGGTTATAAGAAAACGGTTATCCTTCGTTTTGTATTTGCTTCAAACGATCTTCAAATTATTTGCCTTTGATCTTTTTAAAGAAATCCTTTTGTGTTCATTAAGTCGGTCATCTATTATAGAATGCCTCAAACCACTAGATCGTGCAAATTCATCTGATAATCTACTGACTTCTGGTACAGCTACCATCAATACGTCTAAATGAGGTCTTCGATTAAACCTATGACAACACATCGCCCTTTACAATTGTATTATTTTGGGGTTCTTTGTCTGATCAATTGTGTTATAATAAAAATATTATCTGGTCTTACGTACAGTAAAATTAAAATTTTCAAAATCACCCGTGGGTGACGTAAGAGAAGGGAAGCCATATCTCGTAGAAGATCGGTAGCGATCGAGAATATGTTGCACGATCAAGACCTAAATGAATACGGTATCATACAGTATATGGACTGTTTGTACAAAATCTGACTCATGAAATGAGAATACTACCATACTGACAAGAAGTTCTTATTTTATAATTGAACGCCAGGAATTGAACTGTGATAGAGATGACTATATTTTCTTACACCAGTCTATCAAATCATTGAACGTCACAGAGTCATGACATGATTATAATTTCTGTGTTTAGCTTATTCATCTGATAATCTACTGACTTCTGGTACAGCTACCATCAATACGTCTAAATGAGGTCTTCGATTAAACCTATGACAACACATCGCCCTTTACAATTGTATTATTTTGGGGTTCTTTGTCTGATCAATTGTGTTATAATAAAAATATTATCTGGTCTTACGTACAGTAAAATTAAAATTTTCAAAATCACCCGTGGGTGACGTAAGAGAAGGGAAGCCATATCTCGTAGAAGATCGGTAGCGATCGAGAATATGTTGCACGATCAAGACCTAAATGAATACGGTATCATACAGTATATGGACTGTTTGTACAAAATCTGACTCATGAAATGAGAATACTACCATACTGACAAGAAGTTCTTATTTTATAATTGAACGCCAGGAATTGAACTGTGATAGAGATGACTATATTTTCTTACACCAGTCTATCAAATCATTGAACGTCACAGAGTCATGACATGATTATAATTTCTGTGTTTAGCTTTCTTAAGCCATAATATATCATTCAAGCTAAAACACATAGAGTTATCTGATGCGCGAGTCTAGTCCTAGGTACATTTGAACATACATACAAGAATATGCCGTTCTAGGTGTTGCAATAATGGTTTTAGTGAGGACATATACATCTACTTTCACGTAATATATTACCCAGAATTTTATAACAAGTCATTTCATTGTGAAATCCACCTCACATGACGATAAACTTAACATCTCTGTACAAATCAGGCAATTTCCACTGAATATCCATTACCAAAAGTGGCTGATCTGCCGTTACTATTGATGTTTTTCTCGTATTAACCACATTTTCCGTCTTATCCATCAAATACCTGATCATTGCAACTGAATGGGCATGTTTTTGAACAGTGGCATCATAGATTTTACACTTACTTGCTTTTTAGAGTAATGAGATGAACTACGAGTTATACCAGTTTGCCCTGGTAGTGCATACAAATCACTCATTATGTCTATAAATAGTTTGCGCATGCGCAAAATTATTAAATCATGTGTGTCATAGCCTTGAAAAATGTTACCAAACCAAATCATAATATCATTGAAAATCCCAAATCACTTATTTCATAGTTAATAGTTAAAATATTTTTTAGTGAATTTTATTTCATTTTCGCGCATGCGCAAACCCTGTATATGTCAAATACTCATGTCTAGTGAATTATTCACATGTAAAAAAGGTAGCTACCAAACCTGACAGCTGTTTTTCACTAAAAAAAGGTAAACGAAAAGTTTTCCAGAAAAAAATCAGTATTTTAAAACTGAAAAAACAGCCATTTTAGAAAACGGCGGTGGCCATCTTGAAAAAATGATTTTTTTTAATGGCCAGCAGTTGTTTCTTTAAAAGTATATAATAATGATGCTTTGTGGTAATTTTCATGCTTGTATCATCATTTGCACAATTCCCTCGATTTTGCCTGCTAATATCTTCCACTACTAAAGGCCCTTGGGCTGATATTGATGTCTTGGGATGATACGACATATGATACGGAATTTGCCATGTATTATTCTCTATGTAATGTTACATTGTGATAGATATAAGAAGATGGCGTATAAGTCCCAATGAGACAACTCTCCATCCAAGTCATAATTTGTTACGACAAACGAGTATAAATATCAACTGCATAATCTATTTATTAAGTTTATATACGTCATATAGTTGTAGATGAAGATAAATGTGTTTTATAAACTTTATAATAACATTTACAAAACTTTGACATTCAAGGAAGGCCGGTCAAAACAAATCAAAACAAGAAAAAAATATAATTCTCAGCAAATTTTCTACAACTTGTTTTATGAAATATTAAGATATTTATTTCCCCGAGGGTATCACAAGCCCAGTAGTCAGCACTTTTTGTGCTGACATGAATTGATATTGATATTGTTATATTTATAAATTATCTGCTTACAAAATTTTTTGAAATACCAAATCTTGTTTACCTCAGGCCTAAAATACCTTAGCTGTACTTGCAACACTTTTAGGATTTTTGGATCTCAATGCTCTGCAACTTCGTCAATTATTTGGCTTTTTAACCGGATTGTTTTTTACCAAAATGTCGGTTATTGATTTTGAGATGTACGGCGGGTGGGCGGGCGGTCGGGCGGGCGGCAACCAAATCTTGTATGTGCATTTACTCATGAACCGTTCAACCAAAGCTTTTCAAATTTTAATATATTGTTGGATTCTCAATGCCCTTCAACTTTGTATTTGTTTGGTTTATAACTATTTCGATATGAGCGTCACTGATGAGTCTTATGTAGACGAAACGCGCGTCTGGCGTACTAAATTATAATCCTGGTACCTTTGATAACTATTTATAGACAACAAAATGAAGGTCAAGTTCAATAATGACGATTTTGACTTTTACCGTTCAGGAGTTATGGTTCTTGAAAGATTGAAAAATGGCATTTCCAGTCGTGTCCGTGCATTTACGCATGAACTGTTCAACCAAAGCTTCCAAAATTTTAATATGTTGTTACTGAAAACAAAATGGAGCTCAAGTTCAATAATGACGGTTTTGACTTTTACCGTTCAGGAGTTATGGTTCTTGAAAGATTGAAAAATGGCTTTCCAGTCGTGTCCGTGCATTTACTCCCGAACCATTGAATCTAAGCTTTCAAATTTTAATATGTTGATACTGATGACAAAATGGAGGTCAAATTGGATATTGACGATTTTCACTTTCACCGTTCATCAGTTATGGTTCTTGTGATACTGGCAGGACACAACTAAATGTTAATAAATCCGGTTTTGATAAGTCTTTTTTACGTCTGGCGTATATATAAAATTTAGTCCTGGTATCTATGATGAGTTTACTTACAACCACTGGGTGGATGCCACTGCTGGTGGAGATTTATTTCCCCGAGGGTATCACACGCCTAGTAGTCAGCACGTTTTGTGCTGACATGAATTATCATTGATATTGTTTTATTTATAAATTAACTGTTTACAAAATTTGGAATTTTTTGAAATACCAAATCTTTTCTACCTCAGGCATAGAATACCTAAGCTGTATTTGGCAACACTTTTTTTAATTTTTGGATCTCAATGCTCTTAAACTTCGTACTTTATTTGGCTTTTTTAAAAAACAAGTTTGGATTCGAGCGTCACTGAAGAGTCTTTTGTAGACGAAACGCGCGTCTGGCGTATATATAAAATTTAGTCCTGGTATCTTTGATAAATTTATATACAACATCGACGGAAACGGAAAAAAAATATACTCGAAACTAACATTAATAAACTCAGTCAAACAGTCTGTAGATTGTTTTATCTGTGAATTTGTTATATTTGGAGATAAAGACTACAAGACAATAGATTTTTTTTTATAAGAAGGTTGAATTGGTAGATTTTTTCATACTTGTAAAATCTATGAGTGCCTACATGTAGTTTTATTATTTAAAAATCTTCGATGATTATTTAACGTGTATTCTTTTTTACGTCTGGCGTATATATAAAATTTAGTCCTGGTATCTATGATGAGTTTACTTACAACCACTGGGTGGATGCCACTGCTGGTGGAGATTTATTTCCCCCAGGGTATCACACGCCTAGTAGTCAGCACGTTTTGTGCTGACATGAATTATCATTGATATTGTTATATTTATAAATTAACTGTTTACAAAATTTGGAATTTTTTGAAATACCAAATCTTTTCTACCTCAGGCATAGAATACCTAAGCTGTATTTGGCAACACTTTTTTTAATTTTTGGATCTCAATGCTCTTAAACTTCGTACTTTATTTGGCTTTTTTAAAAAACAAGTTTGGATTCGAGCGTCACTGAAGAGTCTTTTGTAGACGAAACGCGCGTCTGGCGTATATATAAAATTTAGTCCTGGTATCTTTGATAAATTTATATACAACATCGACGGAAACGGAAAAAAAATATACTCGAAACTAACATTAATAAACTCAGTCAAACAGTCTGTAGATTGTTTTATCTGTGAATTTGTTATATTTGGAGATAAAGACTACAAGACAATAGATTTTTTTTTATAAGAAGGTTGAATTGGTAGATTTTTTCATACTTGTAAAATCTATGAGTGCCTACATGTAGTTTTATTATTTAAAAATCTTCGATGATTATTTAACGTGTATTCTTTTGCAGATGATGTTGTCTGTTTTTTGAAGGACATATTCGTTTAATGGTTTTTCCTGTAGAGTATATAATCACAATGTTGGCGTTCAATAAGATTAATAACATAGTCCCCATATGTATATTCCATATAGTGTCTTACAACATGTACAAAGCGCAACTTATCTCAACACAGTATACCTAACATAAAATTATTCAAGTGCTTATACTTACAATTGTTGCAGGTTATGCAATTCACGGAAGGTTTCATTATGAATAATTTCGATGTCATTGTCACCTAAGTATCTAAAAGCACAAAAAAAAAGATTAATACACAACAATCTTAAAAACATGATCGACTTTTGTTAAATGTATATTTTTATGACCAACAGTGGTCTGTTTACCACGGGTATTGTTAATATACATTATTTTTGTATTTCAATTTTTTTATGTGTAATTTGAGATGTCTTAAAAAAAAGGTCATTGGCTGGTCTAAGTAGTCAAGCTACTGAATAACCAGCCAGTTCACACTAAGGTTGTGAATTCAAATTATATATCGGACAAGCCAATTTATTCTTCAATCTTAATTGACTAGGATCTTCAGTTTTCATAACTGAAATGTCTCTGGCTTCTTCACAAAACAAGAAATAGCATAATAGTGTTAAATGTTGCGTTGAAAACAATCAATAGGACAAAGAAAGGACACTTTGTCATCTGATTGTTTAATTTAAACATATTTATTTATAGTGGATTGGGGAACAATTTTGCAACTTATATTAATCCCTTTCCACTTTGCGGTGCGCGAGTGCTGCCTTGTAGCGGCATTAGCCTACTCTTTTTCGAAATCTACAAGGAAATAGTGTCTTTAATGTGCAAAAGATATGGCTGATATGGCTCTCTCTTAACACGGGTCAGCCATTTATCGTTCCCTTCCGACGGACTATCATCGTTTCCTCAATACCATACTCGCAAATGGTGTCAAGGAAGAGCCTAAAATTGAGTTCCTGAAATTTTCATCCCGAACGGGAATCGAACCAGGAACCTTGGTGTTAGTAGTCCGATACACGAACCACTACTCCACGACATCTGACTGTTTCATATGGTAAAGTTATAATGTATGTATATATAAAACAAAACGTATGTTGAATGACTTTCACATTGGCTATTTCTATTCTATATCACCAATTAACTAGAGAAATCCATATTTACAGGGAATAATATCATAAATAACACGAATCTGCAAGTTATAGATGAGAACCAACAGTGTTAGATATAAAGTTTATGCAAATTCAAACTTGAATAAATATTGTCATTTCTAAGTAATTCAGTTCAATAATAAATCAAAACACTTGCAACTGGTTTTATTACAACTCTTTTTAATCTGTTTTGTCTCTTCATTTAATAGATTGAGTCAATAAACTATTTCATTGACAAACTTTATCGACTATAGACTAACTATAAAAGAAAATACACTTACAGATTGTTAAGATTATGTAAACCAAAAAACACTTCCTCTTTAAAAGTTTTAATGAAGTTTCCCGCTAAACGTCTTCAAAAAAGGAAAATGATTTACATTTCAATACGAAGGCATCAGTAAACAATAAGCTTTCTTTTCGATAAACGTGTAATCACTTAATCTACGCTAGCAAGAGGCATTACAGTTTTTCAACAAACTATGCGGTATGAGCTTTGCTTACTGTTGAAGACAGTACGGTGACTTATAGTCTTAATGCTTGTGTCATTTTGGTCACTTGTGGACAGTTGTATCATTGGCAATCATGCCACATCTTCTTTTTTATATGTACAATATTATAGCATAGCACTCATTGTTTGACGATGTAATGGGATCTACTGCAAGTATTTTATATCATAAAGGTTTCGTAGCTTAATTTGTATAACAATCAAATTTAAACAGCAATACATATGTTAAGTAAAAAGTTGAGTTTTGGCATACGTATTGCATGAAAACATAGATTTTATATTCTGGCAGAAAAACATTTTTTCTTGTAAGATTTTAGAACATATTGATGGTACGATAATGATTCCGTCATGGCAACAAGTGTAATGCGATGTTTCTCCATTCGATACAGTTAAGTTTTAATATTTAAATCACGAAGCTTGCAGAGCTTTTAAATTAGTTTCAATGCAACCATTTAGACAGGAGAATTATCATAATACACGGGTTATAGTGGTGCAATCGATTTCTTTAATGATTTTTATCCGTTTCAAAGATTTGCAGAAAGTAATAGAAGTTAGAGAAAACACATTTTAATTTCGCCTTACATTTATTTCCATTTCTACAATATTACTTACAGTACTCTTAGGTTTGTCAGAGAGCTGAAGGCTTGTGCTGGCAATTCTCTTATTTTATTCGAGTCCAAATATCTATAAAGATAGAGTGAATCTTATATCATCATATGTAACAGTATTAGTTTAAGTCAAGTTTTTATTTTTTTTAAAGAAGAAGACGAATTAAAAACAAAAAATGTATGCCATTCCTGGATTTCTATTATTTTTAAGCCTGGTCAAACCTTTTTTTCTCATGTTTTTATTTTCAAATACGTAGCCAATTCGAAGAGGCAAGACTAAAAGTCATCGTTAACAATAATTTTCTTATAAAAGCAAATATTTATACTTAATTGATAAGAACAAATGATATTGGGATTCAGTTTACCAGTAACATACAAACTATACACATGGAAAAAAGTATTGCAACACCAAATTGAAATTGAAATTAAAAAAACACTCTTCATTTTTTTGGGATATAATTTGGTAAAATAGAACTAGTTAAACATTATTTAAGTGTGACCTGAGTTTAATCAATAGATATCGACTCGATAATTTTTTTATCTGCACATGCAGCTACTGTACCCGTAAACGGCAAAACAGTTGTTTTTATCCTCCTTGTTGTCAACCCTTTAAATAACCAAATTTTAAAAGTTATGTGATTGACGCCTTATAATGGGTCCTTGACAGCTCTTAACTGCAGCAAGATGGCAGATTATCAACATAAGGGAAGCAGGGATGTCCCTTTAAAAACTGCACGTATTGTTGGTCATCACCATTTCACTATAAGTCGTTTTGAGAATAAATCAGGCAATAAACGCTGTTAAAGACATGCCGAGATAATGAAGACCCCCTATACCATTTGCAAAGGAAAATCAGGCATAATGAAGGTTGGTCAGAAAGAAACCCATTGCATACAAGACAATCCTAAAAAGAGAGTGGTGGCCATACAGTAGCCTTTTAACAAGAACTGTTCGAGATCGACTCATCGCTACTGGTGATCGTGCGATAAGACCATTTCGGAAACCTTTGCTAACGAACAGACACACAGTTTTCCGTATCCAATGTAGTGCAGAGCTCGCCTAAGTTGGAAATTAGTATAGTGGAGGAAGATCCAATGTTCAAATGGAATTCGGTTCATCTTCCTTGGCACGATCGTAGCCCGGATTTCAACCATATATTTGGGACATTATTTGGCGGAAAGTGCGCGAAAGGACACCCCAATTCAAACACATCATGAAATAAACAATGCCCTTCATCAGAAATGGATGCTGCTAGCTTAGCAACAAATTAGTCGATTTATGGCAAGAATCAGAAGACGTTTAGATGCGGTTATCCGTTTGATTGGAGGCTGCGCACAACGAACTAATTCTTTGGCGTATAACGATCAACCATGATATGAACAGTCATCTGAGGATTAATTTTGAAATGTCTGACATTGTAAATTTCGACTACAGTAAAGTTGTAAAATGCATTTTTTTGTACAAAAAACACTCCATGCTGGTATTAAAATTGTGGTTACATAAATCATTTTTTTATCAAACATTTTTTGTTCGTTTCAATGCCAATGATATCATAAACTTTGTTTCAATAATATTATACCCATATTTTATTATATTTCATCCAAAAAAAGAGGCTGATTTTTCAAGTTTTAAAAAATCAAGGTGTTGCAATACTTTTTTCCATGAGTATATAAATATACTTACAGGATTAAAAGTTTACCCAAATCACTAAATGTATCATTCCTTATTGTTTCAATGTCATTTTTGTTTAAGATCCTGAAAGTTTATATTGTTTCTATATCAAATAAACGAAAAAAGATAACATAACCGAATTATACTATTTATCGGGTTTGTAATAACATGAGCATCACGACGAGTGCCACATGTGAAGCAGGAACTGTTTACCCTTCCGGAGCACCTGGGATCTCCCCAAGTTTTGGTGGGGTTTGTGTTGCGCAGTAGTTTTTTTATGTTGTTTCGTATGTACTATTGTTTGTCTTTTTCATTTTTAGCCATGGCATTTTCAGTTTATTTTCGATTTATGAGTTTGACTAGTACGGTTCCTCGGGTATCTTTCGTCCCTCTTTTAAATTTATTTATTTACATGTACCTATTATATAGTACGTGGATTCTGGTGACTGACTTTTCTGCTTGTGTGGTTCACCTTCTTTGACGTAATTATAGCTATGTATTGTTCAAATATCATAATGTAAAACAATATAGACAAATAATTCTACCTCACTTTTGACATTGGAATAAAAAGTGTTCCTAAAAATTATAGGGAAATCAACTGTAGAATTTCTTTAAAGATTGAAGTTTTTTTGTTTTTCTTCACAATTTGATCTAAGATATACTTAAACTTACGATTACCTTAAATCTATTCAATTGCTACAAAAAATAAAATGGGTATGAAATACATATAGGTTAATACAGAAATACCGAACTCCGAGGAAATTCAAAACGGAAAGTCCGTAATCAAAAGGTAAAATCAAAAGCTAAAACACATCAAACTAAATATTCATATTTTTGAGTTGGTAAATACATTTTCTTAGGAGCAAAATAATGGATAAACCCTGATGCATTCTCACTTGTTTGATAGTCGCATCAAAATCCTTTATATCGACAACAATGTGTGAATAAATCAAACAGACATAATTTGTAAACAAGTGTAAAAGTCTTAATAACTATAAAAAAAAAAAACACTTAATATGTAATAAATAATCATGAAAAAGGCCTACATACAAATCATTCAAAAATCAAAGACAAGGATACCTTAAAATCACCATAACAAAATATCTGAATGTATCAGTACAGAGCCACATGTCATTTGTAACAAAGAAACACAACAATGCAATATTATTGACTCCTACGTTTATTAATCTTTTGTATAAAAAAAATCATATAAATGATGACACCATTTTTAAACAAACATCTTTGGAGCTTTTATTGCTTATATTATGATATGGATTATGTTCATTGTTGAATAAATACGATGACTGTTATTTGTATGTAACATTACCCTTTGGTCGTGTGTAGATATCAATTTTTGCCTCTTTGGCAATAAATATTTTTTCTATATTACACATACCTGAGAAAACACGTTCTATTATATATGCATCATATATTTAATAAACTCATCATATATACTAGGACTGAAATTTCATATTTACCCCAGACGCTTGTTTCGTCTATAAAAGATAGTCAAGAAATGTTTAAAAAAAAGGCCAAACAAAGTACGAAGTTGTAGAGCAATGATGACCAAACATTCCTAAAAGTTTCAGTAATATATTCCTGAGGTAGAAAAGACTTAAACTGAACATTCTTCAATCAATCTTTTGTTACTCAAGTTAGAAGCTTGTCGACTACTATATTCAAGAAAATGAATTTAACATTGAATCAAACTGAATTGATTTGAAACAATAATTTTGATAGATTGACTTGACCTTTTGTATAATTCATGAGCTAATAAGTCGATAACGATCTTACCGTAAAAGAAACTGATTTGTACCTTGACAAACAATTTCTGTTTTATAGTATCTTGAAATTTCGAAAGCATTAATTGCTGTTTGTCCATTTTCGCCAAACATACTGATTACATACTTACAATGTTTCTAATGATTTTAATGTAGAAAAGACACCTTGTAGTATATCTTTGATGCTATTTGATTCCAAGATCCTATAAGTATAAATTACACACTTGCTCATTGTAAGTTCTAGTTTTTCTAGAAAATATTTTGTTTTGATATTAGTATGATGTACTAAGACAACTTTTTCAGAGTGTCTTTTTTTGAAATTTTTTTTCAATTAGACTTTATGCAATAAATGGTTACATTATTACTGTAATATAGTCTAGGATTGATATCAACAGGTTGTTTGTTGGTTTATTAGGATTAATATTAACATGTTGTGTTTCCTCGGAGTTCAGTATTTTTGCGATTTTACTTCTTATTCAAATACTATTAAGAATGTTTATGATAAATATTTATATTTTTTCTGGTTGCAATTTTTCGACCACGGGCATTACACAAGGTCGTTTTTGTCCCGCACTGTCAATGGCGTCACTGTTTGAACACAAAACCTGAGGAGAGGAATGCATAGTTAGTGGATAATTAGAAAGAGTACTTTAAACTAGTTCCAGTAATTGTATATTTCCTGTTATGCTATCTTATTATTTGTTAATGTTCCTAATATTACGGCTATTGAACCATATACTTTTGTATAAAATTATTTGTGTTGTACGTTTTTACGTACATTTGTGTATTCCACGGTTCTCAATTGAAAGGATAGCAGAATTTGGTACAAACAAAAAAACAACCTTATAAATATTCGTGTTCCGTTGGCAACTCAAGAGACGTTTTAAGATAAAAAAAAAAAAAAAAAAAAAAAAAAGATACTTACAATCGTTCGGTGTGCTCGAAAATACCACTAGGAATTGACGTCAAATTTCTACTGAAACACGATGTTTCTTGTGTTGAACAGGAACACAGATCTGGACACGACACTTCGGATTCACACTGCCGAATGAATATAACAACTTGGATCACACAATGGATGAACAGCATTGTCAAAACTGGTCACTTCAATTATTTGCTTATATATCTTTATATATATATATATATTGCCTGAATATATTGCTGTTTAAAATAAAAATAAAATTTAGTACCTTAGGTTAAATGAACACAAACCCAGCCAAATACTTCAATTGTTGAATATATTTATTATTTAACTATATATGTCTATTATAATTTGCACCATGATTTTCGTTTTACAAAAAAATGTGCTTTTTAAGGCAATATGTATGTGAAAACTTTCTGTATAAAATGTTTAAGGTGGTATTGGAGTATAAATTAAAAACAAGTTAGAATTTTTTCATACTTTGCCAAACGTAGTATATATTTAAATGTGTTCAAAAATAATAATACAAATGATAGGTCATCGCGCATTTTCTGGAGCTAATGGTTTTGCAAATTTGTATGGATTATACATGGGAAAACAATCAGTATTTGATTACAAGCTAAACTAAGTGATAGAATTGTAAAATAAATTACGAGAAGATAGCTTTCAGGAAATGCTTTGAGAATATCAAAATAAAAGATTGGGTCACCGCACATTTATCCCTGCTAAAAGAAAGAATTGCAAAATTCTATTTGCATTACGTCAGAGTTACCTACCCCGAAAATGCCATTCTTTTTTGTGAAATCATGAAATAAAAAATCAATGAAAATTCACATAATTTAGCTATCTACAATGCTACGATATACCTTATGTTCGCTTTTTTTTAATCTAAGATGGTGAAAGACACCCATACCACCTTAAGTCTATTATTTATGTTTTCTTATTTTAATTTTGTATTTCTAAGGTTAACCTTCCTTCATACTCATACAACAAGAAAGCAACCTCATATTATTTGGATAAGTTTTATAACAAATTGCCAAAATTAGACACTGCAAGTTGAACACGTTCGAAATTGATGTAAATTCCTAATATTCGACCGCACAATATTTAATGCTGAGATGTCATCTAACTAAAATAGCCGTTAATGAGAATAAGTTCACCGCATCAGGGTGATATTTATTGTTATGTTTAGACATAAAGAGTGCCGTATCAGATAGAAATGAATCGATGTGTACTGATAATAAAACAGAAAAATTACTTCAAAAACAAACATATATCTTACCTCATATCTTGCTGTCATCTTTTTGCAATTCAGTGGAGGGAAAAATAAGCAGCCTTTTATTCTGTATCATCGAATAAATAACTATTTTTCATTTTCGTAAACCGTTTTAGATATCAAAGATTGTCCCTTTTGTCACCGTTTTATAGTTTCATTTATAATCAAAAGCGTGTAGGCGCGTAAATTAAACACGTGGCTTATCTCATTTTGTGCAATCATCTTTTCGAAAATAAACAATTAGATAAAATTACCAGCTTTGTATTCTGTATCTTGAAACAAACGATTCATATTACTCTTCTTAAATCGTTTTAAAATTTATAAGATTGAATTTGATTTCATCTTAATGAGATAATTGAAAAAAAAGTCTTAAAAATTGTCCTTTCTTGTATGAAATTATACCCCTCGAATAGGTTCCTGTATCTGATTATGTTACTATTGTTGGTAATAAAAGACGCTGTAAAATAATAATGAGCACTTAATTGGACTGTTTGATTTTTGAAAAGAGTAAAGATGAATAAACCACCCTCGTTTGAGAAAATCGTATAACTTTAAAACATAATGTGCTAAAAAAATCTAGCTCAATACATACAGTTTTGAAATCATTGTTTCTTCACAGCAAGTTCTCGATGGGATTTAGATCTCATATATTTTTAAACCCGTCAGATTCGTTTTGAACCTTGTCTTCAGGCTGTTATTTTGTGGCTGTCGTTGTTTTTTATCTGTTGAATTTGCGTTTTGTTTAATTCATGGTATTGTTTTGTCATATATCAGACCGTTAGGGATCTGTTGTTTGAATGGTTACAAATTTTGCTTTTTTAAATTGCTTACGATTCGTAATTGGGTTTGTTTATTTTTTAAGTTTTTTGCTGACCTTTTTTGCTTAAATCTGCATTAATAGATCCACATCATTTGGACTATGTACGGTATTTGTTTTATGGCATTTAAAGCATATCACCTTGGTTTAAAGTGAATTTATAATGTTTATGTGTACTGATGATTTTTCCGTACACATACATAGATTGATTTCTTGAGTAAATGCAAAATATGCTTTCATATCGATTCTCTATTTTGACTTCTTCTAAAAGGTTCCCAACTAATATTTTACTTAGGTCCTTGAATATCGTTCTGATATTTATATTGACTTAATTATCAGTAAATTGGAATCAAACTTGAGTCATCTTTCTCCTAGTTCCTACCACTAACTTCTGATTCACTCTGCTCTAGCCCTTGATTTTCATCCCTCATTCCCGGGTTTTAATTACCAGGTACCAATAACTCATGCTTATGTTAATTTAGTGTGAATACTTTATTATATATAAATTGCATATGATTTTTCACAGACTATCAAGAAATATCTTTGGATTTAATATCATGTACTTTTTATTAATCACAAACATATATCAAACATGTGTACCTTCCTACAACATTTTCTGATGTATTATCCTCCATTGTATCCGACTTTCTTATCTGGCTGCAATAATTCACAATTTCCTTGAATCGATCTATAAATCGCTCCCGGTCTCCTCTGCGTAGAGCCATGCAGCAAGTCAGTAAGTATCTTCAACAAACAAGAATATATTTTCCCGCCAAACTCAACAACAATCTTGAGTCCGTCCGAACGGTGGATAAGATTGTACTTTGTTACAAAAATGTTGGTTGGTAGACATAAGTGTAAAACTTGCGGTATGGAATTGAAAACCAACGCATTAATTTTTCATACCGTATGAATTACAAACCAATGCGTTGAAAAGGAAGACCAACTCTATGACAGTTAAACCAACACGTTGAAAGTAAAATACAACGCGTTGAAAGTAAAAACCAACGCATTGAAATTAAAAACCAACGCGATGATGATAAAAACCAACGCGATGAAAGTAAAAACCAACGCGTTGATAATTTCATAAGGTATAGTCATACCGCAAATGACACGAACGGCCACTCAGAGATTTCTGCTCTTTGTCTCAAAGAAACACAAAAAGGCATATAGAGACAAAGAACATTAGCAAAAAAAGAGTAGAATACAAAACTTATCATAAAACAATTAAGCAATGGCGGCATGTATAAGTACTCAACATCGTCATATGTGTCAAACAGGACTTAACAGTGAACTGTATCACGTTATTAAGATGATGAACAACAGTATTACCCATTTCTATACTTCAAGACGCCATTGTGTTCCATTATTGGAGTTGATAAGGACATATTTTGTGGGGTTTTTGGTTGGGTTCGTGTTGCTTTTTCTTTAGTTTTATATGTTGTGTCGTATTGGGAAGTGCGTCTGTTTGTTTTTTTCTTCATTTTTAGCAACGGCGTTGTTAGTTTATTTTCGATTTATGAGTTTGACTGTCCATCACGTATCATCCGCCCCTCTTTTATCAAGTAGGTCGTGGTTTCTTCTGATAAGTTTGTTTAGAAAAAGGACGAGACGTTTTTTTTATAACTTTACACAGCCCACAACATTATCATAAACATGTTTTATTCTTATGCAAGCTTAAATATTGAATATTTCAATTAAATGTTTTAAAAAAGTTTTTAGATGTTAAAAACAAGAACACAGTTTTTTTCTGTAAACCCAAATATTTAGTAATTGATTGTAACGCAAAAACAAGCATCAGTGGTACCATGACCATGCGTAAATGTGAACCATAGTCGATGAGACAATCTGAGTTAATTCTAACCCGAGATTATGTGTAAACGAGGACAAGACAGCTATTAGTTGACCTAATAATAAGTTTGTTCTAAAAGTAATTCAATGAACATGCCATATAGGTTTAAACAAAGGTGTGACAGCAATTAGTTATATAAAACGTCTTTACAATTGGATGCGTTCTCCTGCGATGTAACGCTATATAATCTAAAATTTATATATAATCAAATCAAGGTATGTATGGCCAATAACAAAATTTTTATTTTGACCAAACATATTCTTAAACATTAGCAGCAGCTGATAAAACGATCTGAAAAAGATTAAAATAATAATGATGAATATGTCTCTTAATTTGCTTTGTACAAAAATGCCTGTGTATTTGAAGAATTGCATACTAAAAGATTGTGCGAATCAAAATATATACTTGTTGGATTATTTATCCCGTCGTCTGAGTCACAAATAACCTTGGCCAAACTTCCATCCAAATAGACTGACACAACATTATTTGTCTTATATCCTGCTATTATAACATAGTTATCGTCTGAAGAAATTGACCTTGGTGATTCTAAATTTGAATCTTTAAATGTCCAAATAGAACATCCTTCTATATCATAACAATGTATTGTGTCATTGCATTCGTCAGAACAATAAATTCTGTCATTTTTTACGTGAACATAGAATATTCCCGGTCCTTCAATCGGTAAACATGCGCTTATTTGTCCACACAAGCCCATTATCAAAATCCCTTCAGTCTTGACGACGACAAACAATCTCTCTTTATCGTATGAAATACCATAACATTTGTTCTTTAACAAAATGTCGGAGTCTAATTTTGAATTGCTCATATTTATTATTCCTATTCTCTTGCGAGCACTCCATGGGAAACTCAGGGCAATTTTGTCATTGTCAATCACGGCGATATCAAACGGTTTACTAGTTAAGTTGATATTGCGATCATGACTTCCATCTTCATTAAAAGCTATCAATCGTTTATTACGAGCATGTGAGTCTACAAAAATAATCTGTTTGTTCGGAAGTATGACGCAACTTAGTATGATACTTCTAAAAAATGATTCCTGAGGTATCCTGATTTCTAATGCTTTGGATAGTTTTAATTGACGGTTAATAGGGTATTGTCCTCTGTTTTTCAGGAAGTTAAAATAACCGGTATCTAATGTCTGTACTCGAATAACCCCGAATGACCTGATATCCGCACACGTAACGAATATATATTGATTAACCTCAAACTCAATGTTGAGGTTTTGGATTAATTCTAAAAATGATGTAAGCATAACCTCTTTGTAATGAAATACTTTTTCGAGAGCTCTTACACCTATAAACGTTTGCGTATCTGATGCATAATCATGCAATATATCCATCTTTTTTCGTATTTCATCAAACTCATTTAAGTGATCGTTAAGAAATTTGGTATTGTTGTCGATTTGCAGGTTAAGTTTTTCAAAGTTTGCACTCAAATCTTCAATTATAACATTCTCTACCTGGTCAAGCTTATCGTTTATACATTTTCTAAAATGTTTAATTGTTTCTAAGATTTCATTTTTTTGTTTTTCAATTTTTTCTTTGTTGTTTTCCCTATCTTTTATAATTACATTTAATTCATCGACAATCTCAAATAAATTTGTTTCTAACATTGAGACGAACGTTGAAGTTTTAGCGCTCTTACTGACATCACTCAAACGAACAGCTGGCTCACATTTCCCATGTGTAGTCTGTGAGCATGTCAGACATATAATTTCGTTATGTGAGGAACAATACAAGTCTTTTCCTTGAGCATGTACCTCACAATACTCGTTTAGAGGTATTTTTAAGGACTGCAGCATGTTGTTGCCTTCTACTGAAATCACATGATGGTTCCTTGAAGACCTGTGTGCATTGTGGTTCCCGTAGCAGCTAACACAAAGGGGCTCTTTACAGTCGATGCACCATTGTGTAGCTATTTTCGTCTTGCTTTGGAATTCACATGGGCTGCAAACATCTTTTTGGTCATTAAAATCCATATTTCAACTCTGAAATAAAAAATTGAAAAGAATTATATTTACTGTCATAATTAGATCCATTGTGTAATAAACCCATCAAAGATACCAGGACTAAATTTTGTATATACGCCAGACGCGCGTTTCTTCTACAAAAGACTCATCAGTGACGCTAGAATTCAAAAAGTTAAAAAGGCCAAATAAAGTAAGAAGTTGAAGAGCATTGAGGACCAAAATTCCTTAAAAAAATCCAAATTCAGCTATGGTAATCTATGCCTGAAGAAAAAAACCCTCAGTATTTCAAAAATTCAATATTGTGTAAACCGTACTGTATAAAATTGAGAATGGAAATGGGGAATGTGTCAAAGAGACAACAACACGACCATAAAAATAACAACAGCAGAAGGTCACTAACAGGTCTTAATGTAGCGAACAATTCCTGCACCCGGAGGCGTCCTTCAGATGGCTCCTAAATAATTATTTACTAGTTCAGTGATAATGAACGCAATACTAATTTCCAAATTGTACATAAAAAACAAAAATTTAAAAAAAACAAGACTAACGAAAGCCATAGGCTCCTGACTTTGGACAGGCGCAAAAATACGCGGGGTCAAACATGTTATGAGATATCAACCCTCCCCTTCTACCTCTATCCAATGTTGAAAAGTAAACGCATAACAATACGCACATTTTGACAGATAAAGAAATAAACACTTCTATTTTGGACTTCAACTGTGTTTGACTGCGTTGAGGCAGGGCACAAATAAGTTAAGTGGTATACAATACTACTTGCACATGAGCTGTAAGCAATAGACACAGTTGTCTGTAAACGAACCTTCAATTTCAAGAATGATTACGATCTGAGTTTTAATACACATAGTGGAAACACATTGTAGCAACTGAATATAATGAAAGTTGTGGTTTATAACTTAATAGACCTACATTTTTGTAGCTCACTTATTTACCGTACAGTGTAATTAGTAAAATGAAAATTGAAAAGGTAAAAAGGGTCAAATAGAGTAACTAATATGGTATGTTTCTAATGCTTTTTATCTACCGAAAATTGGAATACATTGTTTGCCTGGTTTTCATAACATTTGTTTTGTATTGTATATGTTAAGATAAACATTAAATCGAAAGAACCTTATCGAATATCGACTTTCTACCAATAAAGAATTACATATATTAGTAACCAAATTTATCAAAATTAAGGAAAGATGTTTACATATATCTTGAAACTAGTCCCATACATACCACATAATAAAAATACTAATCAGAAATAACAAAAAAACGACTGAACACTCAAATGTTGTCCATACTAATCCAATCAGCTAAAAATAATAAAAATAAATCGGAAACAATATTTTCACGTTTTCTTTTTACTTCATGGAAATTCTGCTAGAACTATATCATCACAGTTAATCTAAGCTTGTTTCAATTTATGAAGTCAGAAATTTGTTTTTACTACATTCTGTTCGTGCTATTTGAGGAAAAGTCATCGTTAGCTATAGTTTGTTTTACATCCTCCTTCACTGATTATACACAAAACAGCGCAAAAATCCTACCATAAAGTCCAAAACGCTTATTTTCAGATGCTATTTATACCCTACGAAAATGTGAAAGGGGTTCCGTGGAACCTTATTTCCTCTATGATTGTTGCTGTCATCGTAAACTGTAATGTTGTATTTAAAAAAGAGTGTTTTAGAAAATACAGAATAAAAAAATAATTTAGAAACTTTTTCATGGTAATGAAGGTTAGCTTCTGTTCAAGTTTCATAACAGTTTGCTTCAGACATTACATCATAATCTCAATAGCTTCAGCACACGTTTCATGAATTCTAAGAACGTTTGATAAAATAATTTTATCCTATTCATCAAAATTGAACATATACCGATTCAAGTTTGTTGTGTTTTAAGGTTCACGTTTTTATCCTATTTATAGATAGGTCTGTTTGTAGACAAACATAATCAAAGACTTTTTTAAGAAGTTAATAAACATATTTGGACAAAAAGTAAAATTTGAAGATTGGAGGGTAGTGTTATAATACTTTGAGAATATTAATTTAACTTTAATTTGATTTGATCATCATTTTGATATAAAAAAAATAATCCAGTCAAACTTATTCAAGTTTTCCATGGGAAGAAACATTTTACATTTTTACAGTATTACCATTCGGCTTGTCCTCTAGTCCATATGTGATCACACAATGTCTTAGGCCGTAACTTTTGGTAAATTTTTGGTATGAAAATTGTATCCGTATTGTTTTATATTTACATGATGGTATAGGTTCCAATTTTGATTTCGATTCTTCCTATTTAGATTTTGTTTTCATGGCACATACATTATCTGATGCTGGTGTTTTAGTTAACACAGAAAGATTTACAAAGAATTGCACTAAGATAAAATAAATATGTAATGGATAGATAGAGAGAAAAATATTAAAGCAAATGCTATAAGTAAAATTTTCGATTTTGACGATTAGGGTGTCAGTGTTGATTTTTTTTTAATTTACAGATTATACGTGTAAACCTTTTTCAGTTGATAGATTTTTCGACATTGAAATAAAAAATATTGAATTATTTGATTTTATATTGTATTCACAAAGTTCCTCGGGCGTAAATGCCTTTGCATTTGACTGGAAGGAAGACAACGAGTCGCTGGACCTCCTATACATTCAGTATGTAGAGTTGTTAAACAACGTTTTTCGATTAAAACTACGGGTACTCTTATTGTACCACAATGGCAGTCTATAATTTCGGAATAATTTGTTCTGCCAACTTTATTGAATCAAGGATATTAAAGACATTTATTTACATTCCTAATTCTAATAAGAAATCATTGTTCGGTTCAAAAGACATCGTACTTGCCTTACGGATTGTGACTGAATATTGAAATGATTGATTGAATAATAAATAATAATAAAAATGCATTAAAACAATCTTTTTAATTTTGTGTCGTTGGTTATGGTTTATGTATTTTCTTCACACCACGATTGTCTAGAATAACAATATAGATATGCCGCTTGGCTATAGTGACAATAAAGATATGCCACTTGCAATCTGCAATTACTTTAAAATTACAGATTGCCGCTTGGAATATAGATTAAGGTATGTCGATTGGATAGAGTATAAAAATAAAAATGCCGCTTGGACACAAAAAACCAATACAAACATGCCGATTAAAACCAACAAATACATTTCTTTGCTACATGCCACTGCTTATTCATAGTCAATGTAACGTATCAGAAAGTAACACGCTTGGCCACAATATGACATAATTTCACAAGATTTCCACTGACCACTTAAGTAAGCTGGCGTATGTTGTTTATAATTACTTTTTTTCTGGACCTTCATCAGGAACGCTCAAAGCAAAATATTTGAAATCCGAAGATGTATAATTACAAAAACCGGTGAAGAGCTATGTGTCAAAATACCTAAAATAAATAGCCAAATTCATCTTAAGCCAACTTTGCCTGATGGAGTTGAAACCATTAGTTTCTTTATATCATGTCAGTACCGAAATACTGACTTCTGGTCTGATGAACCCCTCGATTATATAGTACAACAGCAGAGGTATCGACACAGTGATGTAAAAAATTGAAAACAACACTTTTAATAGTTTCTTGTGTCCAAAACGCTTATGAGATACGTTGCGATTGTCATATTCCTTTTATACTAGCGCAAGGGAATGGTTATTGAAAATGTTAGAAGCCAATGGGTTGGATAAAAAAAAGTGTGGATTACTTTCAGTTTGTTCTGGAGGGCCATATCCTGTGGCTTATGTCGGAACATCTGATAGAGATTTTAAACATTGCAGATGGAGATTCAAAAATGGTGAGTGGATATGTAAAGGAAATCAAAATATCTTAAAATTTACGGATTTTTTTAATAAAAAAAATGATCATAGACTTGCCCGTTCGTTGTTTTTATTTTTGAAAATTAACTTTACTTTTGCTAGTGGCTTCTCCCATGTGATCATTTCAAATTTATAAATGTTTAACGTACTGTTGAGGTAGCGCATAATTATATTAATCAAAATTGTAAATATATCGATTCAAGTTTGTTGTGTTTTGAGGAAAACTGGTTTATATGCTTTTTACAGGGCTGTTTGATTGAATATATTGAATTATACAGGTATAATTTCATGCACGGATATTTGAAAGAAGTTTAAATCATTCGAGTCCTTGCAGTCAAGTGTGCTATAGGCTTTTTTCTAAATAAATAATTATAAAAAGGGTTTGCTAAAAAATTAATTGATCAAGATTCGTCACAAATACTGATTTTTTTTCAATTTAGAGACAAACAATTCTCATTGATGTAAAATAAATTGAAAAAAACCCCACAAACACGATTAGAACACAAGTGTATCACACTGTTACACCAGACTGTGTTTATGTGTTACATTTTAAAAAACAATGTTCATAATCTGAATACGAACTGTAAAACAAAACAGCCCTTTTGCCTGTGAAATACGGAAAAAAATAAAACACACATTTTCAAAATTTTGCTTTGGAAACGGTATGTTTCTCATAAAAAAGGTTTCTGTTCAAATTTATTAAAATTCCATGGAGGTTTGACAGAGAAATTGATGTAAAAAAACTATCTTACCACTGACTGAACCTTAATGTTGATGTCTCTGGCGACGACGGAAGCTAGGATTATTAGGTATCGCTTTTGTTCGAAAAGAAAGATTGGCTACATTTTGTATGCAATGGAATTTATATACATTTGAACAGAAGCAAATTTATATGTGCAATTACCTGATTACAGTTTCCTGTGCAAAATTTTAAAAATATGTGTTTTACTTTTTTGCTTTATATAAATTGTATACAATGACAAACTAAGAGGGGAAAAAAGATGACCGAATATGGCTTCGTTTAATTGCATTCCTCCAATGTCAAGTAATGCCGGTTTCACACTTTGGCTATAGAACGACGTGCACCAGACGTACATAGAAATTGACTAAGTCCCTATACGTTAGGTGCATGCAGAGGAACGCTACAAAATCGTTAGACGCGCGTTGCATTAGTACGTTGAAATGCAAAGGTATACGCTTGGTGAACGCTATAACAACAGGAAATTTTTATGCAGCATAAACATTTTCATCTAGCGCTAGCGTTCGTCAAACGTATACCTGTTCGATACACGCATGTAATACATATGATACAAGCGCGTTGGAAAACCCTACAGATAAGTTTAAGACACGTTGTATACATTCAAGATCTTTCCACTTTTACTTGAACTTTTTCTTGGACGTATTGGGGCGTGTTTGTAACAGACGCCTGGCGTAGTTTAAGCTCCCCGTTAACGTAGTTATAAACCGAATCCGTTGCGTATCAAAAAAGTATTTTGAAATTCAACGAAACTTGCTCTGGCATTTATATTGTAAAATATGTCGGTGAATTTACAAGACAATGTCTATCCAAAAGTAGTTTAAGGTACACCAATGTAGCACTCCATAGTTACAAAATAGAATTAAGACTGAACCACCAAATGTTTAATCATCTTCCCTTCCCAGCTTCCTAATACAGTAACCCAACTGTGTGCGTCGTACATGTGCACATGTATGTAATGGGGAAAATAATTCCTTGTTTGTGTACCCATGTCAACATTCTGCATTTATTTACCATAAAATATTGCAAAAAGGGGCATGAGATTGTCATATATTCACCCAAAATTGAGTTTAAATTAGAAGTTCAATGCCGGCCCTTGGGTGATACCATTTCTGAAACTGTAAACATTTATAAACGAAATTATCAAATACAAATTAGATGTCTTTCGCTTTATTTTTTTAATCAAAAAGTTGGAAAAAAACTTTAAAATAATTGCCGGACCGATGTCTTGTATGGATTTAAAAATAGTGACGCGTCCGAAATACGTTCAAGGGACGTTTTTCCTTCGTAGCGTGCATTTCATCTAAGTGAGACAAACGCCAGACATACGCCAACATTCGTTACGTATAAACGCGTATATGCGCATCTCGTACGCCCTTAACACGCCCAAACCTCGTCATGCACACGATACAAATGTGATTGACCAGTTGAATGCGTCAAAAAATACAAGCGTATTGTCAGTGTATATGATTTTTACACGCCCGGCGTACGTCGGTGCTATACGCTGATATGTGACGCCAGTTTTATAAGGACTCACGGCAGTACTTATTGTACTATTAAATTGCATCATTGATCACTTTTATAATCCATGGTCACCGCTTGTGATTCTGAACTGATTCTCCAAATAAAAACGGTAATTTGTTTTTATAAAAGAATAAATTTGAATAAAGAATAAATACAAGTATGAAAAATATAAAGATTTTTATGTTTGCCGAAGATAAAAGATAACAGAACAGAAGTGCTGTGGTCCTTCCCTCAAAACAAATATGATAAATACACTCTTGAGATTGCTGAAAACATATGTTCTCAGTATTAATGAATTTTAAAGTTTTGAAATATCTATAAATAATAAATTTATTGCATTTGTACTAGATAATACGTGTATGTTCTAATCTATTGACACATTATGCATTATGGCGGTCTATGCAATAACTCAACGTAAAAACGTAAATATCATAACATTCGAGTTGTTATTCAAAAATGAGTATTAAGGTTCATGTGGACCCTATGGCTAAAATGGCTGTATTCACATGCGCATCTATAAAAAAAATTCAGGCATAGCATGCCCTAAATAAATAAATTTCAAACATGTTTCATGTTTCAGAAAAATAAAAACTTACCAGGATTTTGCCGTGCACTTTTTTTCATTCCTGCAGACGGTGCCAAAATTAACTCAGTTGGGAAACAGGTATGAGAACTTCCCCACAGGTAATAATTGAGATGAGCTGTATTAAGTTACATGGGCAATAGATGAACAATAGATACCTGACAATTATTGGTTATTTTAACTGTGTACCTGAGTGGACCATATCAAGGTAAACTCAACTGTTTGTTAATTTTACCATCTTCCACAAGGACGAAAAAAAGTGTATGGCAAAATCCAGTTAAGTTTTGAGTTTTCTAAATCATACAATGCATTTGAATTCTATTTATCTAGGGCATGCTATGCCTTAACACTTTTTCAGATGCACAGGTTTGCCTATACTCAGAGTAAATTTTGAGGTAAAAATACGGCCATGTTAGCCATAGGCTTCATTTTGCAACAATATGTATCGAAAACAAAAAGTTTGTATGTGTGTGCGTATATATACCTTACTATCAAATTCTTGATGACATGAAATATTTTCCTTCACGATATCATAAATCCTGGCAGGTTGGCGGTTATCAGTTGTTTTCTCGAGTATCTTAAACTTGAAATATTTTATGCGTACACATTTAATCGTATGTCCTTGCTCTTTGTGTGTTAAGTTTAAACAGTATTTTATTCAAAATAATATATTACCTGGATTAACAGTCCGAACTTATATGTAGCAATCGAAAACCATGATATTTATTAAGATATTTATACAACAGGTAATATCAAATCGAAACAATAGGAATTCTTCTAATCCACATGTAACAAAAATAAACAACTAATAAAAATAGGTTGCATTGACAAACAGACAAATGATCTAATTTATTTTTCTTGATTTTTTTTTTTTTATTTGTTTTTTCTTATTACTTGACAAAAGGGCTCTCCTAAAATAAGAAAAAATATCTAATATAATTAGGAAGGTTTAGAACATATAAATATGCTGCGATCCTCTACTTTATTGTTATTCATTTATTTCTTTTAAAGAATAACAATAAAGGGTATCCATATAAAACAACACAGTGTGTGCATGATTGGTAATTTTGTTCCTCAGTTATTGTACATTTAATTAATAATAATCAATTTGTCATATTTTGTCATATATGATTTTTTTTATTGATTTTACTCATTGAAGTGAAACTAAGCAAAACATCAGCATTACATTTAGTATTTTCCTTTTAAAATTACAAAATGGAATACATCTTCCACCCCTATATTACATAATGGGTAAAATCTATTTTCCAAAGCTGTCTTATAACATTTACTGAGTGTGATAAATATCGTGCTGTTACTTATCTTTATTTTGGCATAGTTTAATAACATTTTCATATGCATTTAGTGGAATATATTTTTCAAGAGTGTACGTCTATTTACTTTACATTTTCTAAACTACAGCTATTGGCTCTAATTTCCTTAATTTCCAGACCTCTTGTAAAAAAATATTAACCGCACAGCACAAGTGCGAGGGAATCCCTATGATGAAGGAATCTGCACAAAACGTGTAATAGAAGGCAATAATTACATAATTATTTATTCTAAAAAAGATACATACATTGAATAAATTTACAACTGTTATGGAAAAGTTGAACTGACAAATGACAATTAGTTGAAGAGAGCACGGATGCAATGTAAAAACAACACTGCTTTAGCGTCACTGATAGGTCTTTCGAAAACGAAACGCTTGTCTGGCTCAAATACCAAATTTCAATCCTGGTATCTAGGATGAGTTTATTTTTAATTGTTAACTTAATAATGCGGCAACAAAATCGAAAGTTAGCTGATGTGCGACCAACAATCATAGAATTTAATACCCGTGTTCAATGATTCGTTATAGATTCGCAATATATGTAAAAAGGTCATAGATTGGTTCCATAATTTCATTAACATTAAGATTACAAATAAACTTGTTTCATTTGTTTGACACTTTAAATATATGTTTAGATTTCTCCTTTTATTTTGCTCCTTCTACCTGTGCTTTATTAAACGGAATTATACAAATGACTCCTAATGCCCCTCCAAATACAAGTAATTTTCTAACGAGTCCTTACGAATGTCATACATTCAAGGATCTTTACGATTTGGTCACTTGTTTTGACATATTTAATATATAGTTGTTTCGAGTTATAACGAGCTATTTTGTGATTATTGCTGATAATCTTGTGTAATTATGGTATTTTAACAGCAAATATATATGTAGCTTATAAACGTAACTAATCATTCAAAAATATCATTCATGGGTTGTGATAACCCTAACCCTAACCCTAACCCTTTTCCCTGCGTTTACGAGCGGCTTACGATATTTAGCGATTGTTGTAATTATTGAATGACAAATAAAACAATGGATAACCGTAAATCGATTGCTTAATT
This sequence comes from Mytilus trossulus, assembly GCF_036588685.1. Classification (NCBI taxonomy): domain Eukaryota; kingdom Metazoa; phylum Mollusca; class Bivalvia; order Mytilida; family Mytilidae; genus Mytilus; species Mytilus trossulus. The sequence goes on from NC_086384.1 coordinate 25,314,089, forward strand.
ACGTGTCAGAATATTTGCATCTCCTTTCTGCGAGCTCTGATAAGTTATTTACGGATACCAGCAAGTTATTTAAGGATGCTTGATATTGACAACGAGTTGGCAATCAGTATACACGTATTTATTTTACTAGTCCTTCTACATTCATCAACTCCCGGATCCTAACAATTTGGTTACTTTTGTGACTGGTTTTAGAGTTCTTACTAGATCTAACAATTTAGCATGAGTTATAACGATAAATTGTCAGAAAAATTCTTAGATTGTTTTTCAGGATAACTGCACACTTTTACGGAATGTTATATTATGAAGTGATGCAAAAAAGTGTATGTAACTACAGGTTAATATGTTATAAGTAATAGTAACGAGCTAGTTACGAGTATTAACAAGTTCATACGTTTCCTCACTCTAGTAGCTCTTCCTTTATCGCGAACAATACGTTAGAATGTGTACAGTATACAAATCTGTTCGTAATTATTCGTTACTGTATGTTACGAATTCGGCTTTTTATAACATTCCATCAAGTCATCGTAACACAACACGAATGAAATTGTAAACAACATGGATGTCTTTGTGACAATCCATGAATATAATAAAATGACAGAAATACTTACTTGAAAACGATAGCTTTTGGAAAAATGGAAAAAGCGTGACAAGATGTTTTTGATGTCAATAATTAAACTCATCTTTCAAGAATCTTTAACAGTGTCTGCGATTCGAGACGAGTTATGTACGGATAACTGCGATTACCTACGAGTTTTTACCTTTAAGGTCTTGTTAAAAAAATCAGTGTATGCGAAGGGGCATTAATAATTAAAAGTGTTGTGAAATCGTACACTCTTGTCTAACCGGTTACACGGATAATCGTTCGACCGATTAACCGATTAACCGGTATAGTTTAAATTGGGGTTTGAAAGCCTTATCATTAGTACCCTACATAAAGATTTAAGATGTGGTATGAGTGTCAATTTGACAACCTTTCATCCAAGTCATAAATTTACGCTTTTAAAATTGATTATTGTCCTTTGGCATTATTATAAGGCTTGTCTTTGGAGTTCCTGGCGAAGTTTGACTTTTAATAATCAAATACACCTCATCAACTTTTGATAGCGTCTGTACCAACTTCAGATTGAAAAATAAAAAAAACTTTCTTGATATCGTAGAATTGAATATGTCTGAAACCGATATTTTTTCTTTTTCTCTTCTTGTCTCCAAAACAATATGGAGTGTTTCAATTTGAAATGATGAAGTATTATTGCCAATGAGACAATTCTTCACAAGAGACCAAATGACACAGAAATTAACAACTATAGCTCACCGTACGACCTTTTTCTTTGCTTTGTTTGCTTGTTTCTTTAAGCATATTACTCGTACTATCACGTATACATTGAGTACATTCACATTGGTTTGCATTTTACCATTTTTGAGTTAGCATTTCGTTTAAAGAAAAACAAAGCCTTGCACGACGGAGGTTGCTCATTTAGATGTAGGTCTACACAATATTAGATCAAAAACAAACTAATGAAGTAAATCGTAAAATTTAATCGCATAACTGACTTAAAGTTACTGTTAAAAAACATTTGTACTAATTATGTTTCTTTAAGATCCTGCCCCGAACTGAGAGACAAGTTCTAATTAATCTTATGTTTTAGGACTAACAAGAGCAATCAACAGACTGGACAATTGATCTGTCTAATAAATTACCACGACGACAAATTCATTTGTAAATACAACATATTTTTTTTTATGATTTCAAAACAAATTTATATCAAATCTATCAATAATGAAAAAAGTACGATTGAAAGGTTAGCGATTTTGGTATTCGGTATTCGGTCGTTCGACCGGTTAACCGGTTAACCAGTTTACCGTTGACAACACTTATAATTATAGATATTTTGAAAGTACTGTACACAATTTTTTACACCTTTTAAACGTTTAAAATGTATAAATACTTACTCAACTGTCGTTAATTTTATACTTTATTTCTAACAACATATATTCGTGTTGTATACTTGAATATAAAACATAAAAAACATAAAATAGATCTCTAAAATGCACTATCGCACATTCCTTTATACTTCAGATAAAAGACAATTTGAAAACTGGTGTAGTTCGAATAAATTATCCACTTGAAGATGATATCATCCCAGTAAGATTGAGATAACACTGCATTTTCAAAGATAAAACTGTATTCCGCGAATTTACATAAGATTATTGTATTCAGAAATTATGTGTTCGGAATTTTAACATTAACTGTGCTGATTTTTCATGTGCTCAAAGAATCAGCACGCAATTGATGAATGGTAGCGTTTACTGTTTGAAAAAAGTAAATGTAATGAAAGAGTTATAAAACAAAATTTCATTGAATGGGTTTAATTATAATCATCTATAGTAAAAAGTAATATCACAAAAATACTGAACTAAGTTCGGAAAGTCCATAAACACATGGCAATATCAAATAACATCAAAAACGAATGGACAAGAACTGTCATATTCCTGACTTGGTACAGGCATTTTCAAATGTACAAAATGGTGGATAAAACCTGGTTCAATAGTAACAGTGATTAGAACCTTCTTTAACTTTGATATGATATCGCTAAAGGCAAGCTAAATTGATAAAGTAAGCAGATAAAGAGAGGTCAATAAAAAATATATTGAGAACAAAAGGACAACTGATAAATCAAGAGATGATCCGTAAAAACAAGTCCCCTTTTAAGTTGATACATGTAACTTAAATATAGATTTATGCATTGATAATAATTTAAGATGAATCGTCATTTAATAAATCTTAAATAAACAACTGTACGTAGTGAACGCTGTAGCCCTTAAAACAGAGATGTTGCATTCGGTCACATGCCAAAAAATAGAGGTCTGTTTAACATTCTAGAACATTTAAAGTATAATCAAACAGAATTCTCACAAGAGTGGAACAAAGCTGACATGTTAATTCAATTTCCTGCAAATGTCTAATCAAATGTGAAATCATTGGATCAGCAAACATTAAAACAAATTTAATTAATGGACGACAGAACAGAGGGACATAAATAGTGATAAACGATGAAAATTTACACAAAAGTCTCAAAATCTTTACTTCAAACAACAATAACAAAACGATTGCCAATTCAAAGACTTTTGTAAACATTTCCAACAAGTCAAATAAGCCAACACAATTTGTCAAAACAAAGAATTTCTAATTAAAATGTATCATTTAAAAAATAAGTTAACTAAATAATTTTAAAGAATTACTATAACGTAATGAGTTACAATCTACTAGTACTGTCCTTGCATAAAATGTCTGTGAATTTGCGCTATTGCACAATAACAAATGATCCGCATCAAAATATACACTTGTTGGTTCCTTTATGCCGTGGTCTTTGTCACAAACTACACTGTCAAAACTCCCATTGAAAGACATTTTAGAAACAAAATTATTGGACTTGTTCACTGTTATGAAAATATAGTTTTCATCTAAAGAAAATGCCTTTGGTGATTTTAAATTGTAATCGTTTAATTTTCAAAGAGAACTTCCGTTTATGTATAAGTACAGGACTGTGTCATTGCATTCGTTAGAACAGTAGAGTTTTTCATTTTTTACGTGGACATATGATATTCCCATACCTTCAATTGGTAATGAAATCCATAACTGTTTAACTGTCCAAACAAGTCCATTATCTCAATCCCTTCAGACTTGACGATACAAAACATTCTCGTGTGAAATACCAAAACATTTTTTTAAAATGAATGGAATTTCGTGATCTGGTTGGTAATCGGTCTTATTATCTATTTGTCTCTTTAGACATGGAAAACTCAGAGCTTTTCTGTCATTGACAATCACAGTAATATCGAATGGCTTACTAGTCACTATGATACTGCTTTCACGAGTGCCGTCTTTATTGCGAATTATTATTTTTTTTCTAAAATTCAGGTTTGTGGGGAACTATTGCAAAATAATGTATAATGCTTCTAAAACTGATTTTTGAGGTATTTTGAGATCACATCTATGGAGGCTTTCTGTGTCGACAATAATTGGAAACTGCCCTTCAAAAAGAAAATACACCATCAAATTGAGAATTGAAATGGGGAATGTGCCAAAGAGACAACAAGCCGACCATAGAGCAGGCAACAGCAGAAGGTCACCAACAGGTCACAATTCCGTATATGATGTCTCAATTGGTATCTCTCCAAATGTCTTAATTTCTGCACATGTAACACATATGTTAACATTCTGGTCAATGTTAATGTTGATGCTATTGATTGAAGTAAGAGTTTTCTCTTTGTTATGAAGATTTGAAGCGAGAGCTATTGCACCTATAAAAGCGACCCGAAAGATACCAGAACATACAGAGGGAAGTCAAGCTCATAGATTGAAAATAAACTACAAAAGTTTGCTTACTAGTATCTGACGCAAACTGTTTTAACTAGTTATCAAAGATACCAGGTAAATAATTTAATACGCCAGGCGTGCGTTTCGTCTAAATAAGACTCATCAATGACGCTCAGATCAAAATAGTTATAAAGCCAAAAAAGTAAAAGTTGTAGAGCATTGAGGGCTTAAAATTCCAAAACTTGACGTTTCGGCGTTTTTAGAAACATCTCTTAGGCGGAAAACTGGCTCCCATTTTCAATAAGTAGTATGGTGCATGTCAGATATATAATTTCACTATGTGAGGAACAGTACAATGCTATTTCCTGACCGTGAACTTCACAGTATTCATTGACAGGTGTCTGTAGGGATGATAGCAATTGGTTACTTCGACTGGACCAGGTAAACCATGATGGTTCTTTGAGGATCAATGTACATTGTGGTTTCTCATAACATCTAGCACAAAGAGATTTCTACAGACAACACACCTATTTGAAGCTTCTCTTGTCTTGTTTTTGATTTCACATGGGCTGCAGAGAACCCATTTGTCTTATATAAGCCATATGTTATATCTAGAAATAAAAATATATATATTGTAGTGAATCCGATCCAGTACATCTGATTTTTTTAATGTTTTGAATCTTTACTCGTAGTTACTGGAAGCCAGATCATAGCTAAAATCACCTAAGATGAAAACTTCATGCATCAGTGAGACTGAAATAGCAATCATATAAACCAAACATCCAATTGATTTAGTGTAAATTTAACATTTACAGACAGAGAAAAAATGACATAGTAAAATGCCAACATATAGGTTATCGACAGAGTGTATGTATTACTGTGAAGGTGCATATGTGCATACATTTGTAACATAACATTTAGTACGGGTTTATTTTCCTGATAACAAAATCAATATATAAACCTATGAAAATAAAATTCAGAGATCTAATTACTGTGTTTAATTTAAGGATAGATAAGATTAGCCGGATCGTTTCTAAAACAAATTTGGCTCGATTAACAACATCCTAGTAAAATTGAGGATGTCCTACTCCGTTATAGATAAGTTTTCTACAGGAACAGATGCCAAACGTGCAACCCTAATCTTTTTATTAATGTAAAATACATTGGAAATCAAAGACGAAAAATCCTTTATAGAATGGCAAAATCAAAAGCTAAAGCCTCGGTCACACCTTACTGGATAGCACGAACGGACGCCTAACGGATAAAGATAAAAGTTGTCCCTTGACAAAATTGTTATCCGTTAGAAGTCCGTTGATGTACTGACCGAATAAAACGGACGTGTAACGGATGCATAACGGACACACACTGGATATGCAACGTACGAGAAACGGACACGTACCGGTCAGAACGTCGAACGTACATCAAACGGACGAGTAACGCATAAAACGGACACCTTACGTAAGCGTACCGGATAAAACGGATGAACAAGATAAATTGTATTGTGAAAAATCAAAGGCGACATTAATAATATATGTAATTGCATTAATATTCAAAATGTTTCTGTGTGACTGGTTTTGGTTTGTTCTTCAAACTTCCGCCAAAGGGCAGTGTCTGGCCTGAATAAGAACTGCTTGATTGTGAAGACGTGCCTATATTCTAAGATCGATTATGAATAATAAAAATTCATGAACCTTAAGAAATCTGACATACCAATAATTGGCATTTCTAAGGCGAAATTTTCAATTGGCATTCATCCGTTTTATCCGTTATACGTCCGGTAGAAGTCCGTTTCTCATCCGTTTAACACCCGTTTTATCCGTGTAACGTCCGGTAGAAGTCCGTCGGTGAATTTATCTTCCAGACCTCCAACGGATGAATAACAGACACGTAACGGATACATAACGGAAACGAAACGGACGAGTTCCGTACAAAACGGACGCCTAAAAGACGTTCAACGGACATTTTATCCGTTGGACGTCCGTTCAAAGTTTTGAACATGCTCAAAATTTTCCACCAGACATGCAACGGATATGGACGGACGTCTAACGGATAATAACGGACGTCTAGCGGACATGAACGGATTGAAAAAAACGTTATCCGTTATGCGTCCGTTCGTGCTATCCGGTAAGGTGTGACCGAGGCTTTAAACATATCTAACGAATGGACATAAAGATTTTACGTAAATTTTGGCAACGAAATTCTTGATTAAATTATTTCTTATAATACATAGATTACACTCGATGAAATCTTAAACCGGCACTACAGACACGACATAGTGAATAAGTTGGGATATGCAAACACCGTACATCGGTGCATAAGGAACATCAACGTTTAAAAAAAGGTAAATTAAGGTTCATCATAACAAACGGACAAATATGGTTGTATAAACATGCCCAAAATTACTCTGATTACAGACTTACCTGTTAAGTTGGAAAAGTTTTAATGCCTGGCATTATTATAGTGTTTTTGCATCGGAATTAAACACATTTAATATAAACCCAAAAGGACAGGGGTTATGTTCTACTCATATATTTAATGATGGCATAAAACTAAACCCATAACAGGAAGGATTGTGCCTGATATTCATATGATGTAAAAATAATCATTCAATCATTTTAATTGAGGTCTGCAGCTGGCATGTCAATAAATGATATTTGTCTGTTCTTATTTATATATTATTGTTATTTTGTTTATTTTCGTTTTTTTCCTATTCTGACATCGTACTCGGACTTCTTTTAACTGAGTTTTAGTGTGCGTATTGTTTGTTTTTTCTAAATTGGCTAGAGGTATAGGGGAGGGTTGAGATCTCAAGATACTTGTTTAACCCCGCCGCATGTTTGTGCCGGTCCCAAGTATGGAGCCTCTGGCCTTTGTTAGTCTTGTATCATTTCTAATTTCGGTTTCTTGTGTACAATTAGGGGTTTAGTGTGACGTCAATTATCACTGAACTAGTCTACATATTTGTTTAGAGGCCAGCTGAAGGACGCCTCCAAGTGCAGGAGTTTATAGCTGCATTGAAGACCCATTGGTGGCCTTCGGCTGTTATCGAATCTATGGTCGGATTGTTGTCTCTTTGACCGATTTCCCATTTCAATTCTCTATTTTATTGGGTTTCAAGTTCTTTTTTTGTATAGCAAGTTCTATGTAGGCTTAATTGTTTTACTTTATAGTTCTTTTACAAATTCGACGTTTAGCATAGAATTTCGCTCAAACTGATGTAAGAGACCGTTTTAAACTCGCAGTGAGTTGAGTGTTTTCTCCATTTTTCTTCATGTGGAGCAGCAATTACAGCACTGTTCCATTGTTTTGTATTCGTTTCCTTTTTCATTAATGGGGAGTTACTTGTCCTCAGGGGGTTAGCATAATTAAAACATAATTAGAAAAAAATAAGCAGTTCTACATCGATAATGTTTATATACAATAAATTAAGGCATGAACAGTCAGGAGTCTAATTGTATACAAACTGTACATCAACTAACAAGGTAATATTTTATTATCAACAATCCCCTGAAGGACATTCAGTTACGAAATAGATATGAAAAAAACAGCAAACTGACACGGTTGTTGTCAAACATACACTGATACTAGTATCATATGAATTTTGAACATCGATAATTTTTGGGTACAATTAAAACTTTGGAAAAAATATACACAACAGTACAAGGATCTTTAAACATTTTGTAATACTTCAATCATTAATATCACAACATTTTAAAAACATAACTTTTAAAATGCAATGTATTATTTTCTGATACTGTTTTTAAGGAGGTCTCTTAGTTCATCTACTGAATATGTTCTGATTGATACTCTATTGTAGTATGTTTATATGTTTGTTAGTAAATGTAAATTATTTTTTTCGTTTGATTTTATATATAAAGAATAGACCGTTGATTTTCCTGTTTGGATTGATTTATGCAAGTCATTCTATATAGCTAGCTATTCCGGTTGTGGCAGGCTCCGTGTTGAAGGCCGTACTCTGAATTTGAATTGTGGGTTTTTTTTGCACAAGTTGTGACTTGGATTTACAGTTGTCTCATTTGCAATCATACCACTTCTCTTCTTATTTGTTTGCTCTATTTCAGGTGTAATAACGTTACCACTATTGGTTTACCCCTATTAGCCTATTAGTTTCAATTGTATTCCTGGTTTAGACAGCAAACAATTTTAACTTTACAATTTATTTCATATAAGAAAAAAATCATCATTGAAAGAAAATCAATTCGATTTCCAATCCTATCTTCTATGTACAAGCTTTAGAAACCATGTAACCTCAAGTATCCAAAATATTTTATAGAAAAAAGAATGGTGCTTTAAATGAAACACCCACAATTTATGTTTATGACTCAGAATTTTTTACTGCAATAAAATGTAAGATGAATGTCTTGAGACTGAAGTTCAAAGGACCCTTTTTCGTATGCAACTGGATGGGACGTACTTTGATATGGTGGTATAAATTAAAATCACAAATATCCTAAACTCCGAGGAATATACGAAACGGTTCGTCACTAATAAAATGGCAAAATCAAAAGTTCAAACACATCAAACGAATGGATAACCACTGACATATTCCTGATTTGGTACATGCTTTTCTTTTGTAGAAAAATGTGGATTAAACCTGGCTAGTTGTTATGCACTCACATTTTTTTGTGTCGGGTCTCTTTTTATCTGACATTACAGTTTTGGTTCTGGGCTTTGTAGAAGACCGTACGTAATAATACATAATTTACGTCAGTTATGTTGTATAGTTATCTCATTGACAACAACATTTTTAATGAAAACATCAGTACAGATGCTTCACTCATTTTCATGTCATTTATGGTTCAACTCACGTACATCGTTTTCTTGAGTTATTGAAAAGTATGCGTACAATATCATTTGGGCACGACGGAATCCTGGGTTTGGCTTGAAGCAAAATAGTAAATATTATGAACTTATATAAGAATTCAAAGGTGGTTCGTTAATGCAGTTTGTTTACTGTGCAGTAGTGTATGTAATTACTTATATTCGTTTAAAGTACCACTTATTTAACAACATAGATATTATCAATTTAATGTATTTGCCAAACAAAATAACAGTTTTAATTATATAGAATTATCTTATTTTACGTATTCTTATATAATAATTTGTTTAAGAAGCAGATAATTATATCAACAGAAAATAATGAAAAACATAGAGCAATTTACTAGTTCTTTAATTTTTCTTGTATAAAAATGCCTTAGAATTTTTACCATTGCATATTAAAAGGTGATGTGTGTCAACAAATACACTTGTCGGATCCTTAATCCCATGGTAGCTGTTACAAATTACTTTGGCAATGTCCCCGTTCAAGTTTGTAGACACAATATTATTTGACTTACACCCTGCTATAAAAATGTAATTTTCGTTCGATGAAATAGACCTTGGTGATCTCAAATTTGAATGTGTATGTGTCCAGACAGCACATCCTTTTAAATCATAACACTGTACTGTGTCATTGCAATTGTCCGAACAGTATAGTCTGTCATTTGTAACGTGAATATGAAATAGTCCTTCACCTTCAATCGGTAACGAAGAAAATAACTGTCCACCCAAGTCCATAATCAAAATCCCTTCGTTCTTGACGATAACAAACAGTCTACCTTTAAAGTAGGACATACCATAACACATATTTTTGAAAAAGATTTCGTGTTCCGATCGGTCATTGGTTGTATTGGTTATTTCGATTCTTTTGCGTGCACTCCATGGAAAACTCAGGGCAATTTTGTCATTGCCAAGCACGGCGATATCAAATGGCCTACTGGTCAATTTGATATTGCGATCAAAAGTACCGTCTTCATTGACAAGAATTAATCTTTTATTAACAGCACGTGAATCTACAAAAATCATCTGTTTGTTTGGAAGTATGGCACAATTTTCTATAATGCTTCCTGATTGTATTTTGATTTCCAAAGCTTTGATAAATTTAGAAATATTTTTTGATTCAACGTTTACAGGATATTGGCCCTTGATTGTCTTAAAAATACTGTAATCATTATCTTCTTTAATAACTTGAACATCCCCGAATGACGTTAGATTCCCACACGTAACAAATATGTCTTGATTCTTTTTGATGTCAATGCTAATGCTTTGAATTTTTGTTAAAAACGATGTTACCATTACTTCTTCGGAATAAAGATCTTTCTCGAGGGCTCTTGCGCCTATAAAAGTGTGTGTATCTGACGCATATTCTTTCAAAACATTTATGTTTTTGTGTATTTTTTTAAATCCATTTAAATGATCGTTAAGGAAATGGACAGTCTTATCGATTTCCAAGTTATATTTTTCGAATTTTTCATTTAAATCGTCAGTAACTTTCTTTTCTAACTGGTCAAGTTGAGCATTAATGCATTTTCTAATATCTTTAACAGTTTCTACGATTTCAGTCCTTTGGTTTTCAAGTTCTTTTTTATTGATTTCTCGATCTTTTATAATGTCTTTTAATCCTTCAATGGCGACAATCACATTGTTTTCTAATTCTGAAACGAATGATGAACTCTTGGCGTTCTTAGAGACTTCACTCATTTGGACAGCTGGCTCACATTTGTCATGAGTAGTCTGTGTGCATGTAAAACATATCCTCTCGTTATGTGAGGAACAATATAAGTCTTTTTCTTTATTATGATCTTTACAATGGTCATCAGGATGTATATATAGTGATTTTAGCAGGTGGATCCCTTCTACTGGTATAACATGATGGTCCTTTGATGATATATGTGCAAAGTGGTTTTCATAACAGCTAACACATAGAGGCTCTTTACAGTCAACACACCAACTTGAAGCTTCTTTTGTTTTACTTTTGAATATACAAGGACTGCACATGTCTTTTTTGTCATCAATATCCATAGTTAACCTATATAATAAAGACCAGAAAAGAATTCAAGAACTGTCTAATTATTAAACAGTCCACCAGCAGAGGCATCGACCCAGTGGTAGTAATAACATAAATGGTACCAATTTTCCTGCACCAGATGCGCATTTCGACAATACATGTCTCTTCAGTGATGCTCGGGGCTAAAATATTTGAATTACAAAGCGTATATAAAAGATGAAGAGCTTTAATCCAAAAGGTCCAAAAAGTATAGCCAAATCCATGAAAAAAATCAGAGCTAGCATGAGGTAGATACATTCCTTTATCTATAATTGTTTTCTAACATTTTGTAACAGCAAAATTTAGTAACACAAAAAACATCCGTATTTTTTTTTGGCAACTGGGCTAGTGGAACCCTCCAGGACTTACAGTCCACCAGCAGAAGCATCGACAAAGTGGTAGAAATAAAATTAACGGTACCAATTTTCCTGCACCAGATGCGCATTTCGACAATACATGTCTCTTTAGTGATGCTTATGGCCACAATATTTGAAATCCAAAACTTCATATTAAAGATGAAGAGCTTTAATCCAAAAGGTCCAAAAAGTATAGCCAAATTCGTGATAGGAATCAGAGATTTGCATGATCGCGATACATTCCTTAATTTTTTATAATTTTTAGCAATTTGTAACATGAAATTTTAATAACACAAACAAAATCCGTATTTTCATACCAATACCGAATTACTGGCTACTGGACTGGTGATACCCTTGGGGACTAACAATCTTCTCTATACTCATGTACCGTAGCATCTAAGAAAAATAATTTAACTACAAACTTAAGTTGTTGACTAGATCGCTGCGTATATCTTTTCTGCGCTGCCGCTTTTATTACAACACAGCAATATTATAACAACATAACATATATCCAAAATACTATTTGCCAGAATCATCCAAATTATCAATATTCAAAACACACAAAATACTGTTTTGTGGCCGATTAGCAAAAACTAATTCGGAGACCTTGCGTCCTTTTGTCAATGCCATTCGACACTCAAGTGTTGGACCACACTCATAAAACATAAATGTGCATGTACAACAAATGCTCAATCTAACTTAATAAAAGGGAGTTTTAGCCCAAGACTACGGCTTTAAAAAATTTATAAGACACAGCATATAATCCAAATCAAATTACGGTTATATAGCCATTGCATATATATAAAACTTATATATAACAGACCATTAACAATTGTCAAATTGAATATTCTTCATGCTTATGAAAAAAATTGATGTACACAGTACGAACGCAAGGCTAGAAGTGGTACTCATATACCTATCTATTTACCACTACAATTTTGGCGCAAAAAAATCACAAACCTCGGAAATACCTTACCGAGAAGACAATTAATTCACGCTTTCCTGCGTGTCGCGGGAATTATCTAGTCCACCAGCAGAGGCATCGACCCAGTGGTAATAATAACGGTATCAATTTTCCTGCACCAGATGCGCCTTTCCACAATACATGTCTCTTCAGTGATGCTCGTGGCCAAAATATTTGAAATCCAAGGCTTATATAAAAGATGAACGACTTTAATCCAAAAGGTTCAAAAAGTATAGCCAAATCCGTCAAAGGAATCAGAGCTTGCATGAGGTAGATACATTCCCTAATCTATAATAATTTCAAACATTTTGTAACAGCAAAATTTAATAACACAAAAACATCCGTATGTTCATGCCAGTAGCGAAGTACTGGCAAATGAGCTGGTGAAACCCTCCAGGACTAAGAAACCAGCAGCAGAGACATACATCGACCCAGTGGTAGTAAACCATTAACGGTACCAGTTTTCCTGCACCAGATGCGCATTTCGACAATACATGTCTCTCTAGTGATGCTTGTGTCCAAATTATTTGAAATCCAAAATTTATATAAAAGATGAAGTACTTTAATCCAAAAGATCCAAAAAGTGTAGCCAAATTCGTGAAAGGAATCAGAGTTTTGCATGATGGAGATGCATTCCTTAATTTTTCATAATTTCTAACATTTTGTAACATGAAATTTTAATAACACAAACAAAATCAGAATTTTCATACCAATACCGAATTACTGGCTACTGGGCTGGTGATACTCTCGGGAACTAACAGTCCACCAGCAGAAGCATCGACCCAGTGGTAGAAATAACATTAACGGTACAAATTTACCTGCACCAGATGCGCCTTACGACAATACATGTCTCTTCAAAGATGCTTGGGGCCAAAATATTTGAAATCCAAAGCTTATATGAAAGATGAAGAGCTTTAATCCAACAGGTCCATAAAGTATAGCCAAATCCGTGAAAGAAATCAGAGCTATGCATGAGGAGGATACGATACATTCCATAATTTTTAATAATTTCTAACATTTAGTAATAGCAAATTTTAATAACACAAAAAAATCCGTATTTTCATACCAGTACCGAATTACTGGCTACTGGGCTGGTTATACCTTCGGGGCCTAGCAGTCCACCAGCTGAGGTATTGGTCCAGTGGTAGTAATAACATTAACGGTACCAGTTGTACTGCACCAGATGCGCATTTCGACAATACATGTCTCTTCAGTTATATGTTATGAATCAAGTTAGCAATACCGTGGTGAGTTCTAAACCAATGAGATGCAACATGTACAAAAGGAGCAACCCAACGTATAAGTAAAACACAAACTGACAATGTCATGGCAAAAACAATCAAAACAACAAACAAAAATAAAAAAACAGTATTCAAAACAAAACACAAAAAGCGACTGAGAACGCAAATCATATTAGTAGTAATATCAAATGCTCTAGATGGTTGTCAGATACTGATCCACATGTTGCATCCGTAGCTTTTTCTGGAATAAATTTCGAATCGGGAGGCAGTAAGAAGTAATTTTCGGAATATACTTAGAATCGGAGCGATATTATACTCTTCTTGTCGAATTTTCTCTGTTTCGGAAAACCAATTAATTCTTACAACTATGTCTCTATCTGTGTATTAACTATATTTACCTGTAAAATGCATGCAATTAATTATAAGATGCACTTAACTTTTCCATCATGTTTTGATGTTAGACATTTTCACAATTTAATCGATACGGACCTCTTACACCTATGGTTACCCTTTGATAAGGGTTTTATCAAAGTTTACAAAAATCACACTCAGGTAATTGCATTAGTCTTATCTTACGGTTGATAATTTAAAATACTTTTCTATACTAAAAATTAAACAATTTATTATAAAAAAAGGTATTAAATTATAATTTAGCTGTTAAGCAAGATATAACAGCCAAATTATAATTTAACACCTTTTTCATAATAAATTGTTTATTTTTTAGTATAGAAAAGTATTGTAAATTATCAACTGTAAGATAAGTCTAATGCAATTACCAGAGTGTGATTTTTGTAAACTTTGAGAAAACCCTAATCAAAGGGTTACTATACGTGTAAGGTCCGTATCGATTAAATTGTGAAAATGTCTAACATCAAATACTTTTAAATACTGAATATTCTTGTAAAAAGGTTCACAAAAGTGAAAGTAAAATAGAATATATGCATATTACGCCCTGTTATAGAAGGTTCATCTCTGGCAATTGACTCTTTTCCTAACACAATGTTCAATAAAATTATTTTTAAACAGCCACTTTTATTAAAATTTTAGTTTCTTAATTGATACCGATAAATGAATATATATAAAAGTTTTAATATCTTTTTCACCTTTCATTTTTTATCTAATTTTTGCATTGGCGGCGATGTATTTATCCTCAATATAGCAAAAAAAAAAGTAAATGTTATCTTGACATAAATATGCCAGCTTATCGCAACGATTCTATTGGTTTTCACAAAAACAAAAAATATTTTGGTCTGTATTTTCTGTTAACCTTTTTGTTGTTTGTATCTGAATGCTGTAATATATTTGTTAACAATGTGGCCGTTTCGTAAACACTAAAATAGGGTAGTTAGTAAATAATTTCTATTCTACGTTAGAGTACTGAATAATCGAGGAGAGGATAGTTGAATTTAAATATACTTACAGTATGTTTAAGGCTGCTCATCTAACAAGTTTTAGGTGAACGTCAATCAATATTTATTCATAATATTCAAACATAATAAAATTACCTCTCTATTTATTTAGACAGCATAAGGTAAGTGTCCGTAAATACAACATTCCAAAATATCTAATGAATGCATGTCGATTGACCTAATATAAATTGTTGGGTAAGGTTATTCAGAATTTATTTTAAAAAGATTAAACTTAATATGCCATGTGGGAGCAAACACGTGATTTAAATGATATTGAATATTACATTTGCTAACATAACACATCGAACCTTTGTATAAAATCTTAATTTTGAAAATGTAAGTTCTCAATTTGAAGAGTGTTTACTTCGCGAGAGGGAGAGGGTATGAAAACTTAATATTTCTGAGTTCTGTTCCAGTGATTAACCAGGACATTTAGAAGAAAATAAGGGCGGAATAAGAATAATTTAGCTGTCAAATTTATGTTCAATAAATCAACTTAAAATCTCATATTTGAATTATAAAACGCACATGTCAGTCACGAATGGTTCTTAGTAAGTCCATGCTGGTAGACCGTTATCAATAGTTTGCTCAGGTATTTAGAGAACATTAAACTTAAATACGTTATGTGTAAATATCATATTGCGTGTCTTTTATCTACATGTTTTGTGTGTTAAACATTGTTATATCTAAATTAAATTTGATTGAATTAGACAACAGGTTAAATCTAGTACGTATAAGCTCTTGCAAAACAATCTACATATATACATGTGAAATAGTTTTAAAATGTGTAAGGGTTCATCGGAAAACAGTGTCCCACCTAGTTTAAGGACTTTAACTGCAGACTGTATTTAATCTTAACTTGACGAAAAACTAAGTCCATATATAACATGTATAAGTAATATGCGGAAAATCAGGAAATATATATTTTTACAAAATATCCTTCTTGATACTAGCTTTTGATCATAAACAAGCTTCTATGCAAGGTTGGTACATACCAAGGATAGTTTAAGAAAGTTATCAAAATTTCAAAATTTTTAACAACAGAGTGTTTGTAATGTTAACTGACAGAAACGTCCATTTATTAGTAAAATACGGATAAACAGATTTTTTTTTATTTACTTCTGTGTAATAACTTATGATTATAAACAAGGTTTTGTCCAAGTTTGGTAGAAATCAAGAATAGTTTGAGGAAGTTATTAAAATTGAAAAAGTTCACCACAAAGCGAATATTTTTTGACGCCGCCGCCGAAGACAACGGAATTTTGGATTGCTATGTCCCTCTTTTGCCACAAAAATAAGATTAAATCGAAACAATAGAATTACAAAATACACATGTAACATAAAAAAACACATATATGTAATTCAAATAAAAAATCTAAGCTTGTTTGTTTGTTTGTAATTTGTTTTTTCTTCGTTTGAATACTAATGAAGACAAAAGTGTCTCTTTACTTTAGCAAAAATTGTTTGCAAATGTATGACAGGAATATAAACAAATAAGTAATGCTGTGTTCCTCTCAAATATCATCCTTTTCATAAATTCGGTTTCTCAATGAAAAAAGTCTTCATATAAAAACTCCTATAAAATACACAGTTCATGCACAGTTGTAAATTTTGGTTCTGTCATGTAAATTTAACTTATTAGTAAGCTATATACATTATCATCAATATCTCATATTCTTCGACGAATGATTGAAATCGTGTTTTCATTATTCATTGGAATAAAGCTAGGAACAATATCAGAAAATGCATTCGCCATTTTCATTCTATAGTTGGAAATTATAATGAAGTTATAAAGGCAAAGTTTATCTTCAATGGATTTGTCTATAGTTAACCTATATTGTGTCATAAAGCTCTTCACATGTTTCGGTTCTTATATATCTTCGGCTTTCATATGTTCGATTTTATGTGTTCCTGATGATGTTAAATCTGGAAAAGAACTTCGCACTCGTGAATTGTTTTGTTATCAAGCGCTGCAAAAATCGGGTAAAATCTGTATTTTAGAAGAGTTGTATTACTTCCATGGTGTTATATATACTACTTTGCAGTTTGTCATTACTAATATACTTTTGTGGCATGGTTTTTATTATAAGTTATTTCAATGTGATAACATGTTTGTGACCGTATTTTGAAATCAAAAGTAGCCAAAATGACGATGTAAAACAATTCAAACGAGAAAACTAACAGCCCTATGCATGAACAAAATAATGAACGAAAACAAATATGTTACACAACAACAAACGACAACAACTGAATTACAGGTTCGAGACTTAAAAATGTCATTTAGATGTTCATTGTATCTGTAATATTTTCTTCAACTAATAAATACATTTAACCCATATGTTCCATTTTAGCCAAAGTGTCAGCGATAGTGTCTTGACGTACAAGGAAATATAAATACAAAATTTATACTAGATTCATTTCAGAAAATTTCTTTAAAGGACAATAACTCCTTAAGGGGTCAATTGACAACTTTTGTCATGATGTCTTTTTTGTAGATCTTACTTTGCTGAACATTTTAGCTGTTATCTTCAATAATATTCAAGAATATAACCAAAATGTTCCTTAAGATAACAAATTTAGTGGTAGCAACCCAACAACGGGTTTGTCTGAAAATTTCAGGACTAATATATGTTGACCTTTGGAACAATTTTGTCCATGTCAAATTTGCTCTGAGATATAAGCCAAAAACTGCATTTGACCACTACGTTCTTTTTCAGGCATGAAGGCCATGTGTGTAGATGGATCAAAACTTCAGATACAATTTATAAACTAGATACCCTAAGGAACATTCAGTAAAAGTTTGAGGGTATTTGGCCCAGTAATTTCAGAGAAGATTTTCAAATGCTAGTTAGCAAACGTGAAAAATAAATTGTGTAAAATTGTTTTGACAGGGCAATAACTCCTTAAGGGGTCCATTGACAGTTTTGGTCTTATTTAACTTTTTTGTAGATTTTACTTGCTCAACACTATTGCTGTTTACAGTTTATATCTATCTATAATAATATTCAAGATAATAGCAAAAAAAACTGCTTAATTTCCTTTAAATTACCAATTAAGTGGCAGCAACCCACTTTGACCAATTCAACAATTTTATCCCATGTCAGATTTGCTATAAAGGTTTAAGTTTTTAGATAGATGTTATGAACTCTAATGAGCTATAAATGAGAATCAGCAAAAAATGACAAGAGGGGAGAAAGATACTAGAGGACATACCAGATAATTACAACCAGGTACACACACTTAATCATAGATTCCTGACTTGTGACAGGCACATAAACTCCATTTATATTTAAGGGTCTTTGACGGGTCTTTTGTAGACAAAAAGCCTGTTTAGTATACAGAAACCTGGTGTGTTTGATCAGGCCTGTTTGCGTAATACTAAGGCTGTTCTACCTCAGCCATAGATTACCTTAGCTGGATTTGGCAAAACTTTTAGGAATTTTGGTCCTCAATGCTCTCCAACTTCGTACTTTATTTTGCCTTTTTCACTTTTTTCGGATTCGAGCGTCACTGATGAGTTTTTTGTAGACGAAACGCGCGTCTGGCGTATGTACAAAGTTTAGTCCTGGTATCTATGATGAGTTTATTTTGTTTACAGTTTATCTTCAACAATATTCAAGGTAAAACATAAAACAGCAAAATTTTCTTAAAATAACTAATGTAATTAGTGGCAGCAACCCAACAATGGGTTGCTCGGTTTGTCTGAAAATTTAAGGGCTGATAGATCTAGACCGATTGCACATTTTTACCCCATGTCAGATTTTCTCTGAATGCTATAGTGTCTGAGATATAAGCCAAAATCTGCATTTGACCCCTATGTTCTATTTTTACCCATGGCGACCATATTTGTTGATGGGTCGAAAATTCGGATACAATTCATTAACTAGATTCCTAAAGGAACATTCATTTAAAGTATTAGTATTAGGCACAATAGTTACATCCCTGGGTCGATACCTCTGCTGGTGGACTACCCGAGGGTTTCATCAGCTCAGTAGTTAGTACAATTTTAGAAAAAAATGTTAAATCATGTCAGTACCGATACTGACATGATTAAACAAGTTTTTCTAAAATTGTCCGTTTATAAATTTGAAATTATTTTAAAAAGAAACTAAAGTTTCAACTCCCTCAGGCAAAGTTGACTTTAAATGAATTTGGCTATCAATTTAGGTATTTTCGTCGGTTTCGGTACTTATACATCCTCGGGTTTCAAAAGTTTGGCTTTGAGCGTTCCTGGTGAAGGTGAAGCTAGAAAAGCGCTTCGGACGCATTTAAATTATTAAACGTGTTGTTTTCAATTTTTTACATCAATTTCGAGGCTGATAGATTTTGACAAATCGAACAATTTTACCTAATGTCAGATTTGTTCTAAAAGCTTTTGTTTTTTGTCGAGCCTGTCCATCGTCCTTGACTTCATTTTTTATGTTCATTTCTTTCTTATTATGAATAATATGATAACTTTATTTGGTTTGAGTGTACCGTGCAAAGTCCTTATGCCGGTCAGACAGTTTTCACTTGACCTCGACTGTATTTCATAGATCAGTTAACAAGATTTCAGTTTTGGTGGTCAAGTCCATATCTCAGATACTATAAACAATAGGTCTACTATATTTGGTGTATGGAATGATTGTAATTTGTACATGTCTTGCTGTCAGGTGTCATCTGACCTTGGCCTCATTTTCATGGTTCAGTGGTCAAAATTTAGTTTTTGAGTTTTGATCTTTGTTTCTACTACATTTGGTGCATGGACATATTTCATGATGTACATGCCTGTCTCGAATGTTTTATTTGACCTTGACCTCATTGATCAGTGTTTTGGTCTGTTTTTCTTACACTATATGCTATCGGTCAAATTTATTTGTTGTACTTGCTGTTTACAGTTTATATCTTTCTATATCGCTCACCTGACTCTACCTTGGTTTTTTGAAATCATATAAAAAAAGATAAAATTTGGCTACAAAGTTACAAAACTTGGTCAGCATCTCATAAGGAACATTCAACCTATGTTGGATTTTCCAGACTTTTGTATGCATTTCCCATAGGGTCCTTTGTTACACTAAGTTCCACCACTGGTGGCCATCTTGGATGATGGATCGGCTACAAAGTAACAACACTTTGTAAGCAACTCATAAGGAGTATTCATGCCATGTTTGGTTTCATTCCATTCAATGGTTCTCTTAAAGAAGTCATTTGTATGCATTTTCTATAGGGTCCTATGTTAAACTAAGTCCCCCGCTGGTGGCCATCTTGGATTATGGATCGGCTACAAAGTAAGAACACTTGGTCGGTACATCATGAGGAACATTCATGCCATGTTTGGTTTCATTCCATTCAACAGTTCTCTAAAAGAAGTCATTTGTATGCATTTCCCATAGGGTCCTATGTTAAACTAAGTCCCCCCACTGGCAGCCATCTTGGATGTTTGATCGGTGACAAAGTAACAACACTCGGTCAGTACTTCATACGGAATATTCATGCCATGTTTGGTTTCATTCCATTCAGTGGTTCTCTAAAAGAAGTCATTTGTATGCATTTCTCATAGGGTCCTATGTTAAACTAAGTCCCCCCACTGGCGGGCATCTTGGATGGTTGATCGGTAACAAAGTAACAACACTTGGTCAGCACCTCATAAGGAATATTTAGGTTAAGTTTGGTTTCATTCCATTCAGTGGTTCTCCAAAAGAAGTCATTTGTATGTATTTCTCATAGGGTCCTATGTTTAACTAAGTCCCCCCACTGGCGGGCATCTTGGATGTTTGATCGGTGACAAAGTAACACCACTTGGTCAGCACCTCATAAGGAATATTCATGCAAAGTTTGGTTTTATTCCATTCAGTGGTTCTCCAAAAGAGGTCATGTGTATGCATTTCCCTTAGGGTCCTATGTTAAACTAAGTCCCCTGCTGGCGGCCTTCTTGGATGATGGCACGGCTACAAAGTAACAACACTTGGTAAGAACCTCATATGGAATATACATGCTATGTTTGGTTTCATTCAATTCAGTAGTTCTCTAAAAGAAGACTTTTGTATGCATTTCTCATAGGGTCTCATATTAAACTAAGTCCCCCCACTGGCGGCCATCTTAGATGTTTGAACGGTGACAAATTAACAACACTTGGTCAGCACCTCATAAGGAATATTTAGATTAATTAGATATAGGAAGATGTGGTGTGAGTGCCAATGAGACATCTCTCCATCCAAACAACAATTCAAAAATTAAACCATTATAGGTTAAAGTACGGCCTTCAACACGAAGCCTTGGCTCACACCGAACAACAAGCTATAAAGGGCCCCAAAATAACTAGTGTAAAACCATTCAAACGGGAAAACCAACGGTCGAATCTATATAAACAAAACGAGAAACGAGAAACACGTATATATTACATAAACAAACGACAACTACTGTACATCAGATTCCTGACTTAGGACAGGTGCAAACATTTGCAGCGGGATTAAACGTTTTAATGGGCCCAAACCTTCTCCCTTTTTCTGAAACAATAGCATAACATCACAACATATAAAAACATACGATAAAATATCAATTGGCAGATTTAACTCAATCAAAAAACGTATGATTACACAATGAACGAATAACTTTGATCTGTGATATCTGAATACAAATGCACAGTTAATTAAATATTAGACAAACATTCATGACCAAAAGGCTAACAAACAAATTCAAACACACTGAGAAATATTTAACCAATCAATGTTCACTTTAGAAAAAAACCGTTTTTTTATAATCTTGAAGTTTATACAAATGTTGTAAGAATAAGTGAAAAATTGAAGATATTACAAATAATCAAAGCTGGTATACAGCAAAGATCCATATAAATAAAAAATGACAAAAAAGCATTATAAACAGTATCAACAGGTCGAATTAACAAGAAAATACGATTTAAGAGTACTCGCAGTTACTGACAGCTAGTTAAAAGCCAAAACCAATTAATAGTAAAAAATCATGCATCAGAGACTAAAATCGACTAAAACACATCACAGGGATTTAGTATTTTAACGTCATTAATAGTCAAAGAAGACATGACTTGTGCAATGCCAAAAATAAATGTATCGACAGGTAGTAGTATAGTGAAGAGCGACTTCTATAGAAATAAAAGTAAACGTGGCTGTATCCCCTATACATCTCGCCTCAAAAGATAATGAAATTTAGTTATGTTTTAATTTGCTAATGACAAAATCAATATTAGTGCCAATGTGAACTATATTCAGAGATCTAATTACAATATTGGTACGATAACCCTTACTTATAAGTTTGTTTAAAGGTTCGATGAGTTTACAAGGATCACATAGTGATTTCCTCGCTTTAAGTACTTTTTGTACTTAAAGCGAGGAAATCACTATGTGAAAATACCTGTAGAAATATATAAATTTACCTGTAGAAATATATAAATTTAGGATGAGAAATACCATTTTTAATAAGCTTTCTACAGGTATAGCCAAATTTACTAATCAAATCTTTGTATCTATGAAAGAATTTAGTAAAAGTTTTAAGTAATTTATGGTATCGAAATCCCTGACACAACAATTTACCAGTGATGCATTGATTACGTTCGTTAAAATCTATGACATCAGAACACACACGGGCAAACCGAACGAGTTGCGATATATAAACACCGTATGATGGAGCCAAAAGCACATCGCCGTCTAAAAAAGGAAAATTAACAATAGGAAATG
Organism: Mytilus trossulus; assembly: GCF_036588685.1. Taxonomy (NCBI): domain Eukaryota; kingdom Metazoa; phylum Mollusca; class Bivalvia; order Mytilida; family Mytilidae; genus Mytilus; species Mytilus trossulus. The sequence goes on from NC_086384.1 coordinate 25,336,951, forward strand.
AAAAATCGTCTCTTTTGTCGTAAATTTTAGTGTGAAGTTTCCCGTTTGAAATTAAAATGTCTAAATCTAGAAAAGGACAACTGCTGCTGTTTATGTTAGATTTAGTTAAAGTAAGTTCGTTTGGGTAAATTTCTGAAGTATATTTAGAGAACTCTGGATTATTCAACGAAAAAATATCATCCAGATAACGGTAGGTATTTTTGAATGCATCAACCAAATGTAACAATGATGGGTCTTTACTGAGTTTAGTCATAAACTGAGATTCATAGCAATATAGAAATAAATCTGCTATTAAAGGGGCACAGTTGGTGCCCATAGGAATACCTACTACCTGACGATACACTTTATCGCCGAAACGTACATAAATGTTATCAAGCAGAAAGTTTAAAGCTTCAATCATATCCTCACATTTCCAGTAAGTGTATCTAGCATACTTTCCTTTTTCGTTACAGAAAAAGGCCTTAAACGAGTTACAGCAAATAAAATTACAATGAGATTTTTCAAAAGACCATTTTATCAAATACAAAAACTTTTTCTTTATAAGATTGTGTGGAAGTGTAGTGTACAGAGTAGAAAAATCATAACTGTCAACAGAATTGTAAGGACCATAGAGAGCATGTATTTTATCTAAAACCTCTAAAGAATTTTTAACACTCCAAAAATAATTAATACCATTATTTTCATAAGCTTTATTACAAAAGGTAATAACCAGTTCTTTGATAGTAGTAAGGGAAGTGGTTAGAAGCACTGATAGATTAGTAGTAGAACACTTACTCGAAGCGGAGATGAAACGGAATTTAAATGGTTTTTTGTGTAATTTCGGTAACCAGTACATGGTAGGGACTTTCAAATGTTCGGAAGATGCTTTAAGCTGGGCAGTGGCAGTGGTATGCTTGTTAACGATTTGACTATCTGTGGTGCGCACTGACCTGAATGTAGAGGAATTGATAATTTCGTTTTGAAGAACTTTGGTTTGGTTTGGTTTCATTCACTTCAGTGGTTATCCAAAAGAAGTCATTTGTATGGTTTCCCATAGGGTCCTATGTTAAACTAAGTCCCCTGCTGGTGGCCATCTTGGATGATGGATCGGCTACAAAGTTTCAACACTTGGTAAGCACCTTATAAGGAATAGTCATGCCATGTTTGGGTTCATTCCATTTAGTGGTTCTCTAAAAGAAGTCATTTGTATACATTTTCCATAGGGTCCTATGTTAAACTAAGCCCCCCGCTGGCGGCCATCTTGGATTATGGATCGGCTACAAAGTAAGAACACTTGGTTGGTACCTCATGAGGAACATGCATGCCATGTTTGGTTTCATTCCATTCAGTGGTTCTCCAAAAGAAGTCATTTGTATGCATTTCCCATAGGGTCCTATATATGTTAAACTAAGTCACCCGCTGGCGGCCATCTTGGATGATGGATCGGCTACAAAGTAACAACACTTGGTCAGCATCTCATAAGGAACATTCATGCCATGTTTGGTTTTATGCTATTCAGTTCTCTAGAATAAGTTCAAAATGTAAAATGTTAACGACCACGTGTTGAGAAAAGCTCATTTGGCCCTTTCCTTAAAATTATAAATGTAGTGACAGTGGGTTGTTCAATTCGTCTGAAAATTTCAAGGCTGCTAGATGTTGATCAATTGAACAATTTTACTCCATATCAGATTTGCTCTAAAAGCTTTAGTTTTTGAGATATAAGCCAAAAACTGAGTTTGACCCTTATGTTCTATTTAGCAAGGACAGCCATGTTTGTCAACAGATCAAAACTTTGGATACACTTTATAAACTAGATACCCTAATTATAAGGAACCTTCAGTCACAGTTGGCCCAGTTGTTTCAAAGGAATTTTTTTAAATAGTTTACGACGAAGACAGACACCTGACAATGTCGGACACCAAGTGATGGCATAAGCTCACATGGGGGAGGCCCTTTGGACCCCAGTGAGCTAAAAAAGAGTGGCTTTATACAGACTGTAGACATTTTGCATGGAAACTATTTTTTATTAAAGTATAATTTTAAACATATTAACAGCAAAAATACACTATTATTTTAATAAACAACTGATATGAATGAAATATATCCTATTTACATAACACAAAATTCTGTTTAAACTAGATTCAAAGCAAACTGGAATTGAACAGAGTCAACATACTCTAAACTACATACTAAGTAGTACATATAATCATTGTACAACCAGTGAACATACACAAGACATGAAGGGAAATCAAAAACATAAAAGATACAAAAGGGACATTCAAATTATTAAGTCACAAAAAAAACTGACAACCTCTTAGTAAAAAATAAAGACCAAAAGACACACAACACTTTCAAATTTCAAGCAATGATGAATTTCAATCATATCTCATCAGATCTAGAAAGTATTTGATGTAAAAGTCACTTTGTATTGGACTGGTTTCAAGTGAAATCTGGCATTATTTTAAATTGAACATGTTGAAGAAGTAAACATTTGCAAACAAATATTGGTGTAATGTAATACTTCATACATTTGTACATTGCAAACACAAAATCACACAGCATTAAAAAAATCCACACAGAGAGGACAAGATACTCTCTTCAAAACAGGAACTTTTTCTATTATATTCCCCTATTTTTAAACTTAGGACCATTTACACTTTAAATAAATGGCCTTAAGTTAAAAAAAAAAAGAGAAAAAAAAAAAGGGGGGGGGATATAATAGAAATGAGGACACAACAAAAAATCAACAAGTCTTTCTGAAAATAAATGAGCTATTTTTTCATTGGACATGTTGGATGCTTATTGAATGATCATCAACATCATTGTTAATCAATCAAATCATAAAAGCTGACACTTAACATATTTCCTATTGAATGGTAGACCACAAAATAAAATTCCATTTTTCATTTTATGACAATCATTTAATTTATCTAATATTGTTTTGGTTTTAATTGATAACCCATCATGTATTTTTTTCAGTAATTTTGGGAGCTTTTAGTAATTGATAGTCTGTCTATTCTGTCTGTTTGTGTGTTCAAAATATATCCAGATGTCAACTAGACTTTATCTGGCTTGATTTGAATGAAACGTAGACAGATGGTAAGACAATGAAGGTTCAATTTCTGTTTTCTTTTTGTAACCATGAAGGTTCAATTTCTGTTTTCTTTTTGAGGGGTAGGTTTCCTGATGGTTTCCTGATGGTTACTTGAGTTTCCCTTGCTGAGTGTTGTATCAAAACTTATACAGATTCCAGATACTGTGTATAAGAGGACCCCTGTTACTTACATGTTAATTTTATATTTGTGCAACCAAGCTAAAAATAAACAGCTGATATACTGATTCAGCAGCAAAGACAAATTTGGGTGTAAACAGTCCCTATTCATTATATCTTAACTAGTTACTCAGACTAAATATGAGTACACTTTCCATGTAAGTTCAGTAAAAAGACTAACAGAATTTCCAAATAATCAATATTTTATCTAAAAATCTAACAACACTATTTTAGATATGAGATGAAAAATAGTTCTGAATATTGTAGTATTGTTTTGTGATTGGTTAACATGTAAATTGTAACTTTTAATGATTGGTTTTGAACTACTCAAGTCTAAGCACTCTTTATATGCCAAAAAATGATGCATTTTTTATTCTATTTTAAATCATTCTTTGAAATAATATCAGCAATGAAGACACTTAGTGAGTCATTCTTTTGTTATAATATGTAGCAAACACTAAAACTGGTTAATACATAATAATTATGATATATATCATTTACAAATGATGGTTATGGTTTAAGCATATTTATATACATGATAAAAAAAATATGAAAAATAAAATAAATACAAAAAAAAACAGAAATGAATGTTATTAGAAGTACACAATATTTGCATAACTTATTATAAATAGAATTCTGTTTTCCTTCTTTAACAGTATCTATACATGTATAACATAATTTTCATCAATAGAAAACACAGTTTTTTTATAAATGTACCCTTACTACATGATATATGTACATTCCCTAGTATATACTGTTATACTAGTTTTCTTAGCCAACTTTTTAATGACAGGTTTTAGATAGTGTCCATGTTGACTTGATAAGAGCTATCAAATAAAATGTCCCCTATGCTAAATGATGAAAGTGTTTAGAAAAAAGGATATTACACTAAGTTGTACAAGATTTAATCATAAAACACAAAATGATATATGTCTTTCAAATACCTGGAATGTTTTTTTCTAATTTCACTGCAAGATTAAAATCCTCAAGTCACACATTCTGCAAGTAAGACATGTTAAAAGTGGTACTATATTACCCAAAAAAAGAAAAAAACAGTAAAACTGAAATAGTGAAAATTTTATTTTTGTGCTGGAGGGACAAGAATCTCCAAAATATTTTGCCTTTTTCCACATGTTCCATACAAAAAATTTCTGACCCAAATCAAAACCTTAGATGGAAAATATTAATGTCCTTATCAATCATGTCATGCATGTGTCAATTAAATTACAATGTTAATAATAATGTAAGGGTATGTTTATACCATCATATGCATACAACCAAAGTGTCTACTTGATTTATAAATAAGATTAAAAAACACAGCAATGATTTTTTTAGGAATGTTGAGAACACAAAACACATCAGATCTTTTTAAGCTTTGAAACTTAAATATCTTTAACATGTAAAAAAATAAATAAATTTACTCTTGACGCTGTGTCTTATTTAATTAACAGGTTCGACAAGAGACCTGACCTGACATCACATAACAGTTACAGAAACTTTGAAGAAAATAAAAATGTCAAAACACCTTAAACATATTTTTTTGTTTAAAAAAATTGAACATTATCTTTATCATGTTTATGACAATTAATATTATTTATCTATGAGAATCACTGAGTTGGTGCTGATAAACTAAAAAAGAATTAAAATGTAATCAAGAGCTTTCTTGTCAATGTAATTGTTTATACATCTAGCATGGCTGTACATTGTAATTTATTTACTTTTTTCATTTTTTTAAACATATATTATATAAAAAAAATTATAATTTCATTGACAAAATTTCTAAATAGATTATATTAAAACTTTAAAAATATGAAAAAGGGGCAAAACAGATATTAGCCCTCTCTACAAGCTCTTTCAGCTACATGTACATGTAATTACTGCTATAATATATTTTCACAATGTTACCATATTTCACCTATTTCATATACATATTCTAATAGGAAATAAAACCTTTGCAAAACAAACAGGTACAAAAAAATGTACATGTACCATGTGTTATCACATTGTTAAAAGAGGAAAATATATTTTACAAAGTTGTGGATTCAATTTTAACATCTTCTGTCTGTGTTGCCATGTGGTTATCAGTCCCAAAAGAGAGAGCTGATATAGTTTGTGTTCCCATGTCACCAGTGCCACAGAACTCCTTAATAGACCGTACACCAAACTTAACGCTCTCCACACCACTCGCTACTTTGATAGCAGCTGATCCTTTTATGTTGGATAAATACCCCGATCCTGTTTCTTTAAGTAAATTGTAGTGACCTCTGACCTTCTCCATCTTTTTCTCCAGCCTCACTTTAACTTCATCAAGAGTGTCTTTGATGTTTGGCGACTTGTTCTTGTCACTTGAATCAACACTTGGCGTTGGACATTTACGTGGGGATTCTCTTGGTGTTTGTTCAGTAGGGGAATTAAATGGCGTGTCTGGTGGTTCTGGGCAAAAGTAAAATTCATTGGATGCGCACGAATCTAGAGTTGATCGTTTGCCATCTTCCAATACATCAATTTCTTCAATGGTATATTTAATATCCTTTTCCTCCGGTACAGATTCAGCACAATTGCAACATTTGCAGCATGCGCAGCAACAACTGCATTTTTGTACGCATAAAGATATTGACCCAATGATGATTCCAGTGACCAATATTACAAAAACACCGCCAGCGCCAATCAAATAACTCATGCCTTTAGTTTCAGCAATAGCATCATGAATACCAACTTCCATCGAAAAATTAGTAGACCCAATCCCATTCAAAGTGACGCAAGTGAATTGGCCTGCAAAATAACCTCTCATCACATCAATATAAAGTGAGTCGCCATCTTTCATTTGTACAATGGATTCAAGTCCTAAACTGTATCCTATATAAGACGCAGAAGAGACAGTTGAGATATTGTAGGACTGCAGAATATTTCCCACATTTTCCTGGGCAAAATTGATCCCCCATGGTGATTTCCAATAGTTGACTGGTTGAGGAACTCCGTAACTTTTACATTGCAGTAAAACACTTTGACGGGCAAGTATGCTACTTGAATTTGTGATGAAATAAACCTCAGGTGGAGCACAAGGCATAGTTATATTTTCTAATTCAAGTAACTGGTATTTTCCATTACAAATCAAATCCTCTGGATTTCCGTATTTTGATGGATTGGCTTTAATTCTCTGGATCAATGGTTGCAGTTCACATGAACAATCAAAATTATTTTTGGAGATAATAAATTCCACAACATTGTCAGAAAATTGAGCAACTGCATCAGGAATTGTGGCCAAATCATTATGAGAAATATTCAGTGTGTGGACTGTTTCCATGCCAACTAACATTGGCATTGTTAAATGGACCAAGTCGTTGGAAGTCAGATCTAAAATTCTCAGATTTTTTAATTCCTTAAAAGCGCCAAGTGGAAGATCAGTTATTGCATTCATGCTAAGGTTCAAATATTTAAGATTTTTTAAATCATCAAATAATCTTGAATCAAAAGTGTGTAAATTATTGTGACTTAAATCCAAAGTCACTAATTCTGAAAGACTTGAAAAGGTTTCAAAATTCAAAACATCAATATAGTTATTCATAAGCTTTAAAGTTTTGAGCTTCTTATTTCCTTTGAATGCATTCTTTGGCACTTCAGAAATAACATTGCTACTCAGATCCAAATTCTCAAGCTCTGTAAATTTATCAAAGTTAATTTTCATCAACACTTCTTCAACTCTCTTTATAGAAAGTGTCTTCAGTTGATACATGTGTTTTGTATCTTTCAGTATTGAAAGACTAAAACCATTCTGACAAACAGCCTGACTTAACTGAAAATCACATGTGCATTCATATGGACATTTAATGTTGACTTCTATCATATCTGGATGCTTGGTTGATGGGATTGGAATGTAAGCACTTGAGCTTAGATGTACAAGTATAAGTAGTATAACATTTATACTCAGCAAGCTCTCCATACCAGCCATCTTTAGCACTAATATCAGCCTCAATCTGCAATTAGAAAAAAAATTATTCCATATTAACCAATTTGGTATTATATATTTTAAGTCATGTTAATACATTGTAATAGGGTTTCCTTAACTAATTAGACTCTGAATTTAATACTGTGCATTCACTCTAAGAGAATGATATTCGATTAATAACAATAGCAAAATGTTTGACCTATAATTGGTTTTAACAAATTATTCTGCCAAGATATAGAATAAAACAATAACTTTCTTTTGATCAGTAAATACATGCATGTGTATGCAGTTTATTGACTTAAGAGAAAAAAAATTTGTTGAGGAAAAAAACAGATGCTCTGCAGGGCGCAGCTTTATACGACTGCAGAGTTTGAACCCTGAACAATGGGGCAAGTATGGACACAACATCTCTGAATTTGAAATTTGAATTGTGATTAAATAGTTGACACAACGCAGGTTTCTGACACATAATGAATATGGTATGAGAACTTAAACTTAAAAACTTTAAATTGGACATTACCTAGTATGGTCCAATATCCAAATCAAAATACATGGTTACATGTACTTCAGCATATCAAAGATCCTCAAGAATTCAATTTTTGATGAAATCAAATTAAGTTCAATTTTGGACCCTTTAGACCTCAATGTGGACCAATGTGATAACTGGGCCCAAACATCAAAAATCTAAATACATATACATGGTTAGATTAAGCATATATCAAAGAACCCCATACAACTCGTCTAAACATCAACCCAACAATTTTAGATCTGTAAATTTGCTTTCGCAAATTTTTGGTTCTTCCCTCGCCGGGATTCGAACCCATACTACTGTGATATTATGACACCAAATCGCCTGCACTGCAGCCGTCCCGCTAGACCACACGACCACCTGGGCTCTCAAAAAAAGAGCTTTCGGTAGGCATGTGTTACCTTTCCACGTCAGTTTTAATCTAGCGGCGTACTACAGTACATGATATATAAGACATGAAGATGCTATTGTTACAGATCAGCTAAATTATCAAAGAACCCCATATATACAATTTTTGTTGAAATCAAACAAAGATTAATACAAATGTATTGGACCTCAATTTGGACCAACTTAAAAACTGGGCCTATAATCAAAAATCTAAATATATGTTTAGATTCAGCATATATCAAAGAACCCCAAGAATTCAATTTTTGTTATTATTTGAAGAAAAAACAAATTTGGACCACAATTATCATGATTATGTCCCCAAGACAGTTTCTTTTATTGAATTCTTATGATTTCTTTGCACTTATATCACTTTAAATTATCTGCCCTTTGCAGATGTCTTTACTAATCATTTAAGCGTAATTTCTTGGACAATGAAAATCCCACTTGTCTGTTATCTTCAGAATACAGCTCATTTACAAGACCCAAAGGAGCAATTTTTAAAGGCCTTGCGCAAATACTTAAGATCTTTGTGCAATCAGTTTCTTTGTTGAATTAATGAGATGAAACAATGAGCTTTAATAAAAAAAATTGTGCTACATTTTTAAACTGAGAAAAATCATTAAAGGCATGAATTTAAATCTCAAAACTTGAAGACTTTTAGTTTAAACATATTTTATTTGCTTAAATGTGCAAAAGGGATGAGACACTAGTTAATCAAACTTATATAGTCTTCTCACGAAGACTTTTGTGGGATTGCAATAAAAATTTATTGTAACACATTAATTTTTAAAGAAGTATACAAATCAATTAATAACATGATTTATAAAGTATCCATTACTATTTAAACATGTTAAATATTTATTAAATAAGACCCTGTTCACACTAGCATTTTTTTAATCGATTTAATTTGAATCGATCTAAATAAAACCAGTTAGCGTTTACATTATCTTCAATCATATTGATCTCAATTGGTCTAATCTGAACCACTGCGTTCACACTACTCAATCGATCTAACCTTTTTGCCCGTAAAACTGTAAACAATGTTTATAAATAGAACTGATTTATCAAATTCATGTGTTGATACACGTGTACTGATACACACACTTTGGGAAAAAAAATGGATAAAGTTATTGTTTCTCTTGAATCACAAGTTAAAATTTTGATACTGGCATTGACTGGTGTTATTGCAGTTTTCTTTTATTTTGAAAAAAACAACTGTAGCAACGAAGTTACAACACGACGCCGGAAATACTGCGGTTCCTGCAAAGAAAAAAATCAACATAAGAAAAGAAGACACAGATTTCGCAAATCTATGCTATTGCCAAGACAACATGTTTACAGTTTGTTTTAAAGGTCTTTTAACAGAGAAATATGGGCATGATGGGTTAAACAACTAACCTATGAGATAGTTTTGCCGCTATACATGTGCGGGTCAAGTAGGATAAACGGTACTGTAGTTCCATCGGAAGAAAATAGGAGTAAATTGGTTTAAATTAGAAGTAAATCAGTTTACATGTATATATATATATTTTGACATATTAACAGGTCGACAGGTTGACAATGAAAAGGTCGACAGGTTGACAATGAAAATATTAACCTGTCGACCTGTCAACCTGTTAACTATAATTTGTTTTTACATTTTTAACATTGTCACAGGTTGACAATGAAAAGGTCGACAGGTCGACAGGTTGACAATGAAAATATTAACCTGGCGACCTGTCAACCTGTTAACTATAATTAAGGTCTTTCCTTTCTTAAATGGAAAGACCTTACTGTATTTCGTTTGTTTATTATTATTAAGGTCTTTCCTTTTACTAAAGGGAAAGACCTTACTGTATTTCTTCTGATTATTATTATTATTATTATTATTATTATTATTATTATTATTATTATTATTCTTTTTGTTCCGCCAAACTTTGATGAAGTTAGCCTCCGTAACCGTAAGACGTGTCGCTTTCATGTTCACACTTTGTATCGGTGTCATGAATACCTATCCGGAACTCACCCTGTGAGTCGAAATATTTTGTCGGTTCGGAGTAATCCCTCCGAAACCCAAAAACCTTGTTATCATTCAAACTCCATAACCATAATAGGTAGAAAAAAACCAAAGGGTGGAATTTGTTCACGAACAGACCCCGGTTCTTCGTTACATTTGGATCGAAAAGATTCAACGACTCATTGGTAGGGTTATGCCCCTATCAAAATTAACCGGTGTCGGTTGGCCACCAAAACTCAGTAACCGTAAGTCGTAGACACTTAGGATCTTCACCATTCATCATCAATTCATGTGACTTTGAAAAATATCTCAAGGTCAAATGTGTATGTTGACCTTGACCTTTGACCTAACACCTTGTTATGGTATAATCTAAGCAACCTTAATACTTACAGAGGATTCAAATAGTGGAAAATGATTGGGTCATTACGGCGCAACTTTGTTACATTTTGACCAAGGAGATTTGACCTTTTTTTAAGGGGCATAAAGCCTGTTTTAGGTTTCTGAAAAGACAAATTCAGCTTTTGCTATATAACCAAAGGTCCTAGACCCATGGGGTCTTCAGCAATGACATTGGGGACTAATGACCTTGACAAAGGTCAAAAGGTCAAAGGTCAAGGTCATGTCCAATATAGCGAATTATGTGTTTTTGACCTTATTTGAAGGATTTTCAGTGTGTTTTCGAGCTTTTTAAGGTTGACTTTGACCTTTTCAATACATTCTACGTCTGTTGGAACATGTATTTTACATTAAAAAAGGAAAGACCTCTCAATTGTTCAAGAACAATTGACAGTTTAATTATTATTATTATTATTATTATTATTATTATTATTATTATTATTCTTTTTCCTCGTCCGTTTTCAAAGTCAAAAATCAAGAAAAGTACGCAACATATCCAAATGATCTTTGGTATCATGTATCAGGGGTATAATATCTATCTTGTATTAGAATAACCAAGGTTTACTGTTTACCTTATAGGAGTTATCTCCCCAATTACAAAAAACACTGTTATCACTACTCCTCATAAACTATAAGACTTAGCGGCAAATGGTTTTTTTTAAAATGTTCCTTGCCAAAAGTTACAACTTCAAATAACTTTAACCGAAGCGATCCAGTGACCTTTTATAGGAGTTATTTCCCCTTGAATATTTAAATTTTCGATATGCATAAAAATCTCATGAACCGTAAGTCATAAAGACTGCGGGTCTTCAGATTTGAGTTCATTGGACCAAAACTAGAAAATATAGGTCAAGGTCAAAGGTCAAGGTCATATTTTAGATTTTCAAAAGTTTTTCATTTCCCTGTAACTATTGAACGGTTATAGATACAGAAAAATTAAGCAGTTGAAAATGATTGGTACTTCAAGGGGCAACTTTTTTACATTATGACTATACTGATTTTACCATCATGTAAGGGACATAACTCCCATTGATGGTTTTTAAATAGCCATTTTTAGGCAAAACTCTTTAACAAAAGGTCCTTGACCCATACTGTCTTTTGCAATGACCTTGTGGAGCAATGACCTTGACGAAGGTCACAAGGTCAAAAGTCAAGGTCATCAAATTATGTGTTTTTTGGCACTATTTAAACAGTTTTGTGTGTTTGAATTCCAATCAATCAATCAATCAATCAATCAATCAATCAATCAATCAATCAATCAATCAATCAATTAATCAATCAATCAATCAATCAATCAATCAATCAATCAATCAATCAATCAATCAAAGCAAGTTTCCGTTTCATGTGTTAAATACGGGATCCAAGGTCTCTTTTTTTTCGCTTGTTTTAATTGACACTTTTTAACGTGTTTAACCAACGTGTTTAACCAACGTGTTTAACCAATATGTTTAACCAACGTGTTTAACTAACCAACCAACGTGTTTAACCAACCAACCAATCAATCAATGCATGTCACGTTTCATGTGTTTCATACGGGATCCAAGGTTTTTTTCCCGCTTGTTTTCATTGAGCCTATCCAACCAACGTGTTTAACCAACGTGTTTAACCAACGTGTTTAACAAACATGTTTAACCAACGTGTTTAACTAACCAACCAACGTGTTTAACCAACCAACCAATCAATCAATGCATGTCACGTTTCATGTGTTTCATACGGGATCCAAGGTTTTTTTTTTCGCTTGTTTTCATTGAGCCTATCCAACCAACGTGTTTAACCAACGTGTTTAACCAACATGTTTAACCAACGTGTTTAACTAACCAACCAACGTGTTTAACCAACCAACCAATCAATCAATGCATGTCACGTTTCATGTGTTTCATACGGGATCCAAGGTTTGTTTTCGCTTGTTTTAATTGAGCCTATCCAACCAACGTGTTTAACCAACGTGTTTAACCAACGTGTTTAAACAACGTGTTTAACCAACATGTTTAACCAACGTGTTTAACTAACCAACCAACCAATCAATCAATGCATGTCACGTTTCATGTGTTTCATACGGGATCCAAGGTTTTTTTTTTCCCTTGTTTTAATTGAGCCTATCCAACCAACGTGTTTAACCAACGTGTTTAACCAACATGTTTAACTAACCAACCAACGTGTTTAACCAACCAACCAATCAATCAATGCATGTCACGTTTCATGTGTTTCATACGGGATCCAAGGTTTTTTTTTCGCTTGTTTTAATTGAGCCTATCCAACCAACGTGTTTAACCAACATGTTTAACCAACGTGTTTAACTAACCAACCAACGTGTTTAACCAGCCAACCAATCAATCAATGCATGTTTCCGTTTCATGTGTTTAATACGGAATCCAAGGTTTCTTTTTTTTCGCTTGTTTCAAGAGACCCTATATCAAGTGTTGAATTAATAAACCAATCATCCAACCAACCAACCAACCAACTAATCAATAAATTAATCAATCAATATATATGATATATTTATTTATGACAGTATAATTAAAAGAAAATGGAAGGAAAGACCTATCAATTATTCAAGAAGAATTGAACTTTAATTTGTTTTTACATTTTTAACATTGTCAATCTGTCGACTTGTCAACCAGTCAACCAATTATTTGAACGATAACATTTTTAACATTGTCAACCTGTCGACTTGTCAACCTGTCGACTTGTCAACCTGTCAACCACTTATTTCAACCATAACATTTTTAAAATTGTCAACCTGGCGACTTGTCAACCTGTCAACCACTTATTTCAACGATAACATTTTCAAAGTTGTCAACCTGTCGACTTGTCAACCTGTCTTTCACTCATTAATTTTACTAGAATGAAAAATTCAAACAGTTTTACCTTTATTACCCATGAATACATACGCGTAGGAATTTACGGCAAAAAAGCCGGAACTATAGTGCCGTATATCCTACTTGAGCCATGTGCATACATTATTTTCAATTCAATTTTACTAGTTTAAATTGATCTCTGCGTTCACATCTACATGTAAAGTAAGATCTGTTTACTTTAGATCGATTCAAACTAAACTACCTCTTTTGGTGTTTTAGTTTAGACCGATTGAAGATCGATTCAATGCATTCACATTAGCCCTTACCGATCTAAAGTGAACTGGTCTAGTTTAAATCGATAAAAATGTCCTAGTGTGAAAGGGGTCTTAGAATAACAAAAAGGTTCATTTATTGACCATAAATACAGTTTAAGATTTTTTTCATTGTTTTTAAATGAGAATGTAACCAAAAAGTAATCAGGATTGTAAATAGGGTATTTTGAAAAGTAATTGATTAAATCAAATTACATGTAATCAGATTTTGGGCTGATTAATTGATAATAATGATTACTTGAAAAATTGTAATAAATTACAGCTGCTTAAAGATTAAATTTACCCCAAGTCTGGCATTCATCACTTAATTTCAATTCAAGGACTTACAATAACTTATATACATAATATATATATACATTTTACTAAAAGGCATTTAAATTTTAGTATAAACAAATAGTATTTTACTAGTACATAAAACAAGATGAAATATACTCAAACATGTTAAAGGTAACTAAGCAAGTATATTTTTCTCTTTGTATACTTCATCTTTCGATACATGATCATATCTGTACATGCTGTAAAAGAATTGCAATTGTGTCACATCCACAAAAAAAAACAAAAAAAAAACACAAGGGATCTTTTCTGTACCTTAATTTAATAAGCATTTAGCTTAGGGAAGCAAAATCAACAAGAAAAACTCGTCCAGAAAATAAAATGATGTCTTGAATGGCTATTTTAATAAGTTTTCTGTGACACCTTCCTTAGGCTTCCTATGAATCGCCTTACAAGAGTCATAATTATTTGGACTAGTAAAACTCTAGTCCAAATAATTATGACGTCTGGCAAGGCTATTTTAAATTTTTTTCTGGGACGCCTTCCTAAATAATTATGACGTCTGGCAAGGCTATTTTAAAAAGAAATTCTGGCACTCCTTCCTGTACATGTGACGTCATAATGCTGAGGTCAAAAAAGTTAAAATGGACTTGCCAGAAGTCATTATTAATTGGACTAGTAAAACTTGAGTGTAATGTATGCATATCTTGCCATCTACTAGTACTAGCATGACTAGTAGCATGTCTATGCAGGTACCAGTCTTGTATTACAACTCCAGTTTCCAGTGCATGTCAAAAAATGGAGGGAAACAAAATAGTCCTTTTTTTTCAGATTTTTTTTCTGGACTCAATTTTTCTGTTTGATTATCTGATTATCATGATTATAGGGTTATTCTGCATTGAAACATACATGACATATAGATTGAAAAAAAAATCTTGCATCTTTTTTGGGGATATCAATCCAGGAAAGTGGAGGGATATCATGTTCACTGGAAGTGATGCCACCTAGTAATAACAGCAAACAGAAAGTAAAAAAAGGATCAACTGAACTTGGCGACCACAATACTAGTATTATACTTGTATATAATTAGTGTACTAGTACATGTATTGTTAAAAAAATCAAAAAAATCAATAGGGTTTGATATTTTCACCTGTGTGTTTTATTAACAACTTGTTGGTGTTTTTTTGTTCTAATGTACATGATTTATTAATCATATGGTTATTAATACAGTAAAGGATACAATGAAAAAAAAAAACAATAAATTTTATTGGATATACACATGTATGCTGTAACAACACAAGTTTGATAGCTTTAAATAGACGTATTTACACTTGTATGTCCGCCATTACTTAAAATCACACAGGTTCCCGTAAACTTTGACATCATAATTCAAAATATTTGACGTCACAACTTAAAAGTGATTGTTGATTGATGACAAAAAGTGATTTGGAGTCAATCTAAGGTTATTCCAAGGCAAGATACAGCTAAATACCAAAAGTGTAAATACGTTTATTCCTCCCCAAAATGTGATGGAGTCAGTTAAGTTTGAACACCAGTATGGAGTTTTACACCACTCTTGCACCAATCACCCAGAAACAGGCATACACACACAAACTATGGAATCCTGCTGGGCCAAAACAAAACAGAAATTCAAGGTAATGAAAGGGGTTTCAAGTGAAGCACTCCATTCCTATCTAGATGAAAGAATGTGGCGAGACCAAGTCTAAACAGTAAATATACTGGAAAGTCCCAAAGTGGCCAAACAGTCCTTTTAAGGACTAACTAAATAGAACAAAAAGAGTCTAAAATTGTTGTGCATCAATTAAAACTCCTTGGGTTATTTCCCCTTACAACACTTGATCATGAAAAAGAACATTTATTTTCAAAATAAACTATAATTAACATTTTTGAGATACACAAATGAATAAATGTTTCTAATTTTTTATCATCATAATCATGAAATACATATTTTTCAAAATCAATACATTACTTTTGAATATTTTTGAATAAATGCAGTAATAATTACACTCTACTTAAGGTAGCAATACACAGTTAGGAGTTTAGTTTCGCATTATCAATATGGCCCCTGTGGATTTTTCAAGTAGGAAAGTTATTGTGTAATAAAATTCATTTTAGACAGCTGAGTGCTAATTTAGCCTTCAAAGATGGTTTATAAGAGTATCAAGATTATTTTTTACATGTTTTATGGGCTATTTTCTGTTAGACAATCCGTATTTTCAAAGCTAGACCAGCTATCGGCCCAGAAATTAATGTAATGTTTACAAACACTTTTTTTCTACACAAAGTTTTTGACGTAATTTTACAAAAAAAATGAGACCAAAGACATATGATTTTCATTGGATTTGCTGAATGATATATGTATACAGTGTCAGAAAAGGTATTACTTCAAGCGATTGAAACTCTATTTTTAGCCAAATTTTGGGGAAATATGTGACATCTTTTCCCCCCTTTTTGCAATATTTTAGAACAAATAAATTCAGATTGTTGCCATGGATACACCCAAAAGAAATTATATTTTACCATTTTATATACTGGATATAAAATCTATGAAAGATTCTGATTACATACATATGCAGGAAGCAAGTTAACTCGTACCAACGGAACTCGTACCATGTTAACTCGTACCAAAAAAGTTAACTCGTAACACAGGAAAGTCGTACCACTGCAAACTCGTACCATCAAAAATATATAAAATATTAAGAATATTTTTTTGTAAACTTAATAAAACTAATGTTGAATTACTTGAATTTTATACTGGATTTTATAGACAAAAATACGATTTTTTTTTTCTAAAAAGCTTTATTTTTTAAGCTGATCTTTCAAAGTCATGAAAGTAGTTATAATTCAGAAGAAAGAAAAAAAATTGCTTTAACTGTACCTTAAGTTGAATATCTATATCCAAATTAAATTAATTAATGCTGTAATCCATGATCACACATTGAATGCTTTGTTTACAATTGTTGAAAGCCATGTGCTTTTTGGCGGGAAAATTCGGGAACAGGAAAAGGTTACATTTCATTGTAACTTGCTATTTATAAAAAGTAAGAATTTCATTTTGGAAATCATTTTGACTAACTGCTAGGATTTATTCATGAAAAATTACTTTGAAATGATTAAAAATTAAATTCAATAATTATCAGTAAAAGTTTAAAAAAGTCTTTTCATAAGAGACAACAAAGCAAATCTGCCACGGTATTTTCTATCCAATTTTTTATAGACAGGGAACATTAGCTACAAATAGGTCATTGTACTTTCAAATTATATACATTTTACAGACTTGAGAGGTATTGAGTGAAAGTAAATTACATACATCATAAAACACCATTTACAATGTAAATGCATTTAAATAAGTTGGTACGAGTTAGCAGTGGTACGAGTTTGCAATGGTACGAGTTTTTGTAAAGTAGTACGAGTTGACGTTGGTACGAGTTTACAATGGTACGGGATAACTATAATTCCATATGCACATATATGACACAAACAGTAAGCTTGATATTGCAAGAAAGCAATGAAAAGGGGAGGGTAAAATCTACAAGGGCAAATTTTATTATTTTTTACTAACTCTTTATTGCTACCTAAATGTATTCATATTTTATATAAACAATACTAGGACAAGTTCAGTTGATCCGTAGAAAAAAATGTTTTGACTTCAGGGTTATGCAACTTTTAATTCTTCCTGGCATGATCTACTTTTTTTTCTCGATTAAATCTCAATTTCACATTAGTACATACATGATATGAACATGAAAATTTTTTCTATGAAGCATTTTCTTTTCTTTTTTTATCAAAGATCAGCTGTTTTGCATGTAAGCCTATGAAAAAGTCCATTACAAGACTGCAAACTGCAGACTGAAATTAACATGAATCAAAAAGTTTTTTTGTTGTTGACTGAAACATTAAATGCATATAACTTGTATTTATCTAGCCCTAGTCATAGCTTTATATCTTCACCAGCGTGTCTGTATTCAGTGTAGATTTTGTAATGTCAACACGGCCATATTTGTCCTTTTGCGTTTTGTGTCGTGAACCTTCTTCTTCTTCTTTTAGTTTCCGCACTCCATCATAATATTGATGATTATGTGCCGTGCATGCGTGGGTAAAATTTACAATTTTATATTTACATCAACAACAAAAATTTAATAAAGAAATAATAACTTGTTTTTGGTTTTCACTGTACATATAAGATAAAACTATTTACAAGGTGTTACATTACATGGTGTAGTATTGGTTGAGAACAGATATAGGAATCTGTTCTCTGAATGTTTCAACTGTGGTGCATTGGACAGCAGTAACTGGTAAAAGGTTCCATTGGACGATTGTCCTAGGATAGAATGAAAATTTATATGAGTCTTTTTTTGCCTGTATGTGCCTGAATGAGTTACTATGAGTGTATTGTCTTGTTCGATTGTCTGATGGTATTAACAAGTTCGTAGGGTATATTGCTACTTGGTGGTGTATAATTTTGAAGAAAAATAGGACGGAAGGTGAGTTCTTTAAAAAGTCATAAACTTGTGACAATAATTTCTGTACCTATAGCAAGCTTCTATTTAATGCATCATTTAATTAGTTTGATTCTCCAATTCCTTCATTCAGGTGTAATGTTGTCTCTATTTTACTTCGTATAAGGAAATCTTCAGGAATTTTCGTCTTTGTTTTGGCTCGTGTAAGAAAACATCACTTCCGGATGGACAAATCTGGTCTAGAAATGACCAGATTCCGGAAATATATAGTCTCTTCGCTATTATTTTAGGGACATTTTAGGTTCGAAAGAATAGCTTTTGTCATATTTAGAAACATTGTGTATGACATTAAGGTTATGTATACATGATTATTTCTATGATGAGTCACGAAGAACCTGTATACTTTAATTCTTAACGGTAGGAATAGGATATGCATAGTACAGGAGAAAATGATTAGCTATGTTTACATAACTATAGCTATACAGATCTATACATATTTGGACTATTGCCCACTTAAATTGAAAAAAACAATTCCAAGTATTTGTTTCTCGTGTAAGTAACATGTAATTTAGTTGGTTTTGGGTAGTAAAATGAAATTTGCACTATATAAATTTGATGCACCAAAAGTGTTTTTTTCTGATTAATCCGCCATGAGACGGACAGAGTCAAGTTCACCGGCGGCTATAAACGCTGGCTCAAACATAAAAAAGATTAAGCCAAAAGTGTTTTATACTGAAATATTTGAAGATTTATGTATAAATTACGACATAGGTACATGTGTATGGTCGCCTTTCATTAAGTCACAAGTTAAGAAAATTCAGAAAAAAATCAAGAAAATAATAGAATTTCGACAAATCATTTGCCGAAAGCAAATTGTTCACTAGTAGCAGACATTATATGTCTCTGCTAGTAGGGAGAACTATTTTCTTAACACCGATCAAAAACGTGAAAAAAAGAACAAAACATACCGAAATTTGTTCCTCACATTGTTATCCCTTGAAGAAAACATTATTTTCTCTGTATACCAATCTGTTCTATTAGCTCCTATTATCCTCTTAAATTTGTGTTATGCTCTATGAATTATTTTGAATACCTCAGTCTATGCTAGACCTGTTTGTAAATAAAAAAAAAGTGCAATTTTATGATGGGGGCGGGGCACAGGTCATGAAGTTGTCATTTATTAACGTTAGTTAGATCTAGTTAGTTCAATTCATTGCAAATTTATTCTGTATCATATGAATTAACTTTTGACTCAGTGAAATTGCTTATTGTCCAGTTGCAAGTGTTTCATACTCATTTTGAGCGAACATACAAATAATTCTAGAGTGGAATAAATCGTTTACAATGTAACTTATTTTGTATTAATAAACTCTGACCGATGATGCCTTTTATGAAAAATCTAATATTGCACGGTGGGCTTTAACTTAGCATAATTGACATTATCATTAACTAGTGTTTGTCAAACTGCTATGTATGTCAAATGAATTTTTTCTGAGGAAACGCTTCGTTCAAGTTTTTTGAATTTTTTTGATTTTTGTCAAAGGGTCGAAGTAAATAAAGGCACACGATCACGTTTTTTATTGAAAACCCACCATATATATAAGCATAAAGCATAAAAAAAATTACACAGGTAAGATGTTTGACTGTATATGTGTAACCGACTTTAAATAAATCTTGTATGCTTTACGCTTTATATAATACATGAAAGTATAACCTATTAACATAGACACAGAACGCTGACGAATTAAGGAAAACACTGAATTATACATATTGCATTCCGTACCTGAGTCATAACGAAATAAATGTATGACAATGTATAACGTTTTCGTTATTATTTTGGCGGTTTCATACAATGAAATATAAAGTCTTCGAGATAAGATAAGGACCTTATTTCGAAATACTACGACATTATTGGACATGAAAGGTTTGTGTATGTTTGAAGTATTTTTAGAACATATATTCAAGTGTTATATTTGGTTTGAATTGCAATTTTAAGCACTGTTCTTATCATATTAACATAAGGAGAAAATTTCAGGGACTGAATTATTTTTTTCGGTTCTCCCTCGACACCACCTGCGAGTATGGACATGAGATACGACGATAGTCCGTCGGAATGGGACGATAAATGGCTGACCCGTATAAACATGGTTCAGAGAGAGCCATATCTCTTGCACGTAAAAGACACCCGTGTAGATTAAGGGCAGAATAAGTTATGCCGCTAAAAGGCAGCACTCGCACACGCAAAGTGGAAAGGGATTAATATAAGTTGCAATAAAAAAAAATCCATTCCACTATTATAAATAAATATGTTTTAATTTATTTCTTCTATAAGTATTCTATTCAAATGACCGATACAGTAAATTCGACCTGAAACTACATACTTCTTGTTTCATTACAATCTGCCAGTCTGCAGAAATACCTGACGGTAAAAAAAACCGGACCCATCATTCTGATACCTAGCATAATGGCATTTGCCCTTGTGCAAAATTCGTATAACGATATAGACAAAAGTTTCCAATGACGTTGTTCTATAAGATCGTCGATCGAGTCCATTCCTGCGAGTGAGGTGCTATACCCAAAAGTACATCAAGGTGGTGGTAGCTAAATAGATTACGACAAACAAAGAAAATTATAGAAGACCAATATGGGCATAATTCGAACTGTAGTTTTAATGGATCTATAGCAAGAGAGAGAGAAAAAGTTCATGTGTCGCTTTTATCAAACACTTTAAATAAATAAGTACGTATATATACCCATTTTAAAAAGTTTAATTAAGTTTGATAACGTTTACCTTTTGCTTATACTTATAGAGGTGATGTTTTAAACAAAAAAATGCAAGATCAATCAATGTTATGAAATTATCTGATATATTGCCAAAACATATTGTTTAGCATAACTTTTCCAATTTTTTACAGTTTAGTTTAATGTGCTACAAATGACCTTGACGTTAAACTGACTGACTTCAAAATCAGAAAAAAAACATTTTTTTTAAAGATGATATTTTGGGGTACAATATGATCATTTTGTAACAAATGACACCACAATGGTCTTCAACTTTATTTTGTCTTTTTTTTTTTTACTTTTTTGTTTCGAGCGTTTTTTGTAGACAAAACGCGTATAAAATTTAAGCCTATTAGTGAGTGTCAGTTTATATTTATCTATTCTACAAAAGAATCAAACATTTCTATGTTACAGGCATTCGTGTTCTCCTGGGTCTTCTTCTACTGGAAGCAACGTACAGTAAGTATGGTCCTTCGTCAGTTCGCTTGGTAGTCTAATAATGACCAATAGCTAGAGCTTATTATCTTTAAAACTCATTTCGAAAAATGTCAGATTTGAATGATAGATACTTTGGGGAGGAACTTACATGTGCCAGCTTTAAATTTATTATGAAAATCTATGATCTATCTTATTCAGAGATATATTGAAATGTTTGTCTTTTTGCCAAAAGAAAATTCAAGTACTTTTTTACCCTTATTTATATATTTGACGTTACAGTTAATTTATCACAAATTACCTACTTCTGTTTTGTAACTGGTCATTTCAATCTTAAAGTCATAATCAGTTCTGAAATCAGTTTCCTTTAATTTAGAACTAAGCTTGGAGGTTCGCCTTATATTTCAGATTCGAAATATCTCTTTATTAGATTTATATGACATAACCTACTAGTGTAACATGTTGGTTAAACGTTTCATTAAGCTGTTCTGCTATTTGTCTCTGTCCATAGTCCAATATACATTGCTCAAACGAAATAGATTAAAAACGTTCATACACCAAATATAAAATTAATGAATATTCAGGTTTATTATTTACGATGTATTAATTAGAGCGACGACAAGAAAAAGCTACGCATATTAATCAGACATGTACTTACAATATTTCGATGTTATTTTTAATCACAATGAATATATCAATGTTTTAGACGGGGTTTACAGAATAATAGACAAAAATTCAGAACAAGGAGAAAATATATAAAAAAAAAAGAGAAAAAAATGGAATAGAGAATACAATGACTGTCAGATATAACGAATAGAGAATGGGCATAATAAATAAGAAAAACAGAAAAATAGTATAAAATATATTGAATAAAGGAATGGAAGACACCTCTCCAACCTCAATCCAGATCTTCAATAAGGTGTTTATTGAATGTATTTGACAGATGCTGACGCTTTACAGTGTTTACGTTGTGATCGAGTTATCTCACCACGACATTGTCATGGAAAAACAACATGCGACTCTCATGAGGTATTTTATTTTGCTTGGGTTTTTGGTGTTACATTTTATTGCCTTATTCACTAAACTTTGATATATCATGGCTCCCATTATAAGTTGAGGTTGCGCAAAAATTTGGAAGGCACCAAACGACCCTTCACAGAAAATCTTGCAATCTTCGACGGTCAATATCGAACTAATATCAGAGTCGGTCACTACTCGCTTCAAGTGGCGTTCACTCACAACCTATCAGTTCACTAAAGATGATTTTCAGAAGGGTTATATGGGTAGGGGGTTATGGGAATTTATGACGTACTGAGCATTTATTTTCATCTTGCTAGTACGGCTTATTTCCACCTCCGATTGCACAATTATTTCCTGCACATGGTGTAGCTGATAATACATTTTCGTTATATATGTTTAAGGCTAGTGCTTTAAGTTTATGAATCAAATGAGGCCGATAAAAGGAATGCAAGTATCTTTAAGAAAAAGGTTATGCCATGCTACACTAAGCTCCTGGAGTAACTTCATGTTTTACACCCTATGGTAATGTTCTTATACTGTAAGACCTCGTTGGCCTATATGGTTTGCTTTCAGTGGGTTTTTTAAATGTCAATACCTCTAAATTAATTCCTATACAAAACATACATTTAAAGCCCGTCGCAATTTTGCGCCTGTCCCAAATCGGGAACCTCTGGCCTTTGTTAGTATTGTATGATTTTTAGTTTATGTTTCTTGTGTATAATTCGGAGTTTAGTATGACGTCCATTATCACTGAACTAGAAATACATATATTTGTTTAGGGGCCAGCTGAAGGACGCCTCCAGGTGCGGGAGTTTCTATCTACATTGAAGACCCATAGGTGGCCTTCGGATGTTGTCTGTTCTATGGTCGGGTTGTTGTCGCTTTGACACATTCCCCATTTCCATTCTCAATTTTATTAATACATTTGTAACATAGCATTTATTTTAAATGACTGATAAAATAACCAACGGAATAGGCCATCAATAATTTTATGAAAATATAATTTACAAATATTCTTTAATACAGAAATACCATAGTTATCACACATTTCATTTATATGTTTAAGGTCACATATGAAAACACCTTCTTTTTTAAATCAGCTAGTTTTGATTGTGTTTTCTTTTCAGACATGCTATTTAGATCAATACACAGGACTAGACGGGGAGCTTTTGTACGATGTTGGATGTAGGTCAAAAGAGGTTGGTTTTCTATTATTTAATAAAATTCAGTCCAAAGTCGTCTACAATAATCGTGCTATTTCAACAATGTGAAAACGATGAAAAAAGGTGTTTAGTCATCAAGAAACTAAGAACTCTATTTCGCAATATATGATTAATTGATTTATATAGATTTTATGAGGGTCTGGATGAAGATAATAGAGAATAATGAGCAAAAATGATGAATAAATTATTAAGAATATAAAGAAAAGAGAAAAAAAGGGTAAAACATCAGAGAATAAGGAATAGTATGGTGCTGAAAAATAAAAAAATAGAGAGAGATGTTTATTAAAGGGACAAGTAAATACAGCAAAATGGTCTAATTATTCACGGTGGGTATGGTTGTCCTGCGAGAGAACGTACTGTGCTGGTGATTTGGTCCTGACGGGTGCTGGTGGGTCCTGATTTTGTGCTGGTGGGTTTGTTTACATTGTATCAGAACGGCAATAAAACGACTGTTTTGTTGCTTAATTTTTCTCTGATGTGTCATAAGTACATGTGCAAAGTATATTACAACAATATTATATTGCAAAAGTCGTGCAAGTTCGTTAAACGGAATTGTCCTGACGCTGTGCTGGTGATAAGAAAAACGGTCCTTGTTCTGTGCTCCTATGTCCTGGTTCTGTGCTTTTATATTTTAGTAAATAGTGGCATATATTCAAGATCACTGATGCTGTACTGTTATTGACTTATTAGCTGTTGTCTGCTTTCTTGAAATTGACATTGTTGTGAATCTGTTTACTGTTATTATGAAAGAAAAAATACCCCTATTTAAAAAAAAAATTAAACTAACTGTAATTTTATTTATTGACCTGTTAATGGAACCCTTCTTGCCCCCTTTTAAGACAAGAAAATATGTTTACGATTTTCGGGATTACGATCATTTTGCAAGATCACCAAAATACGTTGTAATTTATACAATACTTGTATAAAGTATATGATGTGGTATGTTTGTTGTCAATGGACAAATTTCCATAAGAAACCAAAGGAAGTATGTGTTAACAACCATACGTCATCGTACGACCTTCAACAATAACCCATAAAATAAAAATGTAAAAGGTTTTGCATAAAAATGGAGAGCAAAAATATAGAACAAAGGACTTTCTGGGCGTTTGAATCATGTCTTTAGCAGCTTAAAACACATTTGTTTGTGAACAATTGAGTAATGACTATAAGAATGACAATAGTATTGCGGGTTTGTTTGTTTGGTGTTTTTTTTGGGGGGGAGGGATGGGGATAAGTTAGAGCGAGGTTACAGTGACAGCTTGGAATAGTTTCCCGTAAGATTTAAAAGTTGTATTGTAAAAGAAAAATGTATCTTATAGCTATTAAGAATCACTTGCTGTAAGATTTTTCCAACAATTTTTTTTTTGTCTAAACGGTTATCAGGTATATTTTTTTTCGAAAGTTCGATAGAACACTAAAAAAAATCAATATTTTATGAAGGGGCAGGCTAGAATATGTCAGAGAATGAAGACGAGATAACCTAGAGAACACTAATAAAATTAAGTCTTCTTAGCTTTTTTCATTTTAAAATAAATATTTTTGATAAAGAATTACAGGGGAGGAAGTGAACAATGTGTCCTTCTTTCTATATATAAATATTTTTCATGAATAGAAAAAAAATGTGCCTTGATTATAATTGAAAATGAGTAAATGGAAAAAATACCCAACTAAAATACACTTTTATTTTAATATTGGTAATATCACTAAGCTTTTAAGTTTTGTGTGTCAAACACACCATCTCTGTAGTAATGACTCCTTACTAAGATATTTCACTTCATTCATTTTTTTTCTGCTTTTTTTGATATTGTAAATTCATAGAATTATTATATGAAAATGTAGCCTTAATTCATATTTAAAAAAAAAACTCAATCTAATGCCAGATATATCAAACATTTTTGTTTCCATCTATTCGTTTTCAGGACTTTAACAATCAACAATAACACGCCTGGAAAGTAAAATGCGTACTCGGCTGTCTGTAATCGACCATTTTTAGACAACCCAGGCTCCTAAAAAAACAAGCCGGGGTGGGGTTTCAAAGATGCAAATTAAGTACTTATATCAATATTTTATCTTTTCGTGTACGGTTTATGACCCCTCCTGTGGACTGTCAATTCCGAAATGTGCAAACTGCAATAGCATCAAAACAGCACAGACAATGAATAATAGAGATATAATTTTGTACATATATCAAGGGGAAACTTCTTGCAGAGCATTATTATTTATAGTTCATTATTGTATTTAGTAGAAAAAGAGAATTTAGTGAAAAATAAAATCACTATTTTTGTAGAAAATTCACAGACATTTGTACAGAGATTTTTGTTATGTTTAGCATGGGATCAACACAGTGGTTCATTACCGAGTAAAAAAAAAAAATGTCTATCTACCTTGCACATTTCAGAAAATTCAGATCAGATAACGAAACTGGTTCCAGCAACATTTATAAGCAATTTAAGATTGTCACCCTCACAGTTTCCATTCACCAAAAATATTCTCGTTACAACGAATCATTTTAAATACAAAAATACGTGTTGCATGCAGCCTTTTGTTTATCTATTAATATATGTATACGGATAAAGTTATGAAAGGCAGCAGGGTCATCAGGGTGAGGAGTCCATGTCATCTGAAATAAATGCCAAGCATAGATCTAGAAAGCGACATATAATCATGACATTAAAAAAAGTCTCTTCTTTTCGACTTTTTTCGAACAAATTGACACATAAAATGAAATACATGTATATAGTATTGTGAAATTTTTAACTTATTTTAGATACTATATATTGATATCTGATATTGGACGAATGTTGCCCTTTTATATTATTATGTAATACAAGTTCAGATCATTTGAAAACACATATTAAACAGCCAAATGGATGCACAAGAGCTAATATAGGAGTCATAGATTCTGTTGGCAACAATTATCTGGCTAATTTTATTGATTTTGTAACATTTGTTTCAAATATGACCAACTTCTTATCCAAAATCACCAGCACCGTATCAGGACCCACCAGCACAATGACAGAACCCACCAGCACAGTATCAGGACATGAATAAATTGAGAAAATGCTTAATTTTAATAAATTGCAATGTTTTTTTTCACAAAATTGTTTTGTCGTGTGGACTGCGGTATAGAAGGCGGACTCTATGAGCATTTTTGTTTTATTTTTTTCAGTTCGAGATTTTCTGAAAATGA
Organism: Mytilus trossulus; assembly: GCF_036588685.1. NCBI lineage: Eukaryota > Metazoa > Mollusca > Bivalvia > Mytilida > Mytilidae > Mytilus > Mytilus trossulus. The sequence goes on from NC_086384.1 coordinate 25,363,988, forward strand.
GCATTTTTGTGTTACGCTTACTGAAACAGTTTAGAGGGTCATTTTTTTCAATGGTTTATATATGAACCCATAAGAAACGAAATTGAAAAATCTCAACTGTTTTCTTCCATTTTTTATGAGTGAAAACATCATTTTCGTCTTTGTTTACATTTTTTCATTGATCACCAGCACCCGTCAGGACCGAATCACCAGCACAGTACGTTCTCTCGCAGGACAACCATACCCACCGTGATTATTACTGTTGATTTTTGTGTGGACAAGGCGCGTTTTTGGCGTATTGAATTTTAAACCTGATGTTTTTTGTTATCTATTAATCATGTTTTTCTTTGTCTAATATGTTCTCCTATTTATTTGTATTGTAGTCCTGTAATATTATGTTGTCATCTCAATGTTATATTTAACTATGCCATTAAAGTGCGAGGTTTGGCATGCCACAAAACCAGGTTCAACCCAACACTTTTATTCCCCTTTAGTTGTGTCCTGTACCAAGTCAGGAAGATGGCCATTGTTATATTATTGTTCGTTTATGTGTGTGTTGCATTTTAAAGTTGAGTCGTTTGTGTTTTCTCTTATTTTTGAGATATTGAGATAATACGTGGCACGGTACTTGTCTATCCCAAATTCATGTATTTGAATTTCATGTTATATTTGTTATTCTCGTGGTGTTTTGTCTGATGCTTGGTCCGTTTCTGTGTGTGTTACATTTCGGTGTTATGTCGTTGTTCTCCTCTTATATTAATGCGTTTCCCTCGGTTTTAGTTTGTTACCCCGATTTTGTTTTTTGTCCATGGATTTATGAGTTTTGAACAGCGGTATACTACTGTTGCCTTTATCTAAAACATTTAAGAATATAAAAATAAGGCACCACAACCAGACCTCCTTGTATTTGTCTTAGCTTAAAGTGGCAAACATTTGTTGTACATTCTTTTTTTTCGTGTTTAATTCAAAAGATATTGGAAATTGATTTAAATGTGCTAAATGTAGAATGGCAAATATCGGTGCATTATTTTTCCGCGCATTACTATATAACTTGCGCAAAAGAATTCATTGAGTTTGCGCGGGGATTTTGGTTACGTTTGCGAGCAGGTTTTGGTTACATTAGCGCGCATCATTTCAAAGATAAGCTCAGATGAATACAGATAGATTATAATTATTTATCTATTTCTAATTATTATTTACGAGTAGGATAATTCCGTTTTATTATGCACAGACACTAAGTTGGAAAATATACTGTGACAGATAAAAAACTAAAAACATAGAAAGATTTTATGTATACTTGATGTCTAGCATTGCCGTTCATTCGACGTGTTGATTTGCAATCACTTTATAAAAAAAAATCGGGTGCAAATCGCTGCTTATAATTACAACATACCGTATCAAAATTTTCTGCTTAGAATATTTAGAAGCTATGAAGAAATTAAGGTTAAATCTTCCGCAAGCAAAGACGACCTTACACGATTTATTTTGATTTTTGTTAGTATATGCCCCTTTAATCATCAAATGTAGCTTCAATATTTCTGGGACTTCTACATACATGGTCTATATGTTTTTACTTAAAGAGCGTTGTTGAAGAAGTTCACTCGATAGTCCACAATTTATGAAGTGGTGCTTAATTTTCATACGTCACAACAATAGTAAAACACAATTTCAAACGGAGTTATTATGTATTATTACATTTTCATAAATTCTAATCAGTCTATATATATTTGAAGCTTTGTACTAATACAACACCTGGACTACGATCGACAGTTCAAGCAGGGACAAAGACATGTTCTAGATGTTGTTCTGGTGACTTGTGTAATGCAGAAGGCTGTGGAGAACAAGGTATATATATACTTTTTAATTAACAGCAAAATGCCTTGAGTGTGTAGGTAAAGGTAATATGTTTGGTAAGATCGTTTGCTAGCTGAACCGTGACGACAATAATAAGATAGGTAAATGTATGCTACCCTTCATTAAGAGTAAACTAGACTAATCTAAATCTAAATAAAGTATAGATCTCTGATTTCTTTATACTACAAATGTACATAAACTCATCATAGATACCATAATTTAATTTTGTATATTATATGTATGAAGTATAACTAAATCAGAGATCTATATTCTAATTAGATTTGACCAATCTATATTCTAATTAGATTTGACCAATCTATCTTCCTGTAGTGCTAGACTACTCTGAAAGGAGGATAGTATACATGACCTATTACTGATTTCACGGTTCAGGTAGCAAGCAAGCTTACCAAAGATATTACCTCCTTATTGAAAGCTAAACACTTGAAAACTTTAAAGGTTATACGACAAACGGGACCTACAGAGAAACATACAAAACTAATACACCTTGTGGAACAGGATCATTATGATAGACCGTTACAGTACATTAAAGACGGGGACACTATGGCCATCAACTTATTGAAAGTTCAATCCGTCTTCCTGATACTCATGATATGGAATTGTCAACTATTCAACTGTAGTGTTCTAAAAAAAATTATATGTATTTTTTGTTTATCCAGGTTTCCCCACGAATAGAGGTCCTATTTGTTATAACTGTCAACAGGCACGGAATCCTGAGAAGTGCGACTTAATTACTGTATGTGGCAGAGATGACGTACGTAGCTTTGAATTACCACATGACTAATAATAATTTGATCAGTGTTTTCAATTAACCAGCAGTACATTATGGATACACACACAAACACATACTATAATAGTTATAGAACTTTTTTGGGGGCAAAGATTGTTTGAAATGGAAACATATCGGTATCTCAAAGATCTTTTCTCAACTTTTATGTTTAATACATAATTTTATTTTCCATTTCCAGGCATGTCATATTGAACAACAAGAAGAGTTTGGTGATATATTTTACGCAACCAAATGTATTTCAAAGCACGTGAGGATAATACTTGCGGTTTATCAATACATACTCTCATCTTACTATCGATATATAGTTCTTAGAAAAAAAGTAACATTATGAGGGGAAAACCAATGGGATATTGATATTGACTGATACTTAATCAAAGTGGATTGCCATTCCTCCACTTTAATCTGCTTTGACAAATAATTCAATTTCTTACAAATGTTTGTTGCAATATCTTTTCTAAATATGTACGGTATAAGAATATAAAATATACTATTGGTAGACCCACTGCTGATAGACGTTGATTAAATATATCACCATAACATGTATAACGTGCTGAACTGATGGGAATAATCATCAGATGTCCTACCATCGATTTATAGTCAATTGTTGCTGACAAAATATACGAAATCAGTTTACCATCATATATAAATGGTTTTATGTTGGTTGATTGGCATTGATTTAATGGTTGAAAGTAATCATCAGATTTCCTCCAAACAATTTAAGGCTATATAAGACAATATCTAAGTTTAAAAAGTAAACAAAACCATATGTTTGAAACAATTTATTGATTTATTTGATGAGGTGAGTATAAGGTGACTTGCTTATGGTATGTAATTATAAGTTGATAGTGTTTGGTATGCACCTGTATCAGTATTCCATTTAATCATTTCTATTTTAGCCTTAGGTATAAGGTATTGCACCTAGCCCTTGCCATTTTGATTGCAACATTTGCTGTATGCTAAAAAATTGCATATATGCGAGAAATGTCTTTGTGTCTGAAGTTAATTACAATTGTAGCTGTGTTCCATAAATGGTGGTAGCATATTTGGTAAACGCAGCGGAAGTAAACGTAATGGTAAAAGAAACACGTTGTGTTCAGCGTGTTGCACAAGCGACCTGTGTAATAAAAATTGTAAGCCCATTATTACATATCTATTTTCATTTTGTTGATATCCACTTTGTGTATTTGTATTATTGATAAGTACATGCATATACATTAATGTCAATCTTATCTAATAAACATATTTTTGATTTTAATAGTTTTACATGATTTTTTTATTTTGGTTCCATAAAAATTATAAGCAGACCATTGAAACACTGCATGTGTAATTCACATATTTCTTTAAACGACCAAATCCAAATTTTATCAATTGCTATCAGATAAAAATTAATTATTCAAATGCACAAAAAAATTAGGTTAGCGCCGACCATGCATGCGTTGTTAATGTAGTTTTGAAAACGTAGTCATTGGTGACAAATAAAAATTCATCGAAATTATACATTCGCTGCAATTTTATTTTTTAACATTTCTGCCATTTCTATACTGAAAAGTATAAAAAAATATCATAAAAAAAAAGATATTTATTGGAAACTATAAATTATGGATTCACACGTTGTAAAGTGCTTTTTATTTCATTAACTTTCGACATGGCCACTGGAAATTGCCCATGGATATGTGTCTCCGATATAGCTATAGGGGAAACGGTACTATTTATTCTGCCATAGGCGACAATACTAACATTTTCTAAATTTACCACTTTTTAGAATGAAAACATGACTAAAACATTTATGTGTGGTGTAGGTACTTTATTATTCTGTTTTTAAAATTAAAGCCAAATAGTAGCATGACCAACTTCCAACGGAGTTTGATTATGTTATCCATGCCCACAGTCATTTTGCACCAAATTTATGAAATTTTGGAAGTCTTTTCGAATAATTCTCTAGAAAATATTTCAATAGGTTTCAAAATTTATACACACTGCAGTTATTCATAGATAAATAAAATAACATATTGTACTGTTACATCTAATTACAGCGCTCCTAATTTGACTCTCCGCTTCACTTGCCTTGGCTACACAAAAGTCCAACCTAATGCTGGGAAAATATAATAGTACCGTTTTCCCTATTAATATGCATGAATATAAAATCTGAGGTAAACCGGTCGGTATGGGCTTTGTTCATTGTTAAAGGCCGTACGGTGACCTATAGTTGTTAATGTCTGTGTCAATTTGGTCTCCTGTGGACAGTTGTCTCATTGGCAATCATACCTCATCTTATTTTTTATAAAGCTACCAGGTTTATAATTTGTTACGAAAGAAGCGCTTCTAGTCTTCCTAGGACACCCTAAGTGACACTCAAATCATCAATACTGGAGGGGAAATCAAGACGAAATATTATCATGATGATTGCAGAGTTTGATTTTATAGCACAGATTAATAACCGTTTTACATTTTTGTTCTTATCGAATCAGTAAAGTTAACAGATAAACTTTCCCTTCTTGCTGTTTTACTAGGAACACGTAAGTAAGTGCAATTAATTTCAAAATGCATTCACATCGTAATATTAGCATATGTACATATCAATTGTATGGATCCAATTGATGAAAGACAGTTATTCTTTTTCGTCTTAAACTTATGAATGTTGAATACACTTCAATATAGGTCACAGAAACAGTATCTCATACACAACAAGTAATCATTACAACAGTACACGACCATGGCACTATGAAACCACTGAACCTCATCATCAATGGACCACTTTACCTAGGTACAATACTACTTCTTATACAACAAAGGGTTGGAGAAATTACAGCACCACGACACAATCAGGTATTTTCAAGTTATACTCTGTTCTGCATTTGTATTATTTATAGGCGAATTCACTTTGACCAATGTCAAAGTTAATCGTTAATCTATGTTAGGGAGCTACCATTTGATTTTTGTGGGGGGGGGGGGGGGGGGCTAGTATGAAAAATGTTGTCCTGCCTTTTTATTTTTAGCTGTAATCTCTGTCCTGCCTTTTTATTTTTCACTCTGTTCGGTCCTGACTTTTTTTTTTTTAGTTTTTCTTGACTTATTTTTACCTAAATTGTCGTCCTGACTTTTTTTTTGTGAGTGACTCATCCTACCTTTTTTTTTTACTCAAATTTCATCCTAGCCCCCCCCCCCCCCCCCCCCCCCCCCCATAAAAATCAAATGGTAGCTCCCTTATGCGGAAAATATTGGATTATACCTTGTTTTATAGCTATCCTAACTAAGGGTAAATATAGTTGAGAAAATTTACATTAAATCCAATCTTTTATATATTTTACGCTGCGCTTGTTATGTAACAGGCTTTGTGTCCGAACTTTTTCTTTAGTCATTTTTGGTGAGGATATTATTACGAAGGATTTAAAATATTCAAAATTTGACCTCGGCAGCCATTGCTGAGCTAGTTGAATAGAAAATCTCTGTAAAAAAAAATGCCGACCGTAGTCTAATCTTATCATTCCTTCCGTACTTCCGTCTGTCCGTCCGTGTTTCCGACGGTCCATTCTACATTTATTTCCACACTAACATTTACTCATCCAAATTTCGTGCAACTCATACAAAAAAATATAAGAACCACAACACACAAACAAAGTTTGAATTTGAATATACCGTTCTGACGTTATTTTCCGTTTTAACTTGTTTAAGCTAGGGCATTTCTAAGACACATTGTTCTTTTATTATTTATTTTAATATTCACAAGGATACTATGGAATGTCCATACTGGTTGAAACCTTTATTTTACTGATATAATATTTGTTATCTTAAGTACTTATCGTTCTTTTAGAATTTGTTGCTGCGAGTGGTAAGTAGTGTTTTCCTATAAATACCATGCTGATCAAAAACACACTTTTCAGATAGCAGCATTTTGTTAAGACATATAGTACTTTGTATATTATTTTGTTTTTTGTGTCTTATATGATGTAATTTGCAACACGCATTTATAATTTTTCCACTTTATCAAAGCACAGTTAAATTAATGTTAGACCATTATTGCTGTCTTGATTAGGACCATTGGTTCTGAAAATAATGTTAAATGTAAATGGTCTTCCAATCTTTTGGTCTTAAAATAAACTAATCACTAAATTTCGTATTTACACCAGATGCGCGTTTCGTCCACAAAAGACTTACCAGTGACGCTCGAATCCAAAAAAGTTAAAAAGGCCAAATAAAGTACTAAGTTGAAGAGCAATGGGGACAAAAGTTCTTAAAGGTTTTGCCAAATACAGCTAAGTTAATCTATTCCTGTAATAGAGCAGCCTTAGTATTTCAAAAATTCAAAAGTTTTGTAAACAGTTGATTTATAAATATGACCATATCAATGATAATGCATGTCAGCACACATATACTTGATAAATGTTTTGTTTATGTCCTGACACATGATTCGCGTGTCTGAACATTGATATCATAGGTGCATTTTATGAATAAACTCTCTGCAAACGACAAGATTGGCATTTACAATGTCTACTGTAAACTATAAACGTCAAATTGGATAAATGTTGATAGGTTGAAGGTCACATGTTAAAAACAGAGATTTTTAAATAATATAAAAAGAAACGGAATTGCATTTAATATAATAGATTGACAAGCTACTGGAGTTTATATATTACCTTGCTTTGAAAAAAAACCAGGCTTTCTCCTTAAGTGTTGAAAAAGTTGTTAAGTACAGATTATAATTTTGCATAACCATAAACTCTTCACTTAACTAATCCATTATACAGGTCACTATGGGAATTTGTTCGCTATTTTCTTCATGCCAAATCATCAGCGTACGACTACCAACATAAGCCTTGAGATTCTTATAACGTCACCATATACTAACTATAATGTTAAAATTAGCTCAAAGCACAATGGACTTCAACTTACTGGACAGGCTAATGGTCATGTCATTCGAACACACGTACCAAACACACTTCACAGTTTAAGTAAACGGTCTGACAACGCTAAATATAATATTTATGACACAGGAATTACCATCTCTTCGAATAAGCCTATATTTGTCGCTGCAATAAATGAATATTCATGTTGTTCCGGAGAGGCTTTCAGTGCTATTCCTGTTAAGGACATTGGGAGAAACTACATTATTGCAACATACCCGAAGGGCATCAAATCGGTGGGCGTTGTAGCGATAGAAGACAACACTTCCGTTAGGGCAAAGTTACAACCCGGAAACAACACTATGGATATTTTGATAAAGAATGCTTTTGAAGGATTATTATTTACATCATATGATAATAATATTTCGACTGGAGGAACAATCGAGAGTGACAAACCAATTGCAGTACTTTCTGGAAACATGGACTCTCCAATTAATTTTGGTGAAAGAAATTTCCAAACAGAAATGCTTATACCGACAAATCAATTTGCCGAGAGATATATTGTTCCAAAAATAGCCAATGCCAAACATATCATTCTTCGAATAGTTGCAAGAGACCCGTTTACGACTGTTTATATCACTGGAAAGAATGGGTTCTATAAGAACACTTACAAGCAATATGTTAATCAGCTAGAACTACCAAATGATGGATACTTTATCAACGCCCAGAGACCAGTCATGGTTACTTTGTACACAATGTATGAAAGATCAAATGTTACTGTCAACCCGTTCATGACCTTACTGCCCGCCATCGACCATTTTTCTAGCAACTACGTCATAACTACACCGACCACTTCTGACTTTACCAATTACGTCACTGTGATCATAAATTCAAATGATAATGTAGACGGTCTCCGTCTTAATGGCGGTAATTTATTATTCCATGCGGTTGATGTTACACCAGTTGAGATGTTCAGAACTGTTTATAAGAGTATATCTGCCGCCTTAGATGTAAAGGATACTTCATTCACAATTTCCCATATTGACAAAAATGTCAAATTTGGTCTCCTGGTATATGGTTATAAATATCGTGCGGCTTACGGATATCCAGGTGGTTTTGTTTTAACTAAATAAATATGTATTCATTTTTGCTTTATTTTATTTGTACAAAAATAATGAGACGCCTATACACCATAAACCGACAGACGAGCTTTAAAAATCCCAAAATAAACGTCTTCCTGCAAAGAGCACAATCAATTTTGTAAAGTAAGCTATGAAGTTCACGGCATGACAAAATGTGGAATCATTAAAAGTAGGAAAATAACATTGTCACAGTAAACAGGTATTGATTTCCGTGTATTTCATGGGACCACACATGTATATACTAGTACTCCCAATGTCAGTGCTTTCAAATGGTACGCAAGACTTATTCGGTAATTTAAGTATTTATTATATCAACGTGCTAGCGTAAAAAGTAAGTCATAAAAATACTGTACTCCGAAGAAATTTCAAAAAGGAAAGTCTCTAATTAGATGTCAAAACAAAAAGCTCAATCACATCACATGAATGAATAACAACTATCATAATCCTGACTTGGTACAGGCATTTTCTTAGTAGAAAATGGTGGATTGAACGTGGTTTTATAGCTAGATAAAACTCTCACTTGTATGACAGTTGCATTAAATTCCATGAAACTGACAACAATGCATAAAACAGACACAACAGGTTAAACTGCACAAAAAGGGGTACATCAGTCAACATTGTGTCATCATCTTTTAACATCACTATAAAATCAGGTTTAACCCATCATTATTCAGCAGCGGACAAAACATTACGATTCCCCTGCATAGCAAATATTTGTTGTTCCATCGCATGGTGTACTAGTGCAAGTCGAACATTTTACATCGGACTCACCCACCCTTATTCACTTTTTTTAAATCCTGGAGGAACCACTGGCAATGTTTATCTTGAAGACGTTGATTACGTCGGATCAAAACAAATTGTGAATGCGTAGGAAAAGATATACTTAAAACCTTGAATTTTCGAAAAACTAAGGATTTTCTTAACCCAAGCTCAGATTATCTTAGCCGTATATGGCACAACTTTTTGGAATTTTTGATCCTTTATGCTCTTCAATTTTGTACTTGTTTTACTTTATAAATATTTTGATATGATCGTCACTGATGAGTCTCTTGTAGACGAAATGCACGTCTGGCGTACTAACTTATAATCCTGGTACCTTGGATAATTATACTTCCTTACATTGTCTACTTGTATTTTGAACGAAAATACATTTCCCAATGTAATAAAAAGAATAACAAATATCGAAAGATATTCAAATCGTGATTAGTCAACACTGATAATCAACTCATGCGCTACGCTTTATTGTGAATTAGTGTGCTGTTCGGTCACACGTTGAATGCTTTTCTCTTTTTAAATTCTTCAGTTAGTAATTCTATAATTATCCGTATTATAATCATTCAGGATAATTAACAAATTTGTATTGTTAATTGAACTACTGTATGCAAGGACTTTATCACAAACGCGAGTATTAACATTATACAATATTATGCTCTTCAACTTTGTACTTGTTTGGCTTTATAAATATTTTGATATGAGCGTCACTGGTGAGTCTTATGTAGACGAAACGCGCGTCTGGCGTACTAAATTATAATCCTGGTACCTTTGATAACTATATACAAAAGAACAATCATAAGTAAAGTGGTGGAAACCGTTACGGAAAGCTAGTATTTTTTTTATTATTATTATTGCAAGGAGAACATTATTTTCATTATAGTCTTTATATTGTCAGATGGACAGATTCGATAGAAAAATTAATACACTATGATATCATCATTAGTTTCGACGTATTGACAGGAGACTGCTTCCTTTACCCATCGCGTAGTTGTTCTATCAAAGCACCTTTCAGCTGATCTGTCAAGACCGTGATAATGCCTTCAATTAGGTCCGTCTCCTACAAAATTAAGTAAACTAAATCAAATAAAGGCAACAGTAGTATACCGCTGATCAAAAGTCATCAATCGATTGAGAGAAAATAAACCCGGGTTACAAAATAAAACCGAGGAAAACACATCATATATAAAAAGTACAATCACAAGAAATACTGAACTTTGAAGAAAATTAAAAAAAAAAAGTCCCTAATTAAATGGCAAAACTAAAAGCCCAAACACATGAAACGAATGGACAACAACTGTCATATTCCTGACTTGGTACAGACTATTTCTTATGTAGAAAAGGGTGAATTTAATATGGTTTTACAGCTAGCTTAACCTCTCACTTGTATGACAGTTGCATAAAACTCCACTTCATTGACAAAGATGTGTGAACAACACAAATCATGGCAAAATAAAAAAAAATGGCGGGATGTTAAAGTCCATAGCTTCGTCATATATAAGAAAGAAACACAAAAAGGCATATATACAAATAGTAATAACCAAAATGAAAGACAATAATACAAAAATTATAAAATTGTAAAAGAAAATAACACAATGACGGGATACATAAGTACAGAGCCATATTGTATATAACAAAGAATACCACAAATGCATATAGCCAAAGCGTATAAGAAAAAAATAAATACAACTCTCTGCTCAGACACTGATGCAGGTGTAGTTATATTGCTACGAAAGTGGTGGAAATTGATTATTAAAATCTTTTCGTTTGACATCGATTCTAGTACTGAGATATGACAAATTCGAGGTATAGGTCTGCAATAAGGCAGAAGAAGCTGGGTCTGTTATTTCTTTAATTTCTTGTTTTAGGGGATATATTATTAGAAATCAACGGAACAACAGAAACACTGATATGCAACATAACGAACGCCAACATACAAGGTAGAGGACTATTAAATAACACCTGTTATAGTTCTAACTTGGAATTGGACATTCGAAGACAAACGTGGGTTGAACCTGGTTTAATGGCTAGTCAATTCTTTTTCTCATATGGCAAAATAATTTTCAACTCGTAGCAAATCATTTAAGAGTTAAACGATTTTAATGCTTGCAATTATATCTGGTAAAAATGTAAAAGTTGAGTTTTGAACACCGAAAAAGACGTCTAGTATTTTCGCTCGATTAATCTTCTTCAGAACAATGTTTGTCATAAATACCAAATACTTTGTGATAGACGTAATACTTGGCGTTATTCCAACGAAAGAGATTTTTCAAAATGGACTCTCAGCATATTAGGGCTATGAATGACGTCTGTAATATGTTCATCTCAAATTCTAAACTTAATTTTCAGATATTTGTCTAATGGAATTTGATGCGACTGTCATACAGTGTTTAGCGCTATAAAACTAGGTTCAATCCACCATTTTCTACATTTGAAAATGTCTGTTCCAAGTCAGGAATATGACAGCTGTTATATAGTAGTTTGATGTGTTTTATCATTTGATCAGGGACTTTACGTTTTGATTTTTCCTCGAAGTTCAGTATTTTTGTGATTTTTCTTTTTGTATCACAACACTTGTAAAGACATGTAACCCTAGCTTCCTGCAGTTTCTCAGGGAAATAATTAGATGTACAGAGACTGAAGTGTATAATATGTACAAGCAACTCAAGTAAAATTAATAGATACAAATAGTTTTAGGATATCTAATTTCATCAAGCCTCATTGACTTGGTTACATCTAAGTGGAATGTGCAGATGTTGAACTCGAAAAGATTGGGAAAAAGACAATTTTGTGTATCCTGATCTTCACAAACGAGGCTAAACAATTTGAATAGAAAGTTGTTTTGGGTTTAGACGCTAATTTATTACCTATAGAACTAAAAATGTCCAACAATGTTTGTCAGAATCGTATTATAACCATTATCTGTTTTAAGATTGAAGACAATGTTTTTGCCATTTATTTAGATCTTTGAGGTGTTTCCATAACGGTTTTCATTTGCGATAAATTTAAATTAAAGTTTATGCTCGTTTTGATGACTTCGTTTTTAAAGAAGTCAAGTTTCTGAAATCAGCAGCAATCTTTTTAGATAAAAAAGCACAATATATGAAGTCACATTTATCAAATTCGTTCTCGATTGAAAGTAATGCAGTACATCAAAGTGTCAAATTAAAAACAAAAATTAATTGAAATGTTAGAAAGATGGAATACATACTATTTCCGAGTCGGCATCCGAAGATTTCGACGATCTTCTGTTCCGCTTTGTTGGTAGAGCAGATGCCGCTGGAATGATGTAACAAATAAAGCAAGATCATTTCCTCAATACATAAGTTTTCAATGCTGCATGATTTACCACATATTTAATTTGGCGTGTAAAATAAAATCCACTGATACATTTTAAAAATATGTATATGATGTGGTGTACATTAGTTAAGTTAGAATCATAGATAAATTAAAAAATAACAAGATGTGATATGGTTGCGAATGGTCACTCTACACCAGATGAGACCAAATGACGTAAATTTTCTTTTTAAATGATTAAGCCTGTAACTCGTTACATTAAGTATACATTAATTACATACACGTTGATATGCTTTTCACAAATTTTCAGTTAGTATTTTGTTTAAAGTATAGCATAGCCTTTCTCGATGGATGTTTCTGATTCAGATGTATGGCTACGCAATATTGGATAAAAAAAATATGATTATGAAGTGAATCGTAAACTTTGATCGGATTACTGATTTTAAAGTTACTATTTAAAAAAAACCATGTATACTACGTATCATTGCTGAAGGCCGTACGGTGACCTATAGTTGTTAATGTCTGTGTCATTTTGGTCTCTTGTGGACAGTTGTCTCATTGGCAAGCATACCACATCTTCTTTTTGGAAAAATAATAGGTCTCGAAATGACAAATTTAAAACAATTCAAACGAGAAAACTAACGGCCTTATTTAGGTAAAAAAAAATCATAAACGAAAAACAAATATGCAGCACATCAACAAAGGACAATCACTGAACTATAGGCTCCTGAATTGGGACAAGCACAAACACACAGAATGTGGAGGGTTTAAACGTGTAAATCTATCTTAATTGAAATAAGTCCGGTTAACTGGTTATCGTATTCGATATTCGGTCCTTCCGATGGTTAAACAGTTGAACATTGACAACACCAAAACATACCTATCCAAGGAATGTTACATGGAAGCGTAACCGGATTTCCCCGTCTTTCTTGCCACACTTTGTACACCAGGAAAGCAGTCACTGGTTTTATTATCAAGTTCAAAATGCATATACTAATGTACAGGTCAAGAAGAATATTCAAATTTATGATGTTACTTAATTCAAAGTTTAGATATTCATTCATTCATATATTTTTCAATGTATAGTTCTCTTATTTTTGTTAATTTTAAAGCAAGTACAGTAATATTCCGTACTAAAAACTGGCATTATATTGAATTATTGACTGGCACGGGCAATACATCCATTTGGACCGTCTTACATTGTGAATTTTAATTTGTCTGTTTTTCATTTTTCTTTTTTTAGCAATGGCGTCGTCAGTTTATTTTCGATTTATAAGTTTGAATGTGCCCCTGGCATATTTTCCCTCTCTTTTGATGCGATTTTTTAAATTGAATTTGCGACGGTCAGTTTGAAGTAAGATTGTTTATTCCCGGAATGCCTTTTTTTTAGATTGTGCTGTTTAAAAATGATTGGAATCATCACGGCAAAAGGATACCCAAGACTAAATCTGTACACATTCTTTATAGTGTCTGAAAAATAAAGCAATATAATAAACTTTATTATCTATACAAACAAATGTTTTTACATTTCAATGTTAAAGAACAGGGGTACAAAATTGAGAACTTTTACATTTATGATTTTGAAAGTAGGAAAGCATATTAGCATCTTTTACCAAAATCTAATTATTGACAAGTCAATGGAACAGTTCAAGCTCATGTATGAATAAATACAGTATATTTAGGGCCTTTTTTTTTTAATTTTGACATATTGCCCAAACTTGAAACTTTAAAACGTAATATAGATGAAAAAGGCGTACTTAATTCTTTACTGTGTTTTGAGACAAATCGTGTTTATTCTCTCAAAAAACTTAAAGTTCGATGTATGATTTGATAATCCCGAAAATATTGAAAACAACAAAATATAAAGTGTATGCGTCTAAAGCGCTTTTCAAGATTTATTAGAACGTATAAGGACCAAAAAAGGTATAAAACAAAAATGACATAACAGAAAAGCTAACTTTGCTAAACTAGTGCCATATGTTTTTGGATATTTTCTAACCTAATATCTGTGTTTGTGGAAAAGCAAGAAAAAGCACTGCAGTAAAAATATACTTACTAGGTTGCCTGTCTACCTCATATGTTGCATCTCCTATAGGTTGGTATATACCAATGAATAGCATGTCCTGTCCAATGGTTATGCAATGGAGAACAAAGAACTGAAACCATTAGCAAGATAACTTTAACTGTTGAATCATATAATTTATTTTTTTGTATTTATTAATCACAATTTTGTTATACTCAACCATATAAAAAAATTGAGCAAAAAAAACCTCACCGACTATAACGTGTAATTTTATTGAGAATAATATATTATATGTATACGACCACCATTCACTTTGTTTGAATAACGTCCACTTGTTTTACAGTGACTTGACTGTTAGTGTTGCTATCAACCTATTGCAACTCATTCAAAATTTTGACCAAATTGCAATTTGTTTTATAAAATCAAATTGTTTAACTGGTCAGAATATTGAACAAATTGTTCAGTCAAAATGTGAAAGTGCAAGGTGATAAATTAAAATATACTTACAATCCTACAAGACTTTAACTCCACTTTAATGATGTTATTACTAAATCTGTCTATCAATCTGTATAGTTATATTATAGCCATTACCATACTAAAGGTCAACTGTTTTATTTTGAATTGCTATAAAAATGTCCAAACTTTTGAATGAATTGCAATTGGTGGATAGCAACACTAACAGTCAAGTCACTGTAATATGTAAGCCCGAAATAATTTTGTACTGATGGGTTCCTACAAGGTTTTTTTTGAAATAGCGGTTTAATATTATACAAATATATGTTTTGTATGAGGTCAATACAAGGATATATTGACCGAAAGACATTTATTAACTGAGGACGAATTCCAAGTCGATATACTTCTTTGGGTCGATATATCCTGTATTGACCTCATAAAAAGGCTATATTTGTTATATTATTAATTTCCGATCATATGTGTATCAAAATTGTCATTTTATTTTGTTGGAATTTTATTGATATCATATTGTCTCCTAGACAATAACGATCTATTAGTTTTTATTTCATTTACCTTTTTTTTTTCTTTTTTTTTTTTTACATCTTATGTATTTGAAGATTTTTTTCGTCAAATAATCGATCACAGATATAATTTGTTTCAAAACGTTTAACAATATCAAGAAATTTATTACATGACGTCACAAAGTATATCGTTTTTGAGATATTCTCAAAATAACCGTGTAATAAGCTTTTTGCTGTGCAGTATGCTTTTTGCTATCCGCCGTTTTCTCTCTACCCTCTTCAGATTTACTACGCACATTGGCAAATACACTAATCAGCAAAACAAACAAATGATACTAAACCCCTAACGGGAAGGATTGTGCCTGATGTTCATATGATGAAATCATAATCTTTCAGTCAGTTTAATTGAAGTCTGGAGCTGGCATGTCAGTTAACTGCTAGTAGTCTGTTGTTATTTATGTATTATTGTCATTTTGTTTATTTTCTTTGGTTACATCTTCTGGCATCAGACTCGGACTTCTCTTGAACTGAATTTTAATGTGTTATGCGTTTATTTTTCTACATTGGTTAGAGGTATAGGGGGAGGGTTGAGATCTCACAAACATGTTTAACCCCGCCGCATTTTTGCGCCTGTCCCAAGTCAGGAGCCTCTGGCCTTTGTTAGTCTTGTATTAATTTTATATTAGTTTCTTGTGTACAATTTGGAAATTAGTATGGCGTTCATTATCACTGAACCAGTATATATTTGTTTAGGGGCCAGCTGAAGGACGCCTCCGGGTGCGGGAATTTCTCGCTACATTGAAGACCAGTTGGTGACCTTCTGCTGTTGTTTTTTATTTGGTCGGGTTGTTGTCTCTTTGACACATTCCACATTTCCATTCTCAATTTTATTATAAATTCATATAAATGTAAGATTCCGGTAAAAAGCTGTTTGTACTAGCCCTGCATCAATTAATCAAAAATTAAAATGTAGTATAATAACAACGTGTATACGAATCAAATTTGTTAAAATATACAAATTTATAATACACGACAATATTAGTTTATTTGTTTTTATTACTTTATGTGTGTTTTACATCTAGAACAGCTTATGGTATTGAAAATTTGCTTGCACTCACAAAGGCATTAGAAAAAAGACATGTATGACGCTTAGATGTTGCATTTTCGCGTTTTGGTAATTGCCGCATTAGATATGCTAATATATTAAAATGCAAAAATGCGTAAACACAATGACCAAAATTTTTTAATGACAGCACCCGGTTAATTGATAAACAGATCACATCATGAAAGATAACAAACCAAGAAAACTGCCTCTTCAGATTTACTATGTACATTAGCCAATACACTAATCAGCAAAACAAACAAATTCATATAAATGTAAGATTCCGGTAAAAAGCTGCTTGTACTAGCCCTAAATCAATAAAAAATAAAAATGTAGTATAACAACAACGTGCGTAACGATGCTTTTTTTAAGGTTTTTTTTTTTATAAATAAGCAGAATTTATAACAGATAGTGCATGTATCAAGTAGTTACTATTCTTAAAGACTTTGTGACAGTCAGAGCTTGATATCTGATCTACTTGGCATATTGTACAGAAACTTAAAATATTGTTAACGTTAAAGATACTGACAATGAGATTTTAAAGCATGCGTAGAACCAGACAAATACAAAGCAAACGTACACTACACATAATATGAAGATGTGGTGTGATTGTAAATTGGACAGCGCTCCACGAAATACTTAATGGCGTAGTAGAAGTTAACAACTGTCATCTTAGATAAAGATCATGATATCTATGCATACCAAGCCTATCAAAGGCCTGACATGTAAAATACTCCCCACACCGCTTATAAAAGTGTTTAGTAAATATTCCGAATTCGTCAAAATGTAATGTGAAAAGGTTTAAGTGTATTAGGCCGTGTTAACATTGACCTCAATTCGGTGTTGTGTTAATGTAACTCACACGTAAAGTAAATACAATTGCGTTCCCATTGATAAAACTTTATGTTTACATGTAGTTTAAATCATGTCTTATCTACACACAGTCGATAGTCAATGTAGGCCTTGTGTAGGTTAAGTGTACACAAAACTAGGCATTTAGGACATTAGTTTTACCGTGTATATAATTAAAGAGGAAACTTTTTTTGGAGTACAATTGATATTTTTGATAGTTATTAGTATAGTTCTTTACAGAAATTGTTGTCTATATTTACAGATTTTTTTGGTAAGAAAAAAATCACGTACTTTATTAACCCCTGATTAACACTCAAAGCAGCATCATTCCCGAACCCATAAGGCAGCAACCAATTGCTTTTCGGGGGGGGGGGGGGGGGGGGGGCTATTAGTGTTGAGTACAAAACATAAAGGCAAGGGGGTGGGGTGGTGAGCTATGGGTTTTGTTTTGGAAACAAAAAATGTTTCCAGTGTTTGGCCCTGAAAAAAATGTGTTGTTTCACCCTCAACTGCCACTATATATAATGCTAAAATTAATTTCGACTTGTCACCAAAACTTGTCCTGAAAAAAAAACCAATAGCCCACGCCCCTCTACCCCCCCCCCCCCTCCCCCGGCTCTCCCTCCCCTCCCCAAAAAGGAAGCAAATAGTTGTTTTGTTATTCATTTGAAAAGGTCTTCCCGAATCGAATTGACGTACACAGAAATATTCGCCACTGGTCTTTACTCAAACAACGACTAAAAAAAGTGTGGGTAAATGATATGTTTGTCTAGTATCTCAGATCCGTTTAATAACACTTAAAATAAATTTAAAAAAACCTTACCCTATTCTTTTACCAAATACTGCTTGGAGAGGAAATACCATTTAAAACAAACAGAAAAGATAAAAATGTAGTGATCCCTAATATCTCAATCCTTTTTTCGGCTGTAAGTAAGCTGCTAAAGCTAACGTTTTCTAATGCGTAATCTAGACATCTCTAGTATATTCAAACTACTGCAAATTATAAAAACGGCTTTCATAAAGTAGCAACCACTTAACTTAAAAAAGGGGGAGGGTTATTCTTTTTTTATCTGAGTCAGATTTTTTCCCCGCGCGTACGTTTTTATTCCTTTTTTCGATGCTGGTGATCAAATACATTTTTTTCAATTTTTAACACTATAATGTATGGGGAAACTCTTGACTCAGAATATTTTTTTTATCAAATGTATGACCATTATTTTTTCTTATCAAATTGGGGAACGGAATATTTCCATTACCACCCCACCCCTCTTTTGAAGTCAAATGGTTGTTCCCTTACCGCTAGAAAAATTGTCCAAAAATTTTGAATTCAGTTTTACGTAATGAACATTTAAATGACAGATAGTTTACAAGTGGGAACAAATCTTATGTACAGGTAGCTAAACAAGGTGTATAGATGTGAACAAATGTGATGTGAAACCAGTGTACACTACACTAAACTAATTGTAAACATGTTTACTCTACGCGGCGTTTGGTGTGAACACAGTCTTTTATCCAAATTTATCATTTAGTATTTCAAAACGCTGATATAACTTAGAATAACAATTGAATGCAAAGATCAGATAATTACTTACCACACAATTAAAATGAAGTGTATAATCACAGTAACCTAAAATAATGTAAAATTATCATAGTTATATTCATAGTCATAATCATCGTCATATTCATAATCACCATCATCATCATCATCATCATCATCGTCGTCGTCGGGATTATAGTTGTCATCATAGTCTTTGTCGCCATTATCTTTATTATCATCAGTGCATTTTAAAAATATCTAGTTTGATTTTAATATATTATAAACAAAATCAATATTCACACCGATAAGATCATATCCAAAGATCTAGTTACAAAGTCTTGTTGGTAACCTGTTAGAATAAGTTAACTTTAAGAAACGATAAGTTTACCCTAATGTTTATACTTAAATCAACGGGATTGGGAAACAACACCACCGTAAAAATAAGTGTACCGTGTGCATAAGTTTTCTATGGATACAGCAAAACTTTTAAAGTAATTTAGATTAATATTTAGTTTATTAAAACACAAAAAAAATGTTGTTTTTTTCGTATGTACTCGTGCAGAAATTCTTGTGTAAAACTAATTTATCTTAATTTAGGAATTAACAGTTATTTTTGTTGCTGTTTATATTCGTTTGATTTAAAGTAAGATCTTTGATGAAATTTCGGCAGTATATCTATACTTATTTAACAAAAATATATTTACAAGATAACAAACGGTAAGCGTTGTTGAATTCAGCAATATCGACGGGTCGTTTATTGACCTTCGGCGTAAACTGTGATTTGTCCCAGTAAATCAGCATGGTTACTTCTAAACGGGCACAATTGGTGCCTTTAGGAATTCCTTCAACCTAGCTATCGATAAACTTTATTGCAGAAACGTACATCAATGATGATTAAGTATAAAAATTAACAGCTTTAATCATCTTATTTATCTTTCTCATAAGAGAATACGACCTTTTATGACTTCAAATTTTTACTTTTGACTTTTTAATATAAAAAAATTGTAAAGATAAGTTATTCAATGCTTTTGAAGATTATTGGCCATACTCAATTGGCGTGACGGTAGGTTGCGCTTTAATTCGTGACCATTTGCTCCTTTTTGAAATATTCGAGGGCATACAATATTCTGTGTCAGTATTAAGTGTAACAATTTTTTTCCTGTCGTAGCTAAGAGAGTAAATATTTGATTTGAATGAGATACATCCTTCCTTGTTTTAATTTCCAGCTTCAAAAGTGGAATGAAAGATATTAGATGGACATTTAAACTCCTTGATAAAAAATCAGACATGGCTACAAAAGAAAAAGACAAACAGAAAAACAACAGTTCATACCACACAACAAAGAGAAATAAACACTTATCATCACGAACCCCACTAAAAACAGGGGCTGAACTTAATTAAGCCGATCCTGTCGGGTTGCTCATTAATTAAACATACGGTAAATAGTATAGTTCGGTAGGTCAAATTCGCGAAAAAGGAATACATGTAGGGATTATTCTTACGGTATTATGAACATGAAGGCAGTGTTTTCAATTTAAACTGTAATTTTTATACTGTCAATAATACTATTGAATTATTATTGCCATATCTATAAACAAAAAGAAACTAAATACATATTAATAAATAAATATTACCTTCAACACAATTTTAGACGACTCCATCGTTTTGTTGTCATTTACATTAAAGTATTCTCAGAATCCTTTATACATGTAAGTATTCCAAGAACCCTTCAATAAAATAAATAATGAATTTATCCGGGTCATGTGGTGAGGAAATCATCAATTTTCTAAAAATACAGAAATAAGTATGATATGATGTCTCTCCGCAATGCTCTTCAATTTTGTACTTGTTTGGCTTTATAAATATTTTGATATTAGCGTCACTGATGAGTTTTATGTAGACGAAACGCGCGTTTGGCGTATTAAATTATAATCCTGGTACCTTTGATAACTACCTCACGTACAAGTGCACATTTTACTCTATTGTAGACGAAAGTAATCAATAACCTGGAACATGAGTGGCAATGTAATTATTTTACAATGATATAGATTTAGGGAAAAATGTCCAAAGAGAGAAAAATTAGTGATTTAGGAAACATTTGTTTATGATAATCAAGTATTCGTTTCTCTATTCTTTACTTGGGAGCATAACATAGTAACTTAACTTAAACAACAGCTACTTATTTTAATAGATTGTTTATGTATTCATCAAATTATTACCCTCAAACGCTTATGGAGGCTTAAATCTTTTGTTATAACATAGATCAAGCTATGCCACTGATGTTTATCAAGAATTTGTTTTTACTTCAAGAAAAGGTCAGTGTGGGAAGAGTATTCAATGGACGGTAGGGTAAACCATCGTCAATTCAAAAGGGAAAAGTCCATAAAAAATAACAAAACAAGTGAAAACAACTGCTATATTCCCGACTTTGTACAGGAATTTACGGAAGAAAATGTCAGGCCAAACCTGGTTTACGCGTCTGACGCAAATTAAAATTTCAATCCTGGTATCTATGATGAGTTTATATATAGAAAACTTAACAGCTTACTGTATGCTAGTTTTTCATAGTTCTGTTATGTTTACAGCTTTGGTAAGCAACCCAAGCTGATATTAAAAGTTAATGTAACAATGATTCGGATTTACAAGTCAAAACTGTGTAAATATACATAACAGAAAACCGTTCACGGTTGACAATATTCACGTCCACACATTTCACGGCAAACGAAGATAATTTTTTTTATCTTTGGTTTTCTCTTTTAAGGAAATCATTGTATTTACATTGCCTTATGTACCTCACCAATTTTAGTAGTTGTTTGTGTTTTGCTGTCAGTCGATTCGGTTGTTATTCTTATTGTTATATAATTTCCTTTTTTTTTAAATCATTTATGCTTACTTTTATTTAGCAGGTTATTATATTTACTTTGTTAAGTATCAAGTAGAATACAAAAATGCAATGAAAGAGTTTCAAAATTCATGTTTCAGTTTTGTATTAACTATGCCGTTTGGTTAACTGATTTCATTCGTAATCTTATTGACGATTTATTTACATTGCGATGTTCTATATGAACCACTTCACTTTAAAACTGAATTCATATCTAAAGATGTTAATTCCTCTTTTTACCAGTGTCCGTGATGTTTTGCAACCCTTTGTATTATTTATGAGTCAATGTTTATAGGTTATTTTTCTTGCAGAAAGTACATGCATGCTAAATATGGACATCATGATATATAAATGAAAATTGAAAATACAATTTCGTTTAAAACAAACTTCAATTATTTCCAATAGTAACGTAAAGATTTATATCTATTTATTTCGGCACAATTACTTTAACGAATTCAAGGGCAACTTTCTCAAAATTAAGCATGCAGCACTATTCACTTCTAATATAAATTTGATACTTACTGGGCTTACTGAACAGTTTTTTTCTATCATTCGAACACACCTACCAAACACTCAAAATTTATGTTAAGGACATAGGGAGGAACTATTTTATTGCACTATAATCGAACGGCACCCAATTGGTGGGTTTTATAACAATAAAAGGCAACACTTCCGTAAGGGCAAAATTAAAACCTGGAAGCAATACTATGGACGTTCTTATAAAGAATACTTTTTTGGGGAGTATTATTTTCATCGGAAGATGTCGAAAACTGATGGAACAAAAAAAGGTGACAAACCAATCGAAGTATTTTCTGTATGGACTCTCCCATTAATTTAGGTGAAAGAAATTTCCAAACAGAAATGCTCATACAGACAGTTCTAGTTCCTCAGAGATATATTGTTCCGAAAATAGCGTATCGTTCTTTGAATAGTTGCAAGAGATCAGTTTACGGTTGTATATATCTCTGGGAAGAATGGGTTCTATAAGAACACCTTCAAGCAGTATGTAAATCAGTTAGAATTATTGAATGATGGATACGCCCAGTGACCAGTCATGGTTACTTTGAATCAATGTAAGAATGATCAAATGTTACTGTCAACACGTTCATTCGCCCGCCGTCGACCATTTTTCTAAAAAAAACTACGTCATAACCACACAAACCACGGCGTCCGACTTCACCAATTACGTCACTGTGATCATAAATTCAAATGATAATGTAGATGGTCTACGTCTTAATGGCGGTAATTTATTATTCCATGCGGTTGATGTTACACCAGTTAAGATGTTCAGAACGGTATATAAGAGTATATCTGCCAGTTCCGACTTCACCAATTACGTCACTGTGATAATACGTTTAAATGATAATGTAGATGGTCTTCGTCTTAATCATGTTAATGGCGGTAATTTGTTATTTCATGCGCGGTTAATGTACCACCAGTTGAGATGTTCAATACTGTTTATAAGAGTATATCTACCGCCATGGATGTAAAGGATACTTCATTCACAATTTCACATATTGACAAAAATGTCAAATTTGGTCTCCTGATATATGGTTATAAATATCGTGCGGCTAACGAATATTCAGGTGGATTTGTTTTAACTAAATAAATGTGTACTCATTTATGCTTTAAAAAGGTTTTTTTAAATTTAGGAGATTACCAATGAGATGCCTATACAACATACACCGACGGGCGAGGATGAAAAAAAAACATGAATATAGTGTACGGTTTCCCGCAAAAAGACAATAAATGTTGGAAAGTAAGTTATCAAGGCCACGGCATGACAAAAAGTGACATTTGTAAACGAGGATATTAACATTTGTCACAGTTAACATGTATTTGGTTTCCGTGTATTTCATGGGATCACTCTTGTCAACCAATGTATATACTAGTACTCACAATGTCAGGGTCGTCGAATGGTAGGCAATACCTATATATAACAAATCAATTATTCAACATGTTAAATGTATAACGTAAAAAGTAAAATAACAAAAATACGAAACTCCGATGAAATTTCGAAAAGGAAAGTCCCTAAATAAATGGCACAAATCAAAGGTCAAACACATCAAACGAATGGATAACAATTGTAATATATCTGACAAAGTACAGGCATTTTCTTATTGAACTTGTTTTTATAGCTAGCTAAACCTTTTGCTTGTATAAAAGTCATATAAAATTCTGTTATATTGACAATGATGCGAGAACAAAACAAACAGACAAAATGAGTAAAAATTTCAAAGTAAGGGTATAGAAGTCAACATTGTGTTATCATCTTAATTGCTATAAGTCCCGTTTTAATGAAAACACTTGTTTACACGTAATTACAAGAAACCCTAATTATTCAGCAGTGGACAAAACATGACGAGACCCTGCATGGCAAATATTTGTTATCCATCGCATGGTGTACTAGTGCAAGTCGAACCTTTTGCATCGGACTCACTCACCCTTACCCACCATTTTTTTAAATCCTAAAAGAACCACTGGCACGGTTTATCTAACACTTTAAACGTGTCGATTAACCTACCTTAAATGAGAAAATAACAAATCAGTAGACAAATCAGTAGTGCAAGCACGTATTCACACATAAAACAAGAAGTAAACGGACCAACAAATAGGCGAACAAAACAAATACTAACTCACGTCAAAATTGATAGAGACCTCAACGGTTGTCTCGGATATAGAAGTAAATCAATCCTCAAACGCGAAAGTAAAACGCATGAAAAAGAAAAGTTTGGTTGAATAAATTCACGACATAGCTCTTTTGGAAACTAGACGATAAGTCAGATTCATTGTGTATAAAGTGTCAAGTTCTTCGTTCTTTAAATGATAAAAATCCTTACATCTTTTTAAGTGGCGTATCGCCCGACACAAGTTTTTTTGTTCTTTTATCCAACATGCACTCATTTTCCGCCGGATCTAAAATTATCACCCTTCTTCCCGATGGAAACACTTCACAGAAGCTTCCTAATTTGGTTATTACCAAATCATTTTCGTCCTCAAAATCAAGCAAATGTTTCCTACTGGACGTTATCCAAAAAACAAACAAAACGAAGAATGAATTAAACCAGCTATTCAATAAGAAGTATTCCTTATCAGATGCATGTGATACCAATGGTAGTACCTGGTTGTCTGGTAATTAATCATATTTCAAGAATATAATAACGAGAAACTTAAATCTTTTTACATCATAGATGTCACTTAATACATGAATAGTCAGCCAAAGCAATTATAATTGAGAATGGAAACGGGAAATATATCAAAAAGGCAACATCCCACAAGGGGCAAATAACAGGGGAAGGCCACCAGTGGGTCTTCAACGCAGCGAGAGAACAGTTTAAAAAGAGGAACCATCTGTAATAAGCTTACATGATACACAGGTATTTTGGTACTCGAAAAAGCGGTGTTCATTATTTAGAAACCATATCATTTCATTTGTCATAAATTTTTCTCTGGACTTTGATTTTAAAACCATTGACGGCCATATTTTTGTACCGTATCTAGCAGGATAGACATGGCCATGCGTTTGATCTTCCATTTAACATTCTGGGAATTCCTGGAATGGGTAAGTACTTATATATATATATAAGAAGACTCCACACAATTTGTAAAAGTTAACCATTATAGGTCAACGTACGGTCAACACGGAGACTTGGCTCACAACGACAGCTGTATAGACAACAAGTCAAACTGCAGCTGTCAAGTTCGCGTAGCTATCAAAAGATGATATAGATCTTGGAAAATGGTGATTGATATCTCATAATAGGATATATATTACAAAGTGCAAATAAATTTTTATCAAAAGTACCAGGATTATTATTTAATACGCCAGACGCGCGTTTTGTCTACATAAGACTCTTCAGTGACGCTCGAATCCA
Organism: Mytilus trossulus; assembly: GCF_036588685.1. NCBI lineage: Eukaryota > Metazoa > Mollusca > Bivalvia > Mytilida > Mytilidae > Mytilus > Mytilus trossulus. Next base: position 25,389,924 of record NC_086384.1, read on the forward strand.
AAAAAGTTTTAAAAGCCAAATAAAGTACGAAGTTGAAGAGCAATGATGAGGAAAACCCCTTAAAGTGTTGCCAAATACAGCTAAGGTAATCTATGCCTGAGGTAGAAATGGTAATCTATTCCTTGGACAAATGTGGGATCCTTTTTTTTTTATGTCGAAAAATTCAAAGTTTTGTAACAGGAAATTTATAAAAATGACCATATAATTGATATTCATGTCAACACCGAAGTGCTGATGATACGTTAAAGTAGATTAATGTTAGAATAACTTACCAATGTCTGCAATGAATTTCTTCTCTTCAGAAATTAATTTACTACGATATTTCTTTGCAAAAAAATCTACTTTTCTTCACGACGCTGTTAAATGTACAGTGTCAACAAAGCAATTATAGGCTTTAGTTGACCTAAATAACTCATCTTTTGATGTTTAAATCAGGTAGTATATGCTACTTGTATATTGAATGATTTTAAATAGGTAGAAAATATATTCTTCACCTGTATCGACTGTAATACTTTATTTCTCCACTCGAAACAGTTCAATTTCATAATTTTGGAGGAGAGGTGTATTGTGTTGTGCACAATTTAGACATGTATATGTCAATTTTACGAGATTCGTTGGTAAATATAAAATATAGTTCACTTTTTACTTAATAAATTATGTTTTCAAAGTCATAGATTTTTTATTACACTTCTGGTTTCTGTATTAAATCAAAAAGAATAGTGTTACATCAAGCGGATTGTTTGCGAAAAAAATCAAAATAAATAAAGGCAACAGTAGTATACCGCTGTTCAAAATAATTGTGTAATCGTTTAATATTCAATTACAGATTTTAGCATCAACATTTTCTCAAACACGAGTAAAAACCTCATTAAAATGAGCAACTATTTGTGAAGTCGTACAAGCTTTTTATGAAAGATTTGTTGCATGCGAGGTGTGGATGCAAATGTTTCATACTAAGGAGTTTAAAAATGCTTTGGAGATTTATTTCATATTCTTTCAGGTTTTGTTGCGTGCGCTGTGTGGAAGAATCTGATACCTTAAAGAAACAACAAATTCATTTGACTTAATTTTTATATTGATTACAGGGTTTAGGTTTGTTGCGTGCGCTTTGTGGATGCATGTTAATACATAAATAACAACAAATTAAATTGTCTTCATTTTATATTGATATTAGAGTAAGTTGACTGCGCTGTGAAGATGCTCATGTTTGATACATAAATGGACAACAAATTCGTCTGACTTAAACTCTTTATTTAATGCAGGGCTTGTTACCTGCCCTGTTAGATTTTTATTTATGATACCTAAAGAATCAACAAATTCATTTGACTTAAATTTTATATTGATTGCAGAGTGTGTATCCTGCGCTGCATGGATGTAATACACGTGTCTTTGTGCTCTGCTTTATGTGCCCTTGTATTTTACAGTCATTATTTTTGTTTATGATGGAGATAACTATATTTTTCATTATACCGCTTACACTGTCACATTCTGTATATGTGTAACAAGTAACATGTAGAAGACCCTAAACCAGTGGTTGTCATTCTTTTCTGTATAACTTTTTTTTATCGTTCTGTACATACATCTGGCCGGTAATTTTGTAGTTTTGTAAATTGTTTTACATTTTTTATGTAAGCCTTGTATAGGGTACTAAATGTTGAAGGACGTACGTAGATCTATAGATGCTAACTTTTAAGCTATTTGGTCTGTGTTGCAGAGCCATCTTATTGATAATTTTACCATATCTTTTTACTTTTAAATTAAGTCAATAAAATTAAAGAAGCAAAAAAAAGTTTTAAAGCATGTAACTGTAACAGTTCGAAATACACAAATGTTTATATGGTGTGACGGAGGCAAATGCATAAAGGATTATAAATTCCATGATGAAATCAAAGGAAGAAACTTGATTTTCATCAAACAAGAATCTATTTTAATTGGTTGCATATCATATTGATAAATTATTACAAAGTTAAAATTTATGTTTACACTTTGTTTCGTATTTCTTTCTGTTGTAAAATAATTTATTTACTTTTGACATCTTCTTTCCATTCAAATACAGATATATTGATCATTTAAACACCCTCTGTAAACGATAATGCTTTAAGAAGTTTGGGATTGCAAACATGGCAACATTGGGGGCTAGCATTTCCCATCATATTCTAGAACGTCTTTGCCAATTTCAACAAACCTTGGTAGAAATGATGTTATTGTAAGTTTTTTTATAGATATGATTACCATTTTGTTCCTTATTCTCAGGATCAAGAAATGGCATCAGATGACCAAGTTTGATTTATTTATAATTTTCTGTAGTTAACTGATATTAGATATTTTTCTTATGTTGTGTTGTTTGTCTGTTGACTATTTATAAGGTAAGAAGAGTTGAGGGCGCTCAAAAATATTATAGTCTCAATCTAGTATATTTTTTCGTTCGACGTTTTTTTATCATTGTTTTGTAGTTAAGAAGGTAGTTTGTAATCTCAGTTTGTTTCTCTCATATGTCTGCCTAAATTTGTTAGCTGAATCGATAGCTGCTTTAATCCATTTGGAAATTTGGAAGCTCTCACTTGTGAGTAATATGAAATTTGGTTATGAATCAAGATGTTTACTTAATGTACAACTATCTTTTAGAAATGGGTTCATGTTATAAGTATTTAATCTAGCACAATAAAGATAATGTCAACTGTAAACTTAAAGTTTACAAAGTCAATACATCAATAAAGACATACTAGGTCAAGAATGTGTATTTAAACTATCACAAAATATGCATTTAACCTCAAAATATTAGGGTTTTCTATGTATGAAAGTGATAATTATTGGAACTGGTAGTCCATTTAAGTTGTATCACCGTATTGCATTCGACAATGAGCAGAACTCAAACAAAATAGCACGCTATAAATGCCCTAAAATGACAAATGCAAACAATTCAAACGATTGATTGATAGTTGTTTGCTTTACACCGCAATTCAAACGAGAAATCTGGTGGCCTGATTTATTTCATTTCAAAACAATAAACGAAAACAAATATTATAAACAGCAACAAACGTCATACAATCAATCAATTACAGGCTCTTGCATTTTGACAGACACACACAGAATGAAAATAGACATGTTTGTGAGAGCACCCTCCCCCCTTTCTCCCACATAGTACAACGGTGTAACGGCACACAAATTATAAAAAATATTTATATTGAAAATTATCACAATGCAAACATTCAAATATTGAATTCGGAAAAAAGTTTAGAAACACTTTTACAAATCTGGGTCCCTAATCACTCCGACGTCATATCGAAAAGAAACCCATTAACAATCAACAAAAGACGCAAAGTGTAAATCTGACAGTATTTGCACACTGAAAGCTTGTCCAAAACCACACATAAACCTGTCATTTCATTTCCGAAATCACAAATTTTATTAAAAAAAAAAAGATATATAATTTTATAGGAGAGGTGTATTATGTTGTGGTCAATCAAGAAATGTATAAATTTACAAGATTTGTTGGTAAAATATGTTTCACATTTTATTTAATAAATTTACTTTCAAAGTCACAGATTTTTTATTACACTTCTGGTTTCTGTATTAAATCATAAAGAATTGTGTTACAGCAAGCGAGTTAAAAATGAGAGTTGTTCAAGCTTTTTGTGAAAGGTAGTACTTAGAATAGTGAAATTATATTGCTGCAACGACACAAATTCGCACATTAAATGCTGTTTATTGTCAGATGAAAAATTGGTATGCGCTGTGATATAATTATCAATTCTGATTTTATGACGTCAAGCGACTGTCTTCCATTACTCTTGGAGTTGACGCTGTTTCAACATGACCTTCAGACGACCTGTCAATATCGTGATAAGGTCTGTAAGGGTTTCCGTCTCCTCCTAAAAATCAAAGAAACTTTATCAAAACAATTTTCAATCAAAGCGAAACACTCCTTTCGATTTAAAATAAGCGTTAATTGACTTAATTTTTGTAATAAACAATTCCATGGGTGAAAATATTTTTTATTGAATGATAATTTTTTATCCCCTTCCCTCTCGTTTTGCATTTCTCACCTAACTGTATCAGTCGAACCTGAATCATTCCCTGTTGAGTCCATAGAATACCCGTATGTATTTTATTTTGGTCTTCTGATTCAATATGACTGCCATGTTTGGACATTTTTAAACTATTGATGCTTCTTATTCATCTTACACTAGCATGAGTGTCTGAATGGGGCTCATTCGTTTCTGTATTCTAAAATTGTTTTAGAATTATAAAAGAAAAGGCGGAGCGTGAAAAAGAGACAGCAACCCCGCCAAAGAGCCCGTTTGTTTTATAATTTTTCTTTGTTAAAACTTCCGTCCGCACCCTCTATAATTGTTTCGATTGGTAATAAGTCTCACTTAAAGTTTTTTAATAAGTTTTGTTAAAAAAATATCCTCGGAGGACAAAAATCATAACCTCAAATATGCATTATAGTAACATGTGATTTAGTTAAGTAACCCCGATTCTTTCCAGTGATAAATTGTAACTTTAACATAACGAAAAGGCAGGATTTAAATGATATTTGTCTGTAAATTTCGATCATTATGATCTTGGTACCTTTCATAACTATTTACAGTTATCAAAACTCTGTACATACATGCAAAATAGACCTTATATTGTTTGGTCTAGTTTACCGGTAATTTCGTTTTAGAAAAACAACATAAAACATTGCAATCTATAAACACGTGTTGAACGTGTCATGAATGTACCATTTGTGTTACTTGTAGTTATTGCAACAGACTGATTCTCATGTTAAAATCATGGCTGAATGTAATTAATAAACACAATTGCATTAGAGATCCATGTCCTACATCAACGACTTGCTGTATTGTTTAACAACTTTGAATCATATAAAATATTATACATACCAAATCCTGGAATGTTGAATGGAAGTTTAACTGTATTTCCCTGTCTTTCTTGCCACACTTTATACAAAAAGAAAGCTGTCACTGGTTTTATTATCAAGTTTGTGATGCACATACTAATATACAGGTCAGGAAAACATTCATTTGTGGTTTATTCGCCTTTTCAAAATTTAAAGGACTATTGTTAATTTGATTATAAATACCGTGAGAGGAAACTTATGTCATTAGATGCATTTTAATTGTTTGTGGTGCTGTTAGCAAATCACAACATATTTTTGTACACTTGAAGATATGCTTTAAATTCATATTTGATTCTAAAACGGTGAGTTGATTCCGATCTGAAGTAACTCTATTATTAAACTTACAGTTGAAAAAGCAATAATTATTTTGAATAAACGAGCTTGGTTGAAAAAAAATATAATATACAACAACTTGATCAAATGTCAATCATGGTTCTGGTTGTTTTGGTATGGGCTCTAGTTCATGTATTTAATTTTTTTGATGTTATATTTGTTGTTCCCATCGGATTTTGTCAAATGTTTTGACGTCTTTTTTGTTATATTCATGTTTTATGGTTAAAAAAAATAATCACCGCCTTCATTTATTAGATTTGAATTGGTTCAACTTAATTTGTACGATGTATTACGTTTGCAGTTTGATTCAGAATTAACCGGACATAGCTATATAATATAGTTAATTGTCTAATTGCTACCTCAGTTTGGTATTAAGTATTGCAAATTTCATTGTTATTAAATGTAGTATCAGTATTTAGTACAAATATAATCTTAAATCAATCCCCATTCCATCTTATTTTTGGGAAATAGTTTCAGTCATTCGAATTTGACGTCGTTTTTTATGCTTTTTTACAATTTCAAATGTTACGTCACCTTTTGCGTTGAGGCTTTGACTATCTCGGGTGTGTATTTTTTTGTGTTGGATTATGTTGGTTTATGTAATGTTTTTTGGTTTTGATAGTTCTGCAATTAGTTAATACTTCAGTTTTATCAAGTAAATCTATTATTAGTCATTTTATGAAATTTACTGTTTGCAAAAGTATAAATTATTCTAAATAATAAGGATGTTCTTATCCCAAACAAAAACCCTAGCTGTATTGGGAACAACTTTTTTGAATTTTTGGTCCTCAATGCTGTTCAACTTTGTACTTGTTTTGGCTTTATAACTTTTGTAACTGGGCGTCACTAGTTATTTTTGTATGGACGAAACGCACGTCTGGCGTATTAAATTTTTAACCTGGTGCCTTTTGTTAGCTATTATTCGTGAGTTTCTTTGTCCAATATGTTATCCTATTTATTTGTAGTGTAGTCCTGTAATGTTATATTGTCATTTTAATGTTATATTTAACATTGCCATTTAAGCGGGAGGTTTGGCATGCCACAAAACAAGGTTCGACCCACCATTTTTTCCTTTTAAATGTCCTGTACCAAGTCAGGAATATGGCCATTGTTATATTATAGTTCGTTTCTGTGTGTGTTACATTTGAACATTGTGTTTCTGTTGTGTCGTTTGTTTCCCCTTAAATTTGAGTGTGAATTCACATTACTATAAGACGTGTCACGGTACTTTTCTATTTATGTTATATTTCATATTTTCATCGGATTTTTTCTAATGCTTAGTTCGTTTCTGTGTGTTACATCTTAATGTTGTGTCGTTGTTCTCCTCTTATATTTAATGGGTTTCCCTCAGTTTTAGTTTGTAACCCGGATTGATTTTTCTATCGATTAATGAGTTTAGAACAGCGGTATACTACTGTTGCCTTTATATATTAATGACGATCTATATAAGAAAATGCCTGAACCAAGTTAGGTGTACGACAGTTGTTATCCAGTCGTTTGATATGTTTGAGCTTTTGATTTTGCCATTTGATAAGGAACTTTTCTTTTTGATTTTTCCTTAACATTATGGTATACAGGTAATATAAATAGACGTGAATCAAATGAAAATGATAGGTTAATGATTAAATACGGATAAATAATTGATGTCAAAAGGATACCCAAGACTGAATCTGTACCTGTTCTTCACACTATCTGAAAGATAATTTTAAAAAACAAATCAACACATTTCAAAGGAGGCAAAAAATGCACTTGTTTACACTAATGCAAGGATAACCGTTTCCTTGTAAATATACCGGTGCACTTAATTAGTATTGCATGCTTTGTTTTAATCATTTTTCATTTTTCTTAACGAGATGCTTATAATGGTATTTCTTCTACAAAGATATAGATATTGCCTTACCATTAAACAACGCATACGCAAATGTTGATATAGATAGAGAATATCAACATAAACTTTGAGATGGGAGTTACAACAAATAAAATGAAAAAGTGTATAAATGCTATATAATATAAAAAAGAACATATGGTATGATTGCCAATGAGACAACTATCCCCAAAAGACCAAAATGACACAAACATTAACAATTATAGATCACCATACGGCCTTCAACAATGAGCAAAGCCCATACCGTATATAGTCAGCTATAAAAGGCCCTGATAAGACAAATATGAATGTAAAACAATGTATAATGTATTAATGCATTTGGTTGCATGCATTTACCCAAACTCATGAACCTGATGTGCAGTGGTTGTCGTTTTTAGGTGCAGTTCATAAATTTTTGTATAGTTAGTTTTAGCGTTTGAATGGTTTTACACTAGTCATTTGTTTGGACCATGTCTAGCCAAGGCTTCGTGTTGAAGACCGTACTTTGACCTCCTAGTATTATGGTTTACAAATTATGACTTGGATGGAGAGTTGTTTCATTGGCACTCATACCAAATCTTCTTCGATCTAAGTTACTAGTAATTGAAAACCTTGAAACTTCCATAAAAAAAAAATTCTCTGCTAATGACGTCCTGGAAATGTCCATAAGGGTAAAACAAACGACTGAAATAATACTAGTTTCTGTACAGCGTTGCTAAAATGTAAAACGAAGATGTTTTTATCTCTTTTGGAAACAAATTTGCTTCATTTTCACTCAATTTAAGCGTTTATAATATAATAAGTAAACCTTGTCCATGTGCGTTTTGTTGTTGTTTTTTGAACATTTTTTTGAACTATTTTTCTAAATCCCAGAATAGACGCAAAAAAGAAAATGTCTCCCATTAGTATATACTTACCACGTTGGGTAGGTACCTCGACAGTATCGTCTTCTATAGGTTGATATATACCTAGAAATATCATGTCCTGTACAATGGTAAAGCAGTGGAGAACTAAAAACTACAAAATAATCAAGATTGCTATGAGTTCTATAAAATTTACCTTTTTTTCAATTTTATAAATATATATTTTATCTTTATATGCGCATATCTTCAGTCGTATATAAATTATTCTTTTGGTAAGACAGATTGCACGTTATGATGTATTAATATTGAGTGCGTTTTTTTTTACAGAATACTATTAGTTTAAAATGTAAACAATTTTGTTTATTGAGAAATTGGATGCAGACGATACTAAATGGACATGCATATCCATGTTGGAACAATAGGACAGTTGGAACAATTTTACGGAGGGAACATCTGAATATTGTGAAACATGTGAAACATACATTCTTTCATCAGATGAAGGTCAATCAACTTGTGTTGGTGTTCGTAAAAATGCATATGTTAAGCATCTGCTTATCCTGCAATGTTCCGATGGTATGTGACGTATGTCTGAAGTCATACACAAACACTACCATATACAACTTTTGAAAATAACATGAATAAGGATTTATGACTTGTATTAAACAGAGTTTTATTAACTAAGTTATATAAATGTCTGTTTGGTTCAAAGTAGAACAAAATATATACTAATTTGTATTTCGCCACATGACATGTAAAAATATTGATTCAGTTGCTTGAATGTAAGAAGAAAAAAAATTAAAGTTTAAACAAGTGTTTTTCATTTTTGTTGTGTGCTTTACATGCATCATGACGTGGCTCATCGTTGATATAGTTTTTAAAAGCTTAACCTAACAAGTATGAAATGAATAAAGACAGGCAAGATTGAAGGCCTGATATTTGTGAATGAAAAAAACGCAAACACTAGAAAACGAGTAAACACAATTTCGAATACGTAAAACGCGTGAAATGGCGAAAACGAGAAAGAACCGTATCCGGCCACCAAAGACATGACCTGGAAAAAAATATACAAACCATAAAAACTGCTTCTGAAGATTCATTATGTACAATGGAAAATATACCAATCAGCAAAACAAACAAATTCATGTAAATGTAGGAATCAGGTAAGAAGCTGTGTGTTGTGGCCCTGTGTCAATAGATAAAAACATTGCTTATTTCAGTATTTTTTTTACCGAAAATCGCCCGTTTTAGAACGGCTATGTCTGTAACTAAGGTTGCTCTCCTAATTTTTTTTTCATATTAAGCTAAATTGATAAAAAAAAATGTTGAAGAGTCTGTGAAGAATAGTTATCAAAGGTACCAGATTTGTTTCAGAAATTATTATTTATTTCTACATGCAAGAATAGTTACCATAGATCTTGGTACATATACAATAGAAACTGTTTGTAACTGTCTAGTATATTGTACAGACACTAACTGCTCTATGATTAATAACATTCAATATCGTAACGATTATATTTGCAAAACGTGCATTACTAGAAATAAGAGCCGTTGTGTAGTGGTTAGTGCATCGGACTACTAACACATAGGTTCCTAGTTGGATTTCCGTTTTGGGATGAAAATTTCAGGGACTCTCCCTTGACACCATTTTCGAGTATGGTCTTGAGGAAACGATAGATCTTGGTAGAAACTGTTTGTAACTGTCTAGTATATTGTACAGACACTTGCTCTATGATTATTAACATTCAATATCGTAACGATTATATTTGCAAAACGTGCATTACTAGAAATAAGAGCCGTTGTGTAGTGGTTAGGGCATCGGACTACTAACACATAGGTTCCTAGTTTGATTTCCGTTCTGGGATGAAAATTTTAGGGACTCTCCCTTGACACCATTTTCGAGTATGGTCTTGAGGAAACGATGATAAATGGCTGACCCGTGTTAAGAGAGAGCCATATCTCTTCCACGTTAAAGGCAACCTTGTAGTTTTCGAAAAAGAGCAGGCTAATGCCGCTACAAGGCAGCGCTCGTACCCGTAATGGGAAAGGGATTAATATAAGTTACAAAACTTGTTTCCCAATGCACTATAAATAAATATGTTTAAGAAGAAAAAAAAAGTACATAGTTAGCATACACGATATACAAATAAATAAATGTCGTATGATTGCCAATGAAACAGCTCTTTAAATGACCTTGAAGTAAGAGCAACTAAATAAGTCCCTGTACTGCTTTCAACCGTAAGTAAGACCCATTCCGCATAACACGGACCTAGACATGTAAAATAATCACATGGTCCACACCGATAATAAAAATAAGGTGTTTTATAAATTTTCTGACTTCGTCGAAAAATACGTTTAAAATGAAATAAGAAGTATTTAATCAAAATGTATATTTTGAAACATTTACAAATGCGTATATGACTTTATTTAAGAATTAAGATAATGGACTTACCACACGGTTAAAATAAAGTGTACAATCACTGTTACCTAAAAAAAAAATAAACAAAGAAATTACAATAACCGTTATGATCATCATCGACGTCACAGTATATATAGTTACGATTGTGATGGGGAATACACGACAATAATAGAAGGGATGAATTATATAATTATAATATATCATAACATTCATAGAAAATAGGATTGAACATATTTGTTTGCTCATAAAAAAATAAGTTTGCATGTATATTCTAATGAATAACATATGCCTAAACACATAAGTTAACTCTTTGAATACCGATATAGTTTACTATAATGCATAGCTATATATAGTCCATTGCAGTTTTTATCAACTGGTAAAAAAAGAAAAAAAAAACCTTTTAGCAAAATTAACAAATATCAAGGTAAATTCAAAAAATACAATCATAGAAAATAGGATTGAACATATTTGTTTGCTCATAAAAAAATAAGTTTGCATATATATTCTAATGAATAACATATGCCTAAACACATAAGTTAACTCTATGAATACCGATATAGTTTACTATAATGCATAGCTATATATAGTCCATTGCAGTTTTTATAAACTGGTAAAAAAAGAAAAAAAAACTTTTAGAAAAATTAACAAACTTCAAGGTAAATTCAAAAAATATGTTAATAATGATAAATTCAAATGTAAGACTTTATCAACCAACAGAACGAAATGAAGACAACTGGCAAAATGGTGGGTTAAAACCTGGTTTTAAAGCTAGCCAAACCATTAAATGTGTGAGCCAGTCGTTTATTGTTCCGTCATATTGACAAAAGTAGGTAAGCAATCCAAACAGATCTATTTGGTCAATTTGACAATAAACTGGGATCCAGCATCATAAACTATGTAAACATGCAAAAAAAATGCTTTACAAAATTCAAACAAACAAAATACAATCTGTGCATTTTCATACATCTAACTTATGATTACATACTTAAAGTTAAAATATAATGTAAAAAAAATCTTGTCTCCATGATACTATTCAAAATTTCCTGTCATACTCAACTGGGCAAGACGTATTTGAACATGATTGATGAGCATATGCTTTTTTTCGAATTTTCGAATGCACGAATGTTGCACTTACAGTCAAGTTTGTGTGATAAAGTGTATGGCATTTTTTTTTGTCATAATAACGGGCATAAATACTGTTGTTTGGATTAGAGACTTCTTTTTGGCGCAGACAAAACCTAAGTAAAATAAAGCGCCTGTACGCTTACAGTTAATTTAGCATAACTGTACTGTACATAACTTTGCTAAACATTGTAACCAACGTCGCCAAAATTATTCAGTCATGTGTACTTTAAAGTTTGGTTCAATCGGATATCGATTTATTGTAATGGCTTATCCATACCCAAGTAACGTGACAAAATTAGGACGTCAAAGTTCATCAGAAGCGCCCAGTAATCAGCACTTCTGTGTTGACAATTATTTCATTGATCAAGTCATAATTATAGATTAACTTTTTACAAAACTTTGAATTTTAGAAACAGTAAGGCTTTTCTACTTTAGGAATACATTACCTTAGCAGTATTTGGCATAACTTTTAGGAATTTTTGGTCTTCAATGCTCTTTAACTTCGTACAAAGGTACCAGGCTTATAATTTAATACGCGTGTTTCGTCTACATAAGACTCATTCTTTACGCTCAGATCAAAAAAGTTATAAAGCCAAACAAGCAAATAGTTGAAGAGCATTGAGCATTTTTATACACGGCCGATGAATTGTTTCCATGTAGATCTAGAGCCTGCGTATTACATTCATTTTGTTTTTAATAGCGGTTGAATGTGTATTATATGCATAAAGATATGTATGTATTCCCCTTTAGGTCAGTTAACTTCATATGTTTCCATGTATTTATATACGTTCCTCGCTTTCAAATGTTTGAGTTTAAACGTTTCTGATGTTGAAAATCCAGAAACTGATTCCTCTCGTTATTTCTAGATTGATTTGCCAACTTATATTTAAAATACACAGAAATATATTTACATGTTTATTTTGTGTTAGTCATGACAATATAAATTACCATGCTTGACTGGTAATGAAATTCAACAATGACAACAAAATAAATAATTTACCCTTCCTTGTTTTAATTTCCGCATTTAAGACAGCTATTTCATAATTTATATTTAATCAATTATTGTATTTTACATTAAAATACCATTAATTTACATATTTAAGGAAATAAACAAACACAAATATATAAATTACCTTCAATAAAAGTTTTGACGAATCCATTGTCCTTTAGTCAACTATTAATATAAGTATCATTAATCCCTTCAAAATGATGTTATCATTGTCATAAGATGAAATTGTTTTCGACGCAATTGTCAATTTTCCGGGTTTTCCCGAAGTATATATGTATACACAAATATGTAGGATTTATTATTAGGTGGTCTCTTCAAAGGGAAGTACATATTACACACAATTATAAACGGAGGTAAACAATTATCTTGTATATGTGTGGATTATAATTTCAAATTTTAAATTAAGCCAAAAATGTATGATGAAAGCATAAACATATATACAAATATGTATGTCTCTGAGAAAGGAATTAAAAAAGTTAACGAAAGGTTAAATCACTGTGAGAAAAATACAGAACTCCGACGAAAATTCAATCGGAAAGTCCCTAATCACATAGCAAAATCAATTGACAAAACACATGTTCCTACAACATGACCAATGCGTTTTAGAATACTAAAAACTGTTTCTCAAAATGAAAAAAACTGTAAAGTTGAAAAATGCAAGTACTTTAAATACTATGTTAGTACTTCAATCGAAAATCAAATCAATTTTTTTTAAATTGAAAATATTGTGAAATATTGCACTCAGTGTGCTTTCTACAACTCAGCACTAGAAATATGCAGAGAAGCACAAAAATTGGAGGGAGAAACGTTTAAAGGAGGGGGGGTAAAAGAAGCTTAAAGTTTAACTAAAACATATACATATAACAAAAGAAAAAAAACGAAAGAGATGAAAAGATAACCAAGGGTTTACAAAACACTGCACAGAAAACTAACGTAAGATACAGACAAAAGTAGTAGACCGTGGTGTAGTGGTTAGTGCACAGAACTACTAACACAAAGGTTCCTGCTTCGATTTCCGTTCCGGGATGAAATTTCAAGGAATGGCTGACCTGGGTTTCGTCCCCGAGGTTATCACCAGCTCAGTAGTCAGCACTTCGGTGTTGACATGAATATCAATTATGTGGTCATTTTTTTTATAAATTTCCTGTTTACAAAACTTTCAGTTTTCGAAAAACTAAGGATGTTCTTATCCCAGGCATAGATTACCTTAGCCGTATATTGGATAATACACATACACAGAAAACTAAACAATCAACACGAACCCTGCTTAAAACGAGACTGATGATCAACTAAGGTGCTCTGAACAGGTCAACATGCATTTCCTTGTGGTTTTGGTGTGTTTCTTTGGTGGATAATTTTTTTTGTCGTTAATATACTTATGACGCCTTAACGTTCAAATATTAACGTTAAAACAGAAAGATGATTACTTTCAGATCAGTAGTTTGTGTCTTTCGTCTTTTTTTGTTAGTAGATGTTTGTGATTTGTGTCGATTTGATAAATCCCTTTCATTATTATTTGGATAACACATATTCATTACTATTTTATATAATAGATACACAGACATTACAACTTCATTCTTGTGGTTTGGTGCGTTTTTTATTTTATTTGTACGTAGGGGTTATTAAATAAATTGTGAAGCCTTTACTTTCAAATGTTAACATTAAAACAGAGAGATGATAACTTATAGATTAGTAATTTGTGTCCTTTGTCTTTCTTGTTAGTAGATTTTTGTTATTTGTGTTTATTTGACTATCAAGCTTTTCATTATTGTTTTTGAATACAAACCATACGTAACTACGTTTTTTAGTATGTAGGATAATACACATAAACAGAAATCAACCTTCAACACAAACCCCGCACAAAACGAGATTGATCATCAACGAAGGTATTATGAAAAAGCCAACATGTCCTTGTGGTGTTTTTTTTTTAGTGTTTATTTGTGGTTGGGTTTTTTTTGGGGGGAGGGGTGTGGTTAAATAACTTATGAAGCCTTTTAAGTGCAAGTGTTAATGTTTAAACAGAAATATGATTACTTTCAGATAATTAATTTTCGTCTTTCTTTTTTTTCTTTTTTAGGTCGATTTTTGAAATTTTGTATTAAATCAAGACCTTTCCAACTAAGTTGATGATTTCAACCTTATGACAAGACACGGATTGCAATCAATTAAGAGACACAGACATAGAGAAATTATACAGATTTAAGGCTAGATAAGAGGCCACAAGTTTGAGTGTCATGACATCACAGGACACCGACCTGAGGAATCGAAGGAAGATTGGTGGCTGGACATAGATTTGATTACTTCATTTATATATCTGATAAAGTTCACCATTGATTTATTTCACTTTTCTTTTCAGTCTTTTTTAGTCATATAACAATAAACCTCTCTTATATCCAAGTATTTATAAACTTTGAATTTAAATTAACTCATCTTAAATACCAGAATTAAACTTGGTATTTACGCCAGATGTGTGTTTAGTCTTCAAAGACTCATCAGAATCCCAAAAACTTAAAAAGGGCCAAATAAAGAAAGAAGTTGAAGAGCATTAAG
Organism: Mytilus trossulus; assembly: GCF_036588685.1. Classification (NCBI taxonomy): domain Eukaryota; kingdom Metazoa; phylum Mollusca; class Bivalvia; order Mytilida; family Mytilidae; genus Mytilus; species Mytilus trossulus. Next base: position 25,404,987 of record NC_086384.1, read on the forward strand.
GATCCAAATTCCTAAAAGTTTTGCCAAATAAAGCTAGCTAAGGGTAATCTATTCCTGAGGCAGAAAATTTTAGTATCTAAAAAATTTCAGTGTGTGCCTTTGTGATCAATGTAAATAAATGAAAAGCACTTTGGATGGACTATTTTTTATATAGTTTATTTTTCATCTTCAATTAGTTCCTTAAATTGCAATATAAGAAAACAATAAAACGGCACAAAAGGAAAATTTTTAATTAATTTTTAATTCACATAAACAATCATAAATATAAATATTGTAATGAATGTGTCCTACTAACTAAATAAATACATAAAAATGTTTATAATCAAATATGATTGGAATGTAAGAGCAAAATATATAGTGTAAAAGCTATCATTTCACATGTACATAACATAGTAAATTGTGTAAATATAACTTCAAATCATTTCCCTATTTTCGATCATAAATCATTTTCATTTTACCAAACCATGATCCAATCATTTGTGCTAAGTCAGCATTAAGAATTAATCAATCAATCAAGCATGCATTATCTAAACTTATAATATGTAGTATGAAACATATGATGCCATATTTTCTCATAGTTTTACTGGTCTCCATTTTAAAGATTCTATTCTTTCCTCAGGGATTCAATTAGCATATTAATATATTGCAATAAAAATTCATAATTTCAAATAAAATTTGTAGGTTTAGCTAACTAAGTCCTTGTATTTGTATAAAATAACATTCGTTTATAGTGGAACATTGTTTTAAGAATGAATTAGCTACAATTAAAATTTGCTTGCTAAATCCCTCTCTGTAATTACAAATAGATAACTCTGGCTCATTTCCCAATCAATCAATCATGAAGGGAAGTAAATTCTTGCATTTTCATTCATAGTCTATTTCAAAAATGATAAAAAGTTCTTAGTATTGGTATGTAAAAATTTTTAACGTTTCAAATTTATGAAATTATATTCGTACATCAATTGTATTGATACATCAATAACAATAACTGAAATATATTGCATTGATTCGTTTTGTAATTATTCAAAATTATATCAGAAACCTAAACATAATTATAACCAGATGCTCCGCAGGGCGTAGCTTTATACGACCGCAGAGGTTGAACCCTGAACGGTTGGGGCAAGTATGGACACAACATTCAAGCTGGATTCCACTCTAAATTTGGATTGTGATTAAATAGTTGACACAGCATAGGTTTCTGACACAGAATGAATGTATTCAAATGAACTTAAAATTTTTGTTTTATCTTAGAGCAATTCACTATGCTGTTGAATATTAATCCTCTCAAAAAAATGTTTGAAGAAATTTTCTTTTTATTTATGGAATTTCAAATGAGAAAAATTGAACCCAATTTTTTATTCACATCCCCCTTTCCCTTATTCCAAAACTAATTTCAATTAAAATATTCTAATGGAGTTAGCAACAATTACTACTCATTTAAATACATCATAAAATATTAAGATGTAAAAAAACTGCTTGTTATCACTGAATGGTAAAGATTATTTAAATTTATCAGTTGGTAGTAAAAAGTGAATATACATTGTATATTGTATACAACAAAGATTTAAGTTGATTCTGGACAAAGAAAGATAACTCCAATTAAAAAAAAATCTTGCAGATATTTCTTGCTTACTATACTGGACAAAGAAAGATAACTCTTAATTAAAAAAAAATTTGCTATTTCACAATATTGTGAAATTAGATATTTCTTGCCATTGCACAATACTGTGCAATTGAAAAGACTTGCTATTGCACAATACTTAATATAATAATTTTAGATCCTGATTTGGACCAACTTGAAAACTGGGCCCATAATCAAAAATCTAAGTACATGTTTAGATTCAGCATATCAAAGAGGCCCAAGAATTTAATTTTTGTTAAAATCAAACTTAGTTTAATTTTGGACCCTTTGCACTTTAATTTAGACCAATTTTAAAACTGGGCCAAAAATTAAGAATCTACATACACAGTTAGATTTGGCATATCAAAGAACCCCAATTATTCAATTTTTGATGAAATCAAACAATGTTTAATTTTGGACCTCGATTTGGGCCAACTTGAAAACTGGGCCAATAATCAAAAATCTAAGTACATTTTTAGATTCAGCATATCAAAGAACCCCAAGGTTTCAATTTTTGTTAAAATCAAACTAAGTTTAATTTTGGACCCTTTGGACCTTAATGTAGACCAATTTGAAAACGGGACCAAAAATTAAGAATCTACATACACAGTTAGATTCGGCATATTAAAGAACCCCAATTATTCAATTTTGATGAAATCAAACAAAGTTTAATTTTGGACCCTTTGGGCCCCTTTTTCCTTAACTGTTGGGACCAAAACTCCCAAAATCAATACCAACCTTCCTTTTATAGTCATAAACCTTATGTTTAAATTTCATAGATTTCTATTTACTTATACTAACGCTATGGTGCGAAAACCAAGAAAAATGCTTATTTGGGTCCCTTTTTGGCCCCTAATTCCTAAACTGTTGGGACCGAAACTCCCAAAATCAATACCAACCTTCTTTTTGTGGTCATTAACATTGTGTTTAAATTTCATTGATTTCTATTAACTTAAACTAAAGTTATAGTGCGAAAACCAAGAAAATGCTTATTTGGGCCCTTTTTGGCCCCTAATTCCTAAAATGTTGAGACCAAAACTCCCAAAATCAATACCAGCCTTCCTTTTATGGTCATAAACCTTGTGTTAAAATTTCATAGATTTCTATTCACTTTTACTAAAGTTAGAGTGCGAAAACTAAAAGTATTCGGACGACGACGACGACGACGACGACGACGACAACGACGACGCCAACGTGATAGCAATATACGACGAAAATTTTTTCAAAATTTGCGGTCGTATAAAAAAATGAACCTGTTAAGGGGAGACAATTCTCATATAACTTTTTCGAATTGGCACATAATACCACGGAATGTCACTCATCATACAAATGGCACATCCATATAATTAATTAACTGCGCAATAGTGCTCCACCTTCAATGATGATTCTGAATTATAAATATAACCAAAAGTTGTTAATCTATAGATAGTGAAGACTAATGAAAGCTAACCCACTGTAAAAATATTTTTTTGCACTTTTTTAAAACTTCCTCAGAAAAATTATCGAGCCACTTGACTTTCATAGCTCAAAATTCACGTTTTTACAGAATATTTGAATAAAGTAGTTACAGATTATTCACTTCTCAAAGTGTAAGACGCAATAAAAATCGTATGCTGGCACAATATTACCGAAATACGGATTAAATTAAGTCCTAAACATTTTGACATTTCTTCGTATATTATTATCCAAAACCGGTTTAAACAAATCACAAGTACGTGTTAAGATCCGACTAAATACCTATTTTCTGATATGGTCAGGTAAAATTGCTAATTCAATAGGATATATAGCTCAGGTCAATATTTGTGCAATACTATTCAGAACATGAATTTCCTTGCTAAAGTGACAATTATTCCTCCAATATACATAAATATCATGTTGAACTGCACATACATGACATACAAAATTACTAAAAGACTCAGACAGATTTCAGTTTGGTTTTTTTTCTTTTTTTTCTACTGTTTCTTAAAGGACTTAAATGTTATGATTAATGGAGACTTATAAATTTTCAATCATAAAACTTTAACTTTGAGTTTATGCCATTGGAATAACCAATTTAACATAGCGAACATGAATTGTTTTATATAAATATTTTTAAAACTGAAGTGAAGAATATAAATGAGTTGGAGTTCCAAAATATTCAACAAAATGTTTCAATTTAATTTCCCTTGATAAAGTTGAATTCTCCCCCTCTTAAAGGATAAATAGAACTCTTATTTGACTCAATGATTTTAAGTGCTTTCTTTTTTTTTAACTACCTGTATCATGAGTATGTTTATTAAAACATAGTGTCTTGAAGGTGTCTGTTATATTAGACTTTAAACAACATACAATCAATAATTCTAAATCATTTCTATCATAATTAAACTAGCTACCAAAAAATAAATGAATTTAATGAAGAAAAAAAGTATGAAAAAACACCACTAAAATTATGTCTTTCAAAATTACCTATATACATATAGATAAAGCCAGATCTACAGACCAAAATTTAATAAAATTTTAATAATTCACAACCAGATTTAATAGTAGTTCCAGCCTATTAATGAAACATTATATAAAATAACGGAATGTTTGAATAAACCATATCTTAATACTGTAAATTCAGAAGTTATTGCATAGATTTTATTATTGCAAAAATGCAACAGGGTTTTAATTGCAATAATTTCGACTCACATTTTGAAATTTTTTATATGAATTAAACAGGATTTTTCTAAATATTGCAAAAATTAAAATAGCATTTTAGCCTAAATTTACAAAATCGGAATAATAAATGTACGCAATAATTTCTAAATTTACAGTACCTGATTTAAAAAATTTCCAATGAATTACTATAAATTAATAATATTTTTACTATCAAATTGTGACTGAACAATTTTAACAAAAATAAAAACTCACAATAATTTATTCATTACATTATCAATAAGTACTGTAACATTTCCAGACTGTAAAAATAATATAATAATTTTTTTTTTGGTCCCTTGATCGCTTTGATCAACCATTGAAAAGATACGGTTGTTTTCTGTCTGAACTTGCTCATGTTATTAAATTTTGCTAATGAAATAAATTTTAAGTTTTCTGCTGTATTGATTTTCATTCAAAAACAAAGTGTAAAAAAAAAATTTCTGAATCAATAAAATGTCTGAAAATTAATCTCATATTGTAATCTAAATTGAGGGGGGATAGGACCTTTATCGGGACTCCGAGATCGGGTGTTTTTAAGCTCAGGAATTCAGGATTGACCCTTTCAGGGTCCGGGAATCCTTTTTTTCGGATTTCGGGACGTTGGGATTTACTTTATTTAAATTCAGGACCACAGGATTTTGTTTTTTTAAGACCGGGATTTCAAGATCAGGACCCTTCGCATCCCCCCTCTAAAAACAAAGCCCCAAATTTGAAAAATTCACAGCATCAATACCAATCAAGCACAACCAAGTTCACACTATCAACAAAGGAATTGAAGACATTGTAAGTATTACTCCCTGTCCCATATGACATTAAATATAACAACCACAGACTTTTTAATGAACCAAGAAATTGGTTGGTCTATACAAAATAAATGCCTATGGTATTATATCTTCCATTTATCTCTTATTCACCAATAACTTGTTTAGTTACAATTATTTTGAGGATATTTACCACCATATTTTTGAGAATATTTTTCCCCATATTTTTTAAGGACAACAACCGTATCTCATACTTTTTTTCAAAATAACATATATTTCTAAGCAGTAGATCTACAGTGTAGAGCAAAATATAAGTGGTGAATGTTCATTTATTATTGCACAAAAGCCATTAGATGTATGGAGATCTGCTGATCTAAGGGGTTACATGGGGGTCATCTATTCCTCTAGGTGCTGACGCGGTCTCAACATAATTACTAGATGGCACTGATTGGTCAATGTTTTCATATTTACTATCATGTTGGTTACCTATTAAAGAAAAACAAATATTTTGATGATTTTACTGGTTACGTGAGAAAGAACACAATAGGGCTATGGAAAATTTTCAATCAACACTATTTGAGGAAGAGTTATACTTTGTATATTACTTTTGAAATAACATGAACCTTTGACAACTTTATTAAACTAGATTGGCATGGTTTTACACTAGTTATGTTTGGGGCTCTTTATAGCTTGCTGTTCAAGGCTCCTTGTTGAAGACTTTGGCCTATAATGGTTTGCTTTTTACAAATTGTGACTTTGATAGAGAGTTGTCTCATTGGCACTTATACCAAATCTTCCTATATCTATTTAGAAATTTTACTGTCTAATTTGAATCAGTTCATTTTGCCAATTAATCATTTAACACAAATGTGTCTTAAATACAGGGATGCTCCACTCACACTATTATTTTCTATGTTCAATGGACCGTGAAATTGGGATAATAATTACACCTTATATAAGAATGCCAGCTTTTGATTGGCTGATAGCCAGTGTATTTACGCATATTCTAACATTTCTTCCTCATTTCAAATGAATCTGACTGTTTTTCACCACTGCCGGTAAATATGCCTTAAATACCATGGTATTTGCCATTTTGGATATTCCTTTTTTACCCTCGCGAGCATTTTCCCGCCATTTTTTTTCGGATATGACGTTACATAAAGACAGCGCGAACGCGTATAAGTACATGTAAAGTTCCCGTGGTATATTTTATGATAGTACTTGTCCTCAAATAAATATTTCCTTTTCCTAGTACAGAGAGTTTAAATTAAAATTCATTCGGTGTAATTAAACAGATATATCATGTTCATGATGTCATGGAGGGGTATTTGCAAAAAATACAAGTCTTGGGACAAATTTCCCTTGCCTTGCGGCTCGGGAAATTTATGTCCCTCGACTTGTATTTTTCGCAAATACCCCTCCATAACATGATATATCTGTTCAAAACTCTTATTTGGTAATAAATTTGAAAGACCATATCATAGGGAACATGTGTACTAAGTGTACTATTAAGTTTTAAGTTGTTGGGATTTACTTCATTAAAAACTACCTCGACCAAAAATTTATCCTGAAGCAGGACTGACAGACTAGCAAACAAATGCACAAACAAACAAATAAACAAATGGATGAATGAGCAGACGCACAGAAAACATAATGCCCTTCTACAATCATAGGTGGGGCATAAAAAGGCAAATTGCAAAACAAAATTTTTAAATGCTGAAGATAAACTTCTGCAGTTGATTTGACTAATGTAGAAATACATATATATATAAAGTACTTACCCATTCCAGGAATTCCAGGAATGTTAAATGGCAAATCAAATGCATGGCCTTGTCTATCCTGCCAGATACGGTACAACAATATGGCCGTCACTGGTTTTAAAATCAAATTCACAATGCACATTCTGATCTGTGTTAAGGAAGTATTAATTGATTGATTTTGTGTGGTAAACACCACTTTCAGCATGATGAGTCCTGTTGGCAATTCTTTTTTGTGTCAAGTTTTTATTGATGCAGGAAGTTGAAGTCCTTGGTAAAAAACTACAAACCTTTAGCAGGAAAACTGGCAATCACAGTTAACAAGTCAGACACACTTGCTTCAAACATGTGTGAGGCCTGTACTTCACACTTCAGTGTTAAACAGGCTAGTGTTACAGTCGATGAACTACTTTCACCATCAAGGCCCCACTTTAGTAGGATGAAGAAATTAATGCAGTTAAGGTGGTATGGGAGTCTAAAATAAAAATGATAGAATTTGTTCATACTTTGCCAAAATGTAGTATCTATTGATACATGTTAAAAAATATTATAAAAATGATAGGTCACCGTGCATTTTTTCAAGCTACGGGTCGTGACAAAATGACACATTTTGTATGGATTATACAGGAAAAAACACCATTTTGTGAATAGAAACTAAACGAAATGATAGAATTGTAAAATAAATTAGGAAAATATAGCTTTCAAACAATACTTTGATAATATCAAAAGAAAAGATAGGGTCACCGTGCGTTTTTTCCGGCTAAAATACAAAGTAGGAAAATTCCATGAACAATCCAACAGAAAATGCACTGTTTTAGAATTACCTCCCCTTAAAATGACAATTTCAAAATATTTAAAAACAACCAAAAATAATCTACACTTGTACATATATTTATATGTATAAGTTATATTCTTATAAATTGGATCTTTTAAATGTAAAAACACATGAAATATCTGCATTCTTGCATCAAATTTTGCTAATTTGATAGAAAATATGGACCTTAGATTCTCTGTTTTTTACAATCCAAGATGGCGAAAGACACCCATACCACCTTAAAGAGACATGAGGCATAGTTGGATAAAATTACTTGGCTTTTTAAATAGGTATACCTTCTGTAAATTCACTACCAGTACTGTCAATTCAGAAATAATGGTATGCATTTACTACATGATATTTTACATGTTTTACAGAGTAGACAAAATGTCAGTTTAATCATAGCAATTTTGAAAAAAAATATGCATATATATCTATATTTCATCTATCAGAATGACAGGTCTTATTATTGTGATACTGACCTAGTCTCATTAATCGCCTTTCTAAAACCTTGCAATCATTTCTGAATTTACTGTATTTCTCTTGCCACTTATTTCAACTTTTTAAGGTCTGCTCATGATAAAAAGAGTTAAATATTTTTGTCCATCTGATGAGTTAAGCCTTTTTCAACTGATTTTCATAGTTCGTTCTTATGTTGTACTGTTATACCACTGTCCCAGGTTAGGGGAGGGTTGAAATCCAGCTAACATGTTTAACCCCGCCACATTAGTTATGTATGTGTCTGTCCCAAGTCAGGAGCCTGTAATTCAGTAGTTGTCGTTTGTTTATGTATTACATATTTGTTTTTCGTTCATTTATTTATATAAATAAGGCCGTTAGTTCTTGTTTGAATTGTTTGACATTGTCATATCGGGGCCTTTTATAGCTGACTATGAGTATGGGCTTTGCTGATTGTTGAAGGTTGTACTGTGACCCATAGTTGTTAATGTCTGTGTCATTTTGGTCTCTTGTAGACAGTTAAAGTCTGTATATAAACTTACAGAAAATTTGCACTTCCTTGAGTATTCAAGTTTATGGTTCAACTGTATTAAAGAAACCAGAGAAGTTGGTATAACATGAATAATACTATAGCGAAACCACAGTAATGGACTAAAAGAAAGGAAATTTCCTCGCAAAATAAAAGTTGAAAATTAAAAGGATACCCAAGGCTAAATCTGTACAGATTCTTTGATCTCACAACCACTGAAATATAAAAAAAGTTAGTTAGAACAATGCTGAATACAATATATGCATGATATATAGCAGGAAGTTACACCTTCTTAAGAGAACTTATTCATAATTAGCCTGGTTGTAAAAAATACCTTTAATCACAAATTAAATCAAGTGAGAGAAAAAAATTAAGAGGGAATGACCATTCAACTTCAAGGGGGATGTTATAAAAAGTCATGAAAACAATGTGTTTGAATAAGGTCAAAACTTACTGTCAGGTTTCTCAAAAGTATCATATCCCATTGGTTCAAAGATTCCAAGAAATATGATGTCTTGTATCATTGTAAAACAGTGGAAAAATAAAAACTGCAAAAGAAAAGAGCATCATTTAATATCAGTTTCACTGGTTCAGATCTTAATCTATTAGCAGTGATTTGGGAAATTGCTAGGAATTCTAGAATTTTTAAAATAGCACCCAAGTGTATCCATAATTGTGACTCATGCTATCATATTTTAATAATTGTCATTCAATTTTGATTTGTACAAAATCTATCACATGTCATCAGAAATAAATCTGTAAAATTCTAATCTTAAATCACAAATATATATATTATCGTGGAAATATAATTCAACTTGCAGAACTAGAAATGATATTTCATACCAATCATTTTATTGTTATATCATTATTAAATTATAAAGAAGGCAAGAAGATATGTACAAGATTTTTTTTCATCTATTCTTTCGGCTAGGTACTTTCTTATTGATAAAGATTATAATGATGTCAGTGTGAAATGGTTAGATTTCTTTTTTTTCTGGATTATATTATTTTTTTACAGTTTGAAACACATTTAAACTGTTTATTTTCTTTTCTGTATTGAAATTCACAACCAACTTTATTTTAGCATTGCACAAAAACATGTTTTTCTACAATGTTTTTCAACTCTCGTACTTTATTTGGCTTTTTTTTAAACTTTTTTGAGCGTCACTGATGAGTCTTTTGTAGACGAAACGCGCGTCTGTATATATATAATTTAGTCCTGGTATCTATGATGAGTTTATCTTCAAACTGCATTTTGAGATCTCTTCAACATATTCAAGACTGTCACCATAAATTAGGTATCTTTGTTTTATATAATTTCTTTTCTGAATTTCAATAAAAAAACAAGAGGCTGTCACAACGACAGCAAACCCGATTTATTAACATTTTTTTGTGTCCTGGAAATATTACAGGAACCATTACTGAAGAATTGTGGGAATGAAAATTGTCAATATCAAATTGGACATCCATTTTGTCATCAGTATCAACATATTAAAATTTGAAAAGCTAAGTATGAATGGTTCATGAGTAAATGCAACAACTTGAATGGAAACGCCATTTTAGGATCTTTCAAGAACCATAACTCCTGAACGGTAAAAGTCAAACTCGTCATTATTGAATTTAACCTCTATTTTGTCATCAGTAACAACATATAAAAATTTCAAAGCTTTGGTTGAATGGTTCATGAGAAAATGCACGGACAAGACTGGAAACACCATTTTTCAATCTTTCAAGAACCATAACTCCTAAACGGTAAATGTCAAAATTGTTATTATTAAACTTGACCTTCACTTTGTCATCAGTAACAACATATTGAAATTTGGGAAGCTTCGGTAGAACAGTTCATGCGTAAATGCACGGACACGACTGGAAACACCATTTTTCAATCTTTCAAGAACCATAACTCCTGAACGGTAAAAGTCAAAATCGCTTTCTATTGAACTTGACCTTCATTTAGTTGTCAGTAACAACATATTAAAATTTTAAAAGCTTTGGTTGAACGGTTCATGAGTAAATGCACGGACAACATTTGATTGCCACCCGCCCGCCCGACCGACAGCCCAACCAGCTGATAGCCGTACACCCCCAAAACAATAACTGACATTTTTGTCCTAAAAATCCGGTTAAAAAAGTGTAATTATACCATAAAAACTGCATCTACAGACTCATTCATCACAATGGCAAACACACCAATCAACAGTACAAACATATTCATGTAAATATAGGACTCTGGTAAAAAGCCACCACTCATTGATGCCCTAAAATAGAAAAAATAAAACTTAGATATATTTCATGTGTATGTATATATACTGTAAATTCAGTAATTATACCTATGTTTTTTTATTATGCGAAAAATGTGTTCATTGGAGTTGTAATATTGTTATCCCAATAATGAAAAACTCATATTTTGGATTTTTTTTTTAATTAATGAAGCAGAATTCATCTCAATATTGCAAAAATGATAACAGCTTTTTGGTCTAAAATAACAAAATTGCAATAATAAATCAACATTATAATTTATGAATTTACAGTATAACAGCAAATGTGTACATTACATTAAGCAAATACAAAGCTCACACAGTTGGAAAGGTTGTTCTGGATATGTTGTTTTTTTACCAAAAGAGACATGCAAATGTATCATGTGTATATGTTTTATAAATAAACTGTCAGAGATTGAATTGAAAAGTATCCTGGAAATTAACATAATACAATCATGTGACAATGTATCTCAGATTTGTTCAAACATTTTATTCTACTTTTTAAAAGCTAAACTGTATAAATTCATACTTGAACTAAGTATTTAAAAAAAAAGTAAAATATTCTAATATTTAAGCCATTTCCCCTTCAAGACCTTTTTTACAGTACTGGGCCACTTTCAACAATTTTGTTGGGATAAAAAAGAAAGTGAACAAAAGTTACATAAATCTTATAAAATGTGCTGCTGAAATTTATGTACATGTAATGGGAGACAACTCATTTTTGTTTAAATACAATAAACAAATGAAGATAATTATGATGTTCATGTTATTGATGTTTTCTAATACAAATTGACAGCAAACTGCCAGGAAACACTGTCATGAAGAATAATGATATACACTTATCATGATATTTATACAATTGGATGACAAAACAAACTCTTGTATTCTTTTTTTCATGAAAATTTTGTTTTTAAAACTGCAGATCTAATTCCTCAGTTCCTGTATCAGAAACATGCATCTATCATTGACACAATTTATGACAGCACTAGAACCTTTTATTATTTTTCTATTTTGCAATTTTCATAAAGTCACTGTTTCAATAGTATTTACCTTTAAGATCTCCTCTTTATCAATCTGTGTCAGGTGGTCTGAGTGTATTTACAGTTTTTTAACATGCATGTAAAGTGACTTCAAATAACTTTAAAGTTTGTCTCAGACTCAGTTGAGCCTGTTTTTTTTGTTTTTTTGGTATTTCCATTTTTAATGTCATGATTTAATGTAAGCTTAAATTTCCTGAATTAATTAGGTTTTTCCAGGCTGATGTGGCAAAGCAAAAATACTGTATCTGTGACTGTCTGGTGGTGTGTATTTTATTTCCCTTTTGTTTTTTTTTTTGTCTTGGTTTTCTTTTCTGACTCATTACAAAGAATGTACAAATCCTAACTTTTACCATATACATTTGCATGTATGTTTTACATGTTTTAGTTGTTACAAATGTTTGAGATAACAGTACATATTTACTCTGAATTACTCACCATATTGTTAAAATGAAATGTACTATCACAGCACCCTGCAAAACAAAAACAGATTTAATTTTAACATGTTTCATAAAATGCTTTACTGGGTGCAGCTAGTTACGGCAACAGAGGTCTTACTTTGAACAGTTTGGGCAAGTATGGACACTTCATTCAAGCTTTGTATTACTATGAATGTGGACTGTGATTATATTGACTAAAATTTGACACAACTTGCATAATATTTTTGCTAAAAAAAGTCAGTTTCAAAAATATTTTATATTGAATCATTTATCAGTTGACAATACCATGTGAATAGTGGGTAAGATTTTAAAAATAAATAAACATGATGAAAGAATATTTTGTGATTAAATATTGTTATAAATGGGGTACATATGGATGTGTATCAACTGTATGGAACAAGTGTTATTGAGGTTTATAAGTCATCATGTAATTTTAGTGATTGAAATGGGAGGAAATACATTTTTATTATAGCATGTAAAGTCTAGATCAGTTTACATTCAACTATTTAGGCATTTATGAGGGGGATAGGACCTTTATCAGGACTCCAGGATCGAATGTTTTTAAGCTCAGAATTTCGGGATCCGAAACATTTAAACATAGGAAAGGACAAGGTACGATAAGGCCTGTTTTTGACCCCCCATTTTTCTCATTTATCGAATTATGTTTTGGAATGCTAATTATTATGTTAAACCATTCCCTGAGGTTTGAAGTTTGTTTGGATGAACATTATTATTTCCTTCTTTTTTTTTCTTGTATTCATTTTTTTTTAAATTCAGCACTTTGGGATTTCGTTTTTTTTTAGCCCTGGATTTCAGGATTAGGACCCCTACCCCCACCCTCATTTATTTACTCTCTATCATGTCTATACACCTTATCGCTATTTAGTCCATTCTGGGAAAAACAGTCATTTATACAACTTCCTGTTTGGGTCACCGGCCGAAAAATGGAGGTCACCAGTAGTGAGCTGGGGGGAGAAAAAACTTTAGAAAAGTGATCATCAGGAAACTTTGATATAGTATGATCCATTTTTTTCGAAATTAAAATTGAAGTAAAAAAATATTTTGCTTGAAGTATTTACGGTAGTTTAAACAGGTCTCATTAAAAAGTATCATGCATGGTGAATTGTTTAAACAGGGTCCCAGATAGCTTCAACTGGATGAAAATGTTGTGAACTTTTAGAACTTATCTGGAATGGAATAAATAGCGATTAGGTGTATATATCATGTATATTATGGGGATGAAGTTCCCAATAACAGTAGAAAAATCAATGAAAAAAAGATTTAAAAAAAAAAAGGTCAGGAAAATTTTCCCGAAATTTTCATTGTACTGATTAACTCAAAATCGTTCACTTTTTTTATGTCATATTTTGAATTCCCCCATCTGCGCAGAAATCTACAATGTACTTCCTATTTCTGGTCTCGTTTGTATGAAACTTTGAGTAAAATATATATTTATCAGTCTAGTATAACATGGTATAACATAGGAAGATTCCCTATGCCAATTTCATTTTTAATAATTCCTTGATTTGAAAAAATGTTACATGATGAAAGCGTTTCTTTGTTTACATTGCATATGACGTCATAACTTAAATAACGTCACAACTAAAATCCGTAACAACAGAACCAAAATCGGAAACGTTACGGTATTTCGGTTTCTTTTTTTTTTTACAAATATTTAAGTTACAAACAAATAATTCATACAGACTTTGTCCCTATTTACAGGTAATGCCTGCCTCTAGTCCAAATTATTATGACGTCTGGCAAGGCTATTTTATTATTTTTCTGGGATGCCTTCCTACCTCTACCAGACGTCGTAGGATTGCGTCCCAGAAAGAAAAAAAATAGCCTTGCCAGACATTGTAATTATTTGGACTAGCCTGCCTCATATTCATATTATGGGGACGAAGTCCCCAATTACGGTAGAAAATTCAATAAAAAAAAAAAAAAAAAAAATCGGGAAAATTTCCCGAATTTTTCATTGTACTAATGAACTCAAAATCGTTAACTTTTTTTTTCAGATCTAGTTCCTGTTCCGGTTTTCCCGCATTTGCGCAGAAATCTGTCTTGTTTGCATGAGACTTTGAATTTTTTTAATATTTACCAGTCTAGTAAAACATAAGATTGGATCTCAATACAAATTCAATTTTAATAATTGTTTGATATGAAAAAAACGTTACTTGATGAAAGCGTTTCTTTTGTTTACATCGAATATGACGTCATAACTTAAAGAACGTCACAGCTAATTCCCTAACAACAGAACCAAAATCGGGAACGTTACGCACGGTATTTCGTTTTCTTTTATCAACATTTTGAATGAAAAAAATAATACATACAGACTTCGTCCCCATTCACAGGTTACGCCTGCCTCATATTAGTATTAATTATATAACAAGATAGAGTAATTAGGGAAAAGAACTATTGACAGGTTTGTTCATTCCTGTATATTACTTCTCTTACAGGTTTTATAAAATCCTTTTTTACTTTGTAAATGTGTTTAAATAATTAACACAAGCAACAGCTTGGTTTATATCATTTATGAACAAGCTGTTGCAGTCTAATGCAGTAATGGATATTTTCATTGTTTCAGTTTCCTGTATTATTCTTTGCAACGAAAAATCTAATAAGTTGTTTGAAAAGATCAAAATATACTTAAGTAATTATTAAAACCTTTAGTGAGACGCTCGATGGGTTCATTTTACAACTTGTTTCTTTTTCTCTTTCTCAGCATCAGCATCCAATAATCACAGTCACGAGATCCTGATGTAAATTCTAGAGATGTTCCGAATAATACATTGATAAGTATCGGTAAGATTGTCTACTGATAGAATCAATAAAACTATCACTTAGACCCAAAATTTATCTTAAATAAATATTAAATGCACAACAAGCAAAATGATCGATTACATGGTTTAGTCTAAGTTGAATGATTTTTTTATTAGTTGTAAGTGGCTTTGAACAAGCTGTCAGATACATGTATCTGCGAGTACTCTCAGATCTATTCATTGTGTCTTTTTGTGTCTGTATATATAAGTACCCGGCCACGTCCACTTGTATTTTTGTTGTACTGTTATACCACTGTCCCAGGTTAAGGGGGATCCTGCTAACATGTTCAACCCCGCTAACATTTTTAACCCCGCTAACCCCGCCACATTCATTATGTATGTGCCTGTTCCAAGTCAGAAGCCTGTAAATTCAGTGGTTGTCGTTTGTTTATGTCACAGTCACGGTTAATTAATACTACCAAAATAAAAGAGAGTGGCGCAATTAATACCTTTTCAAAACTGCAATTGGCGCATATTGATCCTGCCCATATAGATCCTCTCTATTTAATATACTTGTTGACGGTCACCCGATGACTTTTTGTAAAAGGCTTGCTGATTTTATGACTGGGGAAACAAAAAATGTGTATTATGTAATTCAGATGCCATTGGTGATGAATACCATTACATTTTTAATTGTTCAGCTTTTGATAACTGTAGAAAACAATGTATTGCATTTTACTATAGAAATAGTCCAAATACATTGAAGTTTTATGACTTAATGAATTCAAAAAAATGTTCAGAACTGCACGAACTATGTAAACTTATTAAGGAGATCAATAACAAATTGAATATTTCTGGGTGAACAATTGTGAATGCCTCTATCTACTTTCGTACATTATTTATGTAATTTTGAAATATGTATAACTATCTCTATACCTTTGTAATTTGGTTTGTGAGAATAAAGATATATAGAATTTCAGAAAAGGTATCGAAAGTTATAGGTGCTTTGGGACAGGACTATTGTTTTTCTAGCCCAGCTCCTTCATTTTTCCAGAGACATGTATGTATTTATATGTCTCTGATTTTTCCCCCAAACAAAACATTTTTTTTTATTTATTTTAATAATGTAAGCGTTTATTTGTATGTTATGAATATTCATTACTAGAAATAAACTTATGATGTTGAGAGTCTTATAACAACAACACTTTAGGTACTGCTGCAGAAATTTAATTCACCTCTGGCCAAAAAAAGCTAGCGAAATGGTACGTACGGAACTGTTTTTGATTTATTAATAAACTTGTAATTTTATATCCGGAAACCTTTATTTTTGTTTTTCTCCCAAAATAACAAAAACGGAATAATCATAAGAGATGATGTTAATGCGACTATACATGGTACCTATAGAGCGTTTAATAGTATAGATATAGATCTACATTGTATATTGTTTGAATTTTGTTCTGTTCAGTCTTTGTGTAGTAAAACGTATTCAACTTATATTTTGTCTCATTTGGATCATTTGGTCAGAAGAACAGAATAAAACGAATGAAGAGGATCTCTTACAAAAAAAAGCTCCATCTCATCAAGGACGTATAACTAACATCTAATATACGTCCTTGATCTCATTGAAAAATGTCTTCAAGAATAAAAGTGCAACTGATCATATGTTTCTATCCAGTTCACATTTTATATATATAATTAATTAACGGTTAAAAAACCTAAAAGTACTTTCAAATGATTAAAATTACATTAACTTAATGTCAGTTGCACATTTCAACATGGGCGTATGACATTTGCGCCGATTTTGAAAATTTTCATTCTCTCATTTGCGCTGATTTCATTTTTTCATTTGCGCCGATTTTATATTTTTTTCCTAATTTGATTTACAGTTAAGTTACAGGTAAGTTCATACTTTTACATTGGCCGAGCACAGAGTATAAAGACAAATCAAGTGACAGTGTAATTGGTAAATGGCTATCCCAATGTTTCGGGTTACCATTCCTTTCCCTAAATGAAATCGATGACTGCTTCATGTTTGGCATTGTCTGACGCTCCGCTCCTTCTGATGACAAATTTCATAGATTCGTAGACAACGTACAAGTACACATTCCATAACGGTTTAATAGCTCCCTTGTGAGAAAATGCGAACTCTAGAAATGCCCCCACCAGTACGTATGCCAGACAAAGATAATATGGCATTCTTTATCGACAATTTCGCCAAATATAGAAGAGACGAAATCATAAGAAAGGAATATATTAGATGTGTTGCCTACTATACAAACTCGGCAAAAAATTTATGATTTAAATGTATTCCATCTTTATGGATTTGAATGCTGTACATATATTTTTAATTCGTGATTTTAGTATAAGCAAAGTGCTTTTATCTTAGAATTTTACTTGATTTAAAACAGGACACAACAGTTATTTGTATGTTATGATTGACATTTCATATAACATGTGTACAACTGGCTAACGGAAGAGGTCTTTGATGATAAGTGAAAATAACATTACTGGAAAGGAGAGTTGTCTCATTGGCCCTCATACCACATCTTCTTACATCATTTCACCTGTAAATTACCTGTAAAAAAATCGGCGCAAATGAAAAAAAAATCGGCGCAAATGAAATGCAGATCGGCGCAAATGCAAAACGCCGTTCAACATGCTATGCTAAATAATACTACGGAAAATTTAATCCGGGTATAATTTTCAGTCTTATTTTTCACCAACTTTTTTTATACCTTTACAACCTAAAATTTTAAAAAGTTGGATAAATGAGAATGAACCCTTATGAATGAAAATATTAATTTGATTAAAAAAAGGTTTCTATTGAAGTATGTTATATTTGTATGTTATGTTGCTTGTTAAAGTATGTTTCATATTTAATACAACAAAAGAATGAAATTTAATATTGTATTTCAACTCAATTATGCTAGTATCAAGGGTACTATTTTACATTTTTTTTGTCTTTTTAGAATTTTTTATAACTCCAATTTTTTTTACTACAACACAATTTTGCAAATACTAAATATTTTGAATTTTTGAAGAGTCATATTTAATGCTTAAATATACTGACTGTATTTTACCTTTTATTAATTAATAATGGTTATAACAACACCTATTGTATTTTGTTTGTAGGCATAGGTTGAATATATTTTTATCAAATGTTGGCATAGGTTGAAGACACCACGTGGAAGTAATTATTTACTGTTCTGAAAATAAATTTTTTTAAAAATATGTGATTTTAATTATTGTCATCACAAACTATATTGGATTAAAAAAAAATTCTCTCTATTATTACACTTTTGTAATAAAGCTTATGAAAATAATGGTATTAATTATTTTTGGAGAGTTAAAAATTCTTTAGAGGCTTTAGATAAAATACATGCTTTCAATGGTCCTTACAATTCTGTTGACAGTTATAATTTTTCTACTCTGTTCACTACACTTCCACACAATCTTATAAAGAAAAAGTTTTTGTATTTGATAAAATGGTCTTTCGAAAAATCTCATTGTAATTTTATTTGCTGTAACTCGTTTAAAGCCTTTTTCTGTAACGAAAAAGGAAAGTATGCTAGATACACTTACTGGAAATGTGAGGATATGATTGAAGCTTTCAACTTTCTGCTAGATAACATTTATGTACGTTTCGGCGACAAAGTGTATCGTCAGGTAGTAGGTATGCCTATGGGCACCAACTGTGCCCCTTTAATAGCAGACTTATTTCTATATTGCTATGATTGTCAGTTTATGACCCAACTCAGTAGAGACCCATCATTGTTATATTTGGTTGATACATTCAAAAATACCTTCCGTTATCTGGATGACATTTTTTCGTTGAATAATCCAGAGTTCTCTAAATATACTTCAGAAATTTACCCAAAAGAACTAATCTAATATAAACAGCAGCAGTTGTCCTTTTCTAGATTTAGACATTTCAATTTAAAAAAAAACAATATAATATTTGTATTGCAATTGATGTCATTTACTTGTATATATTAATTGTGTTTACCTAAATAATTTTAAATACTTGTGAATTACATTGAGCCTTATATTCATTTTGTATTTTCAATATTATTTACCCAAAATTTGCCTTTTAATCATTTAATAAAATATTGTAATAGAAATTATTCTTTTTCTTTATTTTCAACAAGATTTACCTGGATTTACCTTGGTTCATTAGTTAAGTATTGTTACAGCATAATCCTACATAATCCCCTTGTTTACATACAAATTCTGGGAACTCCTACATAAAATTTTACTATTTTACCTATAAAATTCAAAATGTAGGAATAGCCAGAATGAACCAATGGAAAGCTAGATACATATTTTTCTCATAAAAGTAATTTCCAAATGGAAAAATATCTTGATATTCAAAGTTTTCAATCAAGACAAATTTTATGTAAATTTCGCATAAGTGCTCACCAATTAAGAGTAGAAAAAGAGCGACATAAGAACAAACCTATAGAAAGGTCACAGAGGACTTGTATTTTTTGTTCTCATAAGGATATTGAAGATGAGTTTCATTTTTTAATTAAATGTCCATCGTATAATCAATGTAGAGAATCACTGTTTGCACAAGCTCATGAACACTGTCAAAATTTCAATAACTTGGACTGCAAATCAAAATTTTTATGGTTAATGACCACTGAAGATCAACATATACTGAAAAAGTTATGCATTTTTCTTATCCAGAGTTTTCAATTGAGATCCACAAATTCTGTTAATGGCTAAATCTCTTTTAGTTTATCTATATATATATATTTTAAATTCAAAAATTTAATTTAAGTGCACATTTCTCTATGTGTATGCATATTTCTTCTATTAATATGTAAATGCTTATAAACAAACTGCAGTAAAACTCTAAGGTGCTTATCATATTCCTGCAATTGTCAAAAAATATAATTATATACATAAATATCTAGAAATTGGTTGCTGTGTGTACATGGGAGAAAAATACCCTTATATCTAATCAGTTGGGGCTGCATATCATTTGTATGCAACTCAAAACACCATATCTGTTTAAAGGGGAATAATCCTTACAGAAATTGATTGATTGTCTCCCATATTACTTTCTATTCCATGTGCATGCAATAACTGTTCAGAGTTCTATTGTCATGTATTTCATTTTATTATTTCATTGTTATAACAAATCATTGTAATCATTGTATGAAATTTAAAACCCGCAAGGGTCCATAATTGGATTAATAAAGTATTCTTATTCTTATTCTTATTCTTATATGCATTTTTTTAAAAAAAAATTTTTTTTTTTTTTTTTTTTACATATATAAAGCTTAAATTTTTGTTTACAAATATTTTTATGTCTATAGTGATATTTGAGTTTGTATTTTTGTTAATAATAGACCAAGAAAGTCAAAAGCAACACAATCCCCCTAAAATAAATCTTTAATGACTGTGTTTCTACATAAGGGGTCTTAAAAAAGGTTTACACATGTACATCATGAAGGTTTAAAATGATATATTTTTTTATATTTTTGAAATTTACTTACGTCAACGAAAGATTAGCACGTGATATAATTGTTTAATAATTGTTTTACTTTATTACAGATTATAAACATATAATAGATGATAAATAGTAATACACCCGGCCCAATGGACCTATAAGTCACCTCAAATTACCTAATTTACACATGTCACTATAATAAATAATTTACTTACTTATATCAGAGACATATATATGTTCCGGACCATATGAGTATTTGGACCATACGCGTATGGTCATGACCATATGGGTATATACTCATATGGTCCGACCATACGCGTATGGTCGGACCATATGAGTATACGCATATGGTCATGACCATACGCGTATGGTCCAAATACTCATATGGTCCGGAACATATACACATATATGTCTCTGCTTATATGCAGACTCTAAAAAAATTTTACTTACTTACTTAAATCAACTAATTTATGGCTTATTTCACACCTTTTGTTTGTTACCTTATAATTGTGATTAAAACGGTAATTGGTATACAACATAATCTACGTCTCAGTATACACAATTACATACTATACTACATAATGCCATAAAAAAAGTTCAAATAACACGGTTTTAATATGCGTTCTCAGACCTAACGGGTTTTACCAACTTTTGGGGGTCTTATTTGATAAAAATCTAACCATTCAATCTTAATGTGTGTTTTTTTTTAAATTTATTTCGGCAATTTGTGATAACACCAAGCCTTAGTTTAAACAGAGACATGTATTATATGTCTCTGGAAAAGTGGTTTAAAGAGAGATATTTGGAGAAAATTGTACAGTAATAACAGCATTTAATCTTATCACAAGAAAACAATATAATATAATTCCTAAGATTTTGGAAACATGTTATTTTAGTTATAGTTAAAAACTTTGACGAATCATAATTCATTTCATTAACAATAACAATATTTATAACAATCAGTTTTTCATATGAAAGTAAAATAAAGGAAATTATTTGATAAGCCTAAATACCCGAATGAAGTTATGATAACTGTATTAACTTTTTTGATCATTTCAATTTTTTAATAGAATCTATTCTTTCAGTACTTTCAGTGATACTTTTCTATTCTTCCAGTTCTTTTAATACTTTTGTTTTCTGAAGTTGTCTATCTTTAGAATGTCCGCCATATTGTTATTAACAAGGAATTTGCATATAAAAAGACATACAAATCGAATTTTTGAAATGAAATTGCACTTTTATTGATTAAAAAGGAGTAATATCTTTAATTAATATTCTTTAATATTATTAACAGTAGAAGAGCACTATAAAAAGAAGTAAAACATCATAAAAAATCTTTTTCTCGGGATATATCAGTTTGTTTTGGGGATATCACGTTTTTCTTGTATTTCTCGGGAAATCGTGGTACCGTATGTGTTACATAAAATTATTTGTTTTGCGTTCATTTTTTTTTTACATAAATAAGGCCGTTAACTAGTTTTCTAGTTTTATTTTGCGTTGAAAAACTATTAATCAGGTTTTGGCACTTTATTTCGTTGACCTGTTTAAAAAATGAAGTGAGATTCTGACTACGTTTTTTTGTGTGTGTTGAATAAATTTTAGCATGTTTTGGTTATAATAGTGTATTGCTATATTTTATTGTTTCATTGTTTCAGATCAAAGGGACTATAAGCTTCTTTTGTGTTTTTCATTTAAAATCTTCAACGTTTTAATCATACATAGCTATAAAAGCATTCAGTATTTACACCAAATCAATTTAAAACAACAATCATGATTTTCGAATGATTCAACTTGAATTTGAATTAAAATTGGGCGCGAACAGACCTTGGGTACGAACGTGCGAGGTGCGAACGTGTAGAGTGCGAAATTGTATTGGGCGCGAACAGGGTCCGTGTAACACTTATCAATTCAAAGTTTTTAAAAGTTTTGAAACTTTAGATTTTTGAACCGTATTATAAATATTCCTCTTTTAAATTTTATTTGTTGAGTTGCAGTCATTTATTATCTAAAACTTATAGTTGGGTAATCATATATATTTTAGTTTTCTCTTTCTAAGAACAGTCTTGACGTAACATTTATCTAATAATTAATTACCAAATACCAACAGCTCAAGATCAAACTATCAAAAGGACGTAAATATAGTTCAATTTCAGAACATTTCATATATGTTGATGGAGAAATTAAACAAACCATTGAAACTTATTTATTAACAAACTTTTAAAAAATTGTGCAATAGCTTTTTTGGGGGGTAAAAACAAAAAACAATTCAAGTAAATCGGTCTTTGGATAAACTTTGGTGTTGCTATGGCGGTAAAGGAAGCGTAATGGCTGCCTTAGAAAGGACAATAACTACTTTACACGCTTGAAGAACTTCTGACATCACTTTAAAGAGCTAGAAAACCACCCCAAAATTACAAACTGATATTATTTTTATTTTGCATGAAGTAAGGAGCATGTTGTTAGAAAAAAGAGATGCTTTAAGCAATAATGTCTGCTTTGTCATCAGTTCCCGCAGTTTTAAAGCTCAATCATGCACCAAGGGACTCAATGGGTCCCTTCAATCACGATGATGGAAGTACAAAATCTTATGATATTCCATTAAAACCATTCAAAGCAAATTATAACACACCAACACTTGGTGATATTCTTCGAGGTGCTGATTCAATAACAAGCATTACATTTAATTCCTCAGTTCTTCATAAAATAACTGATTCAGGTCAAGATGATGAACATGTAGGAAAATCTCCATCAACTGCTTCAAGATTGTCCCCTTATAGAAATATTGCCTCGCCATCATACAACACCCTATTGACGTCAGCCGCTAATGCAAGACCAGTATACAATACTAACAGGTCAGCTGGGAGTTCAAAGAATGAAAATCAGATCATAGAAGATTCAGAAAGTATACCAGATAGTATGAAGCTTAAAGGCAGTAAATATAAAGTGAAAGATAATAACTCCTCTGCTTCCAAGGAGTCGAAAAATCATTTAAGCAAAAAAGGTAATTTTATTGTTAGGTACATCATGTACATGTGTGTTTGTTACTGGGTCTACTATAACACAGAGATTGGTCACTACTGATTTATTGGTAGTGTGAGTCTCCACCTTTTCAGCTACGATAATATAACGTAGTTTCGTATTTAACCATAGTTTCATATTTATCAGTAGCAGACGACATAATTGTCACCACCTAATCTCCGAGACTACTAATTGTCTATTTCAGTATCGAATATAATTAAAAATAAATTATAAAAAAAATTGAATTTAATAGAGGGAAAAGGAAAATAATTTATTAATATCTTTGTTATCACTATTCATATCTAGATATTTTTTTAAACAGCTTATAGTTCCTTGATAAATTGTAATTATGTGGCGAAAATGCAAATGTGATTAATCTTATCCATCTTAAAGTTAGGTACATTGTTTTGCTACAGGTCCCTTAATTGTATCTCAAAAAATATACAAATATTTTACCTGTAAAGACAGGTAGTCTCAATAGCATGGGAGATGAATTTGTTTCACAGCTGGGTGCCTAGAATACACGACTGAGTCTCATTGTGCAATAAACTTTTATTCCATATACTTGTAAGCTATTTTCACAGCTGAGTATCCAAGATACATATTTGCAGTAATCCTTGTGGTTTTATTGTGTTATAGTAGTCTCAGGTTTGTTAGTATGACAACTAAATGAACACTATTTATAAGGCTTTGTGAAAATCATATACCAATCTAAAAGTTGTTTTTTTGAGAGAGTTGCACAGATTCGAGACAAATCAGTGTAAAAGTTTGATTTTTTATTTAATAATTTTATTTTAAACTGATGATCAGAAAAAAAATAACATTGCAAATCCTAAAACCAACAAATTAAAAAAACTCTCCTAAGTAATGCCTTTGCACAAATTTTATGAAGGAAAAAACACGACTGAAATTAACATAGCAATTTAAGTTTTATTGTGAACATTATCATACTGTCGCATTTTTTGTATTGATAAAATCATCCCAATATTTTCTAAACATACAGCTATAAAAGTTATATCTTCATATTTCTACAGGTAGAAGAAGCAGGAAAAGATCAAGATCAGCGATTGGAAGAAGTAAAGGTCAGAATGTTGTAGACCGACTTTATCAACCACCACAAAATAATGGTGCAAAGACACCATCTGGTAAACCAGATATTAAATTAAAGCCACAACCAAATGATATAAGAGATCCCTCTATTGGTAATGGATTAAGTCTTGGTGCTATGCAAATATCTTTATGTAAACCTGTAACTATTCATAATAATAAACCAGATAGGAGAGACACGAAATCTGAAGTGCCGAGAAGGTATAGTGAAAGAGTTTATACTGCGTCCACCTCAAAATCTCTTGTTCAGAAAGAAATTGTGGATGTTCCGAAAGAAGCTGTGGTTTTACCTCTTGTAACGAATAGTTCACTTGTAAAATCAATAACACAGACTGAAATTGCTAGAAGAACAAACAACTTCTTCTCACCGTCAACAAATAAACTCCCAATGCATATGGGAGGATCATCGATTAAAAATCAAAACCAGTCTGATAGTGCTAACAAAGTGACTAAAATTTATCTTTCTGACAAACACTCAGGGACAGTGAAGGATTGTGGGATTGAAATGCCATGTGCACCACCTGCCACCCCTACTCCAGGTAAGGTTAAAGTTGAACATGCTCTTCTGCTCTTTGAATGATTTATACTTTCCTCTTAAACCATACATCCGAACTTACATTTGTAATTACACAATGAACTATACATAAAATTGAGAAAGGAAATGGTGAATATGTCAAAGCTACAACCACCTGACCATAGAGCAGATAACAGCCGAAGGCAACCAATGGGTCTTCGAAGTAGCGAGAATTCCCGCACCCGTAGGTGTCCTTCAGCTGGCCCCTAAAAATATGCATAATAGTACAGTGATAATGGACGTCATACTAAACTCCGAATTATACACAAGAAACTAAAATTTAAAATCATACAAGACTAACAAAGGCCAGAGGCTCCTGACTTGGGACAGGCGCAAAATTGCGGCGGGGTTAAACATGTTTGTGAGGTCTCAACCCTCCCCCTATACCTCTGTAGAAAAGTAGATACATGTATACACTGTAAACCATACATGTACACTATAACACCATGCCATTGCATTTTTACACCATACACTTTTCCTAATACACCTCTTCAAATACACCATTTTGTATTACAACCTTAAACCCATTACAGCATGAGCCCTTCACCATACACCATAAAATATTACACCATTCCCAACACACTACTGTAATGTATGCACTAATTATGCCTTTTCCTAATTCACCTCTCCCATTTAATGGAACCACAAACAATTTGCAGCATTCAAAAAACCAACAATGAAATTATGTGTTTAAGGGAATCTTAATAAATATGTAAAAATTAAAGTCTTGAGAGAAATTAAAATAAAATTTTTTTTTTGATATAGATTCAAATTTAGTTTGGTCATGACCATGATTGTCTGTTGCAATAATTGATACATTTGACTTTAAACTTATATTCTAATGCAACAACGTTTGTAACGTTCATTTTGATTGGATAACGTCACTTATTTACATGGCATCAATTGACAATTGATGATATGGGACGTACGCGCAAGCGCAGACGGCATATGACAGATTTTAAATACATGTTTTAACGTTGTTTTCTGTCAGTTACATTAGAATGGAGATAACAATATTGTATTTTAAGCTCCGACGGCATCAATTGGGGATTTGATGGTCGCAAATACCCGTTTACTGTCTCCGCTAAAGCGTCGCCAGTAAACTTAATTTGCGACCATCAAATCCCCAATTGATGCCGTCGGAGCTTAAAATACAATACAGTTATCTCCTAAATCAAATGTGTGGCCTATTTTATTTTTGAACACATTTTCCATTTTGAACCAGATTTTCGAAGTAAAAATTGGTTATTGATTTAGAAATGTAATGTACAATGTATGGTTGGCAGATGCACCAGGTTGCTGTTGCGGGTGGGTGGGCAAAATTGTTACTACCTAAACTATAGTGTACATGTCCTCCTAATCATTAGATGTGGGAGCATGTAATTCAGTGTTTGCTGTTTGTTTATGTGTTACATATTTGTTTTTCGTTCATTTTTTTATATAAATAAGGCCATTAGTTTTCTCAAAATTTGAATTGTTTTACATTGTCTTATTAGGGCCTTTTATAGCTGACTATATGCGGTATGGGCTTTGTTCATTGTTGAACAGTTGAAACAGTGACCTATAGTCTGTGTCATTTTGGTCTCCTGTGGACAGTTGTCTCATTGGCAATCATACAACATCTTCGTTTTTATATATATACATGAAGTACATAGTTTAATTGGCAAAAGTGGGTGGCACATTTTTGATATATACATGTACATGCATGTAACTTGGCCATATGTAAGAAAAATGTTTGTTGTTGTCCCCTTGACACGTTTCCGTTTCCAATCTCAATTTTATTTAATATTCATGATGTTTTGCCAGCAATTTATAAGTCTCAGCAGAGTTTTTAGCAGACAGCAATCTTGAAGAAAACAAAATACAAAATGTGTAACCCGCTTAATTTTGTTTGTCAGGTACATGTACACATTGTACATGTTGTAGGTCTTTTCATTAGGTTTACATAATGTCATGAATGTAATGTACTTGTAAATATAAAAAAGAATATGTGGTAGGATTGCTAATGAGACAACTCTGCACAAAAGACCAAAATACACAGAAATTAACTTTTACAGGTCACTTTATGGCCTTCAGTAATGAGCAAAGCCCATATCGCATAGTCAGCTATTATAAGCCCTGAAATGACAATGTAAAACAATTTAAACGAGAAAACTAACGGCCTAATTATTGTTAAAAAATGAACAAGAAACAAATATACATACCCGTAGCCAGGGGGGTTCAGACGAACCCCCCCTTGAAAACAAATAAGCACTGTTAAAGTCAATGTTCTATTTGAATTGTGACTGTTAAAGTTGAGTTTGTGAGTCCAACGAACCCCCCTTTAGAAATTCCTGGCTACGAGCCTGAAATATATATATTTATGACACATAAACAAAAGACAATCACTGAATTACAGGCTCGAGCTCCTGCCTTGGAACAGGCACCTACATAGTGAATGTGGCAAGGTTAAACATGTTAGCAGGATCCCAACCCTCCCTTAACCTGGGACAGTGGTGTAACAGTACAACATATAAGTAAATTTTTAGATGACATCTGTATTGGCATAGTCATGTCAATTGAATATACACTGGCACAATGTATATATGTATCCAAATATAGTTCACATATATCCGTTTTGTATATTTTACAATCAGTTGGACTTAAATCATGAGTCAAGATCTAGAACAACAGAATTTAATTAAAATAATTATTCTTCCAGCAATAAAGCTCAAAATATATGTCATTAGTTTATTTTAAAAAAAAATGTACTTTAGGAATCGAACCACCATTTACCACACTTTCATTTAAAAACCATAATTACACAATTATTTTTAATTATTGGTTTTCAAAAAATTATGATCATTACTATTTAAGTTATATATTTTGAAATGCACATGCAACTTTATTTTAAAGCTCATTCCATTGACAATCTTTACTTTCAAATTTTCAATGCCATGCATCTGACCAACGAAAGAGTTGTCAATGATATTTTATCGGAAGTACATTATACATGTATTTGATTTAATTTGATTTGTATGACTGCCATGACTGCATTCGGCAAAATTTTATTTTATGTATGCATTCTACTTAGATCATCATCTGCTAGATGAGTTTATAGTCAGAGAATAATATAACAATCAAATAATATTATGATAGAATTTAAATCTTTAAAAGTTCCTTTATTGGGTTTCAGACAGCTGGCTGCATGCACTATATACATACACTATGTACAGTTTTAATAAATGTATGATTTTTTTAATTTGTTTTACATTAAATTGTGCACAGATGCCCCTTATTATACATGTTATAAACTTATGGTTTATGAGTTTGTACTTGTAAGTAAATTTGTGTTTGTTTTTGTGATCTCTGTTAAATTTTGACAAATTGGATAACTATTAAAAAAGGTCTAATCTTTTAATTGTATCAAACATAATTGAAAGGACGGGGGTATTTAGCTTCTAGATAATAATAAGATCCTGATGATCATGCAAGGCAAAGCCTGTATGATTAAGTAAAGTTATTTAATCTTTTTCTCAAACATGTAAATTACATTTCACTTTTCACATTTTAAACTGATAATAAGATTTATTTCCTAATAACTTACTAGCCATAAAAATCAATAACAGTTCTATAATTATACCACTTACAAGTACAGTTTATGATATAGTACTTTGTAAAACATTTAAATATTATACCAGGTTTTTTTCTATACCGGTTATGTTAATTCAGTGAAAAGAAAAGTTTTATGTTGATTTCATCTTTGTTGAGAAAAAGACGTTGAGGGAGAAATAAACGATAAATATTTGACATGAGATGGAAAAGTTATTTTTATCACTAAGATGCATACCTGAGCTACCTGGATAGTTAAAGGTGTTATGTTTGGATAATTGGATTATTTATTTGTGTTGGAATAATAATAAATGGCAAGACCAGGGGTAAAATTGCCATCAATATTTTTTGAAACAAAAAGCTCAAAGGCAAAGAGAAAGAAAAATGTTGGCTATGGTAGTAAGTGTTTGCTGTAATATTCATTTTTAATTTACAAAGTTTATGCTTAGATACATATTGTACATTTACAAAATATATATAAACAAATACCTACATGTACATTGTACATGTTGTAGATCAATATTTGTTGAGGTTATGGATGAATTATTCATGAAGAAATTAACATCTTTTGTGTTATAAAGAAATTAGAGATTCTTTTCAATGAAGATAATTATAAAGAAAAAGTGTCAAATATATTATTAATGTATACATTGTAAACAGATTTTTCCTAAGCCACATTGAAAAGAATCTTGACTTTCTTTTGAATAAAAAGTTCTCACTATACTGCTATACATGCTATACGTTTGTACATATTTGGCTTTATAAATATTTTGATATGAGCGTCACTGATGAGTCTTATGTAGACGAAATACACGTCTGACGTACTAAATTATAATCCTGGTACCTTTGATAACTATTGTACATGTATCTTTGAAATTTCCAGACAGTTTGTTAACAAAAAAATTAAACAATGAAGTACAAACAAGGAGATTCAGTAAAAATCACTCTACGACTTTTCACAGTAAATACTGGTGATTTGTAATGATTTACTGTGTCCCACTTATTTCGTTGATTATATACAGATATAGGAATGATTTGAGCCCCCTCCCCTTTCCCCCATATAAAAAGTTCTTGATCCTCCTTGCAAAGCTCTAAAAATTCTAATTTTATTTCTTCTGTTTTTTCCAGAACAAATGAGGAAGGTGGAATATATACCTAGTCTAACTGATATCAGAGTAAGTACAGTAAATTTCAAGGATTTATTTAAATATGTAAATCCAATCTCATTAAAATCAGCTGTTAGTTTTTGTTATGATACGATAAATGGAAAGATGTCATTGTGGTTTATTTGTCAATGAGAAAACACTCCACCAGAGACCTAATGTATGTGTACATGTAGAAACATAAACAATTATACCTCTGATTTCTCTGAAAGTTGTCTTCTCATTGGTCCCCCCTCTTTTTTTAAAAATCCTGGATCAGCATCAGGGTTCCATTGTAATGTTCACTGAAAAAATACATTGTATGTCCAAAGGTAATTATACACATACTTATTACCGTGTTGAATATTATTATGACATTTATTTTATGATTTTTTAAACTTTTTTTTGGCTGACATAATGATTCATGCTTTAATTTCAGTCCCAGAGAGCAGTAAAAGTTAAATTACAGGTGCTAGAGAAAGAAGCTCAGAAAAGAATGGAAAAGCAACAGATTGAAAGAGACAAAATAGAAAAGCAGAACAAAAAACTGATGGAAAAAGATTTAAAACAACAACAGAGGTTGCAGGTAAAAATTGTGGTTTTGGTGAAATGATTAATTTTATTTTTATCTTTTAAGATTTGATACACAGATCTTATAGGTTGGTTGTAATATTGACATTTAAAGGATCCAGATTTTTTTTCACTCAATTTCAGTTATTTTGATATGATTGAAAAGTTGATGCCCATTTTCAAATTGTCTATATCAAATTGAATGCATAGCATCAATGAAATTGTAATGCTGTTTCATCTCTTTTACTAAGTAAATTTTTGTACCATTTTCCCAAAAACTTTCAAGAAAAGTTTCGGGAATGCAACAGTTTGAAATTTAAATTTAAATGATTGTAATGACTCTTAGTCCAGATCATTGAATGATATTTTCATCAAATGGTTTAGTAACAAAGCCTGGTGACTGGTCTGCTTTTAAGTTTGTGGCAGTGTATAATTAAATTTGTCAGTATATAGCTGATAATCTTCAAACCTAGACATTGCACTGTGAAATAAAAACTATTATTATACTTTACGTTAAAATGCCATATTTTGATTGGCTAATACGAGGATGTCAATTTACTCTATCACATGGCTGAGAGGGTGACAATTTTTTTTAATGTTACCCTCTCGTTTAAACCAATCAAAAATGGACAATTTAAAGGACAATGGATTGAATTTACATCAAGTAGTTGAATACAATGCTTAAGTTTTACGTTTTGGCTCAAATTTTATTATTTAACTGTCAAAATAAAAATAACATCTGGCTTAATTTTTTTTTTTTTTTTGTAATACTTGTAACGTTGTTATGTACGTGACGTCATAGAAAATCCTTTTGAAATAAAATTAATCTGTAAAAGACAAAAATGGTAGGACGTTCAGTATAATAAATTAAATAACACACAGCTGAGAGGGTGATAGAGCAGATTGGTACCCCTTGAAAAAGCATTGTCAACCTTGGCTTCGCCAATCTGCTCTATCATCCTCTCAGCTATGTGTTATTTATATATTGGCACATTTAATGAATCAATTGCTGTCAGTATTAAAAAAAAGATAAGGAGCTTTGATGTAATTGCCAATGATGCAATTTTCCACCAGAGACAAAATGACCTAGAAGTTAACAACTATAAGTCACTGTACAGCCTTCAACAATGAGCAACATCTATACCACATAGCAAGCCATTAAAGGTCTAGATATACCTATTCATTCATAGAAAACTGGTTTACATACAAAACAAACAAACACAATGATGAACAGTAACTATCAACAAGAACTCTATTACAGGTTCCTGACTCGGAGCAGGCACATACATGATACATTATGTGACAATCCATTTCTTATTCAGACTTTTCCTCTTTAAATTGCACTTGTATTTTCTGTCTTTCAATTTTTAGAATAGTAATTTGCTCATTTTATATGAGTGGTTGATGCAATTTCTCGCTACATTGAAGACCTGTTGGTGACCTCCTGCTGTTGTTTTTTCTATGGTCGGGTTGTTGTCTCTTTGACACATTCCCCATTTCCATTCTCAATTTTATGCCTGTTAGATCTTTAACTTTGAGGGCTGACATCCTATATTTCATATAATATAAATTTTAAATTCAAGAATACTTTAGATCATTACATTTTGTTTTCTATCACCTTTAACTTACCAGAAATATTAAAACTGATTTGAAAAAGAATTCTTTTGACTGATAATGGGAGATAATCCAAATGTTCTAAAAGAGGGACGAAAGATACCAGAGGGACAGTCAAACTCATAAATCGAAAATAAACTGACAACACCTGGCTAAAATGAAAGAACACAAACAATAGAACATGTGACACAACATAGAAAACTAAAGAATAATTAACACAAACCCCACCAAAAACTAGGGGTGATCTCAGGTGCTCTGTAAGGGTAAGCAGATCCTGCTTCACATGTGGCATCCATTGTGTTGCTTATGTTATAACAAATCGGTTAAATAGTCTAATTCCGTAGGTCACATTCATGAAAGGGAAGGGGATTGTAGTTAGGACGTAAGGAACATATCTGATATCATTTGTGAAACGTTTATTCCATAACGGTCAACCTACCCATGATGGCGTCAGTAAGATTTACAAAGGGATGATTTCAACTTCACCATTTGGAACTCTTGGTTTAATCATGTTAATAGCTTCCTTGTGAGCAGTAACCCTCTATCAAGAAAATCATGATAGAAAATCCAAGCACAGGAATATCGTATCAATTGGAAGATATATATACCCTGTATGGGTTTGTAAAAAATGGAGATAACCCAGATGTTCTGAGATTATTTTAAATTGTGTAAAATAAAACAAAAACACGTTTTCATGCACATGGCTAATAGATAAAAATTGCTATCAAAGTTTTCCCCTGTATATTTTTCAGATTTATGCACTGAATAAAGTAATGACAGAGTTGGAGAATTCAAGATTTAAAGAATTCTGTGCCAAGAAAGGAATAAAGATGTCTTGATAGTGACCTACTTTAGGATTTAAACGAATTACTCAAAACCAGGGCTTTCTCAACTTGAATTCTGTGAATTCAACAATTTTGCTAGTATGGTATATAGGACCAGCCATCGACGAACAACAGAGGCTTCTTCAATCCTAGGATGATTCTAATTTTAGATATTTTATATGTTTTAAGATAGTGATGGTTTTTTTTTGTACGGCATATTTGCTAAGAGAGTAAATTTTTGTACGACATATTGCATAGAGAGTGAATTTTTGTACAGCAAATATTGCTAAGAGAGTAAAAATGCATTTTTTTCTATGACATTTAGGAAAAAAAGCAGCATGTTATGATCATGACATACAACATGAGATCTTTTATTTGTAGAATACAATTTAATCAATTTACTGTTAGAATCATGATTATTTGTTCTTGATAGTTCAAAATACTGCCACTTTATCATTAAAATTATGTTATTCTCTATTTCATTTAAAAAAAAATCATTATCTAGATAAAACCACATTTGTTTTATCAATTATATGTTTTTTGATGTATCAATACAGTTTATATAGAAAACTAAAGGTTATGAAGTGTCTGATTCTGTTGTTAGTACTGAAAACCAACTAATTTTCATGGCTTTCTAGAGACGAAAAATAATGTGAATATAAATTGTTTTGTCTATCATGAATATAATTTAACAAAAAAATACTAAGAACTTAAGCCAATTGCAAGAATTGTTATCTGAAATTCGCTAGTCTAAAAAAGAATAGTACTGGCCAAAGTATGATGGTGTACAGTATTTTGATACAAACAAGTTTATTGTTTGATATTCTGTATTGTTTGTGAGGTTATTTATCATTCAATTATGTGTGTTTTGAGTATGGCTAAAACATCATTATCATATCATGTTATCATTTACAAAGTCTCTAATGTAAAACTAATGTAACTGAAACTATTACTTGTTACAAAGATATACATGATAATTCACCATTATTATTCTCATTAAAACTCTTTTACTTTTATAAAGTAAGGCCTTTATACATACAGCTTACAAATCAGTATGCATTTTACTCATTTTTAAAAGACTGTACTGGTTGCCCAATACTTAACTAATCCTCATTTGAAATTTGGTTGATGGTTGTCTCATTAGGAATCATATCTCCTTCTTAAATTATCATAAATTGCATCTAAACAAATGAATTTTTGCTTTGGTCTCTATAAATCATTTATTTTAAGATGATCTTTATTTTAAACTAAATGAATAATATGTACTATCAATTTATCATGTTTATTAATAGATTTATCCAAACTTGGTCCTGACTTTCCATGGAAAAGGAGTATGGAGTAATGAAAAAAGGCAAACATACCATTTCTCTACTTGATTTTTTTCTCTCACATTTTTCTAAAATGAAAAATACAAATAATTTCAGTCATGAACATCATTTGTTGTTTTCTTTTAATTTAACAATGAAATGGACATATTAAAACTGTTCCAAGAGACATCTCTTTAGACTTATAAAGGGAGATAATTCAAATGTACTAAGATTTGTTAAAAATGGGAGATAACCCAGATGTTCGAAGATTTGTTAAAAATGAGAGATAACCCAGATTTTCTAAGATTTATTTACAGTTGGTGCAGATTGACAATAAAATCTGATAAGAATATTTGAATGAAATTATAAATATTTATAAGATTTTAATTCTCTGTTGTCTACATTTTAATAGGATGTTAATTTTTTTTAACCTTCCCTTTAGGAAATAAGCCTGTGTAGGGTAATTTCCAATTTTATTTTTAGACATTTTGGGAATTATTCATATATACAGCTGATATAATGTTGAAAAGACATGTATATGATAAATTTTGTTTTTTCTTTCTGTTGAAAATGATTTTAGATAGATCTCCAGGCTGTTGTATAATCATACTATTTTAAATTTTTAAATTTGCAAACTTTTTCAAACTGCAAGTTTATTAAATCTATACATGCCTAGCTATAAACTGACACTTTAAATAATGGTGTTTTGGAAAAAATCTGACAATTTAATAGAATATGCTTGGTCTTTTATTTCACCTTTAAATTTCAATGGAGTTAATTTCAGAACATTATGGTGCATGACTTTGTTTTTTCTAATTTTTTGTTGATTTAATATTCAGATAATTTATCAGCTAATTATATTTGATATGGGTTTTTGTCATTGTTGAAGAAAGAGATTAAGGTTGCAGACATCCACATTGTTTGGTCTCTGGTTAATATTGGTCTCAATGGCAATCATACCACATCTTCTTATTAATTTTATGTAAGAAAATCATAGAAATAATTGTGAAATATAAGAAAGTATGAAAGACGTCTCTGAGGAGTATATCTGTCAACAAAAGACCTGGGCCGTAGGTTGTAAAGTAAACTCAGTACTTAGAGTACAAAATTTGTGCTCAAAACATAAAATCCAGCCGATCGATTGGTTGAATTTTAAGCATTGATTACGATAATTACATGTGGGCATTTGCCTGCATTTTACCCCAAAAAAATAATATCTTGTACATGTACTGAATTGTTCATAAATTTCTACCAAGAATTTCTATAACTGTTAGCCTTGGTGCTGACTTTAAGATACTGTTATCTATTGTTGTGCTGCCAGTATAATTTGTTATTTGTTGCTTTTTACATATTGTTAATGAGTGCGTTTGTACTTAATTCTTGTTAAAAATCTGTTATAGCAAGTAAATATGGGTAAGGCTATTGACCAGATATATTGTAGAAATTATCATTTATTGGAAATGAAATATTGTTGTGTTTTTTTTTTGGTCTGCTTAATATAATAGCCATTGTTTTAAATTATTGATTACTTTTGTTCAAAAAGATCACAATTCAAGTTGATGATAAAAAAAATTGAGGTTTTTAGGCCGTAATAAAAATATTTTCAGAGCTCCAAATCATTTGGGCCATTATCTGTTATATTTTATCATAACTTCTTCTTAAAAAAATGTTAAAATAAATAGCTTCCTGATCCAATTTAAAAAAAGTTTAGATAAGAATCTAGGATTAGTTTTTTTTTATTAAAGTCTTATATATTGTGACATTATAGCCAAAGAGATTTAAATGATATCATGTTCCATTAAATTGTGTTTCCTATGTGATGTTTCAAATTTTCAATCTTTCACTTTAAGTGAATTGAAAGTATTGAATTCAAATGTTATTAGTGTTGCTTTTGATATATTGTAAGGTTGAAATAGGTAAATCATGAGATATACAACTTTTTTATAATTTTATGAGGGCTTTACACAATTTTATATTGGAAAGTATCATTTTACAACTTTATTTTGCATTGTTGGATGTTGAAATTTATGAATGTTATGAAGATAGAAAAATATTGACAAATTGCATATAGAATATGCTAAAATATGTCATATAAAGGCAAACGTTGGGCAGTTGTTCAAGCAAGTTTTAATTTTGACCAATTTACTTTGGTAAATAAAAAAACTATATAGTTGGTTAATTTTAAAAGATATTAACTTTGGCTTACTGTTCTCAGTTAAACAAATATTGATCATATGAAAAGAAACCAATATATTTTCTAAGTAACTTAATCATGGAATTTCAGAGCACCAAAATTATCTATCAGTCTTTTCAATTCAAAATTGCATGGTCTTAAACTTTTATGCACTATTGATTTTTCCCTCTGTAAATCTTTAAAAAAAAAGATAGAATTAAAAAAGTATCATGAGTTTGCATGTTGTTTTATATGAATGTTTTATTTTTAAACAAATTACATGAGAGTTTTATATATATAAATGTATTTTGAATTGTATTGTTTGTAGACAATTGTGACTTTATCACAATCTATTTCATTATTTATTTAAATGTTATTTTATTAAGTGTTGTTGACGTTTTTAAAATTTTATATATTGAATATCTGTGATAGTTGCATTTAAATTAAGTATTGTTTTCTACACAGGAATATTAAAAGTCTTTTTTTGTCATAACATTGTGTTACTTTCATTTCCCCCCATTTACATCACTAAAATGGCATTTCTGTGACAGTAGGTCAACAGGTTTATGATTGAGACCACTCTAATATGAAAAGTAATACATTGGTTGGTAAAGATGTAAGAAGCTGTAGTATGAGTGCCAATGAGACAACTCTCCCATCCTAGTCACAATTTGTAAAAAAAATCTTAAGGCCTTTAACACAGAGCCTTAGCTCACACGCAACAGCAAGCTATTAAGGACCCCATGAATGGCGAGTTTATACTGAGACTATTCAAACAGGAAAACCAACAGTATAATCTATATGAAAAACTAGAAACACTTATGAACCACATCAACAAATGACAGCCACTGAACATCAGGTTCCTGACAATGTAAGAAAGACACATTTCTTGTGACAAATATTTCATATGTGTTGGAATGTAAACAAACCATAAGTTATCTTGGACAAACATAGAGTCCCATTTTGTTTTACATGTATATGTTATTTCAATATTTTACTGTTAACTATAGCTAATTGTCACTCCCTAAAAAGATCACTTGGCATTGGTCAATGTAACTCTGTATGGCGGGTATATCAGATTGATATATTGTTGGTTGCTCAACTTCCAGTGGCAAATATTTCATGTATTTTTAGGATATGAACAAATTTACAACACATACAATAGATTGGCCAATGCGTCATGTATTAAAGGTCGACCAAAAAGGAGACAGGAGGCAACAGGGCACCTGCAGTTCCCTCAAATTGTTTTTGCAAGGAATCTTTGTGTGCAGATCTTAGCACTTTCTCTACACTAGGCATACTATTTAAGGTACCTATTCTTCTTACCAGAAGTGGATGTATAGTTGTACATCCTGCATAGATAAACAGATGCTCTGTTTTGGTAAGTTTTTTCTCCTGGAAGGAAGATGACAAAATGAAGGATCACCATATCTATTTTCCCTAGTCATCCTTTGGGATAAATGTAACATTATTGCCAAATAAGTTATTTAGAATATTAAAGTTCATGAAAAAATGTTAATAAAAAACAGAATTGCACAACAAAAAAGACTGCAAATATTTTATCAGGTAAGTTTAAAGGCCAAACTATATTTCTACTTTTACAAAATATCACAAAAGGAACATGCCAAAAATAACATTAAAAAACAAAGAAGCACCAAAACACTGTCAAAAGGAAGGGAAGAAAAGATAAACAGACTGTCCACAGTATATCACAGAGAAACAAAAGATGGGCAAACATGAACTATATCAGACAGAAGATGAAGTCAGTGGCTCAATCTGCAGTGAATCTGCTCTCCTTAATCAAAAAGATTGGAAACAAAAGGCAAATTATTTAAATTTATTCATCATCTTATTTACATTCTTTCTGGTAACTATTAAACGTGTTAAGAAATTCTTTCTGCTTGAAGAGCTTTTGGATTGAATGACATAGGAAGCAGTTCTTCTGCTGTTACTTTCTTCACTGTTAGATCAGGTTTTACCAAGTATATATCCATCTTCATGTTGAACTGCGAAGAGAAAGAAATAAGGGAATTATAAGTATACTGCTTAATTGATTCTTGTATGAGAATTAACATTGCGGTGATCTAGGGGATATCAATGCAAGATATAAGAACAAATATAAGTTATAGAGTCCTTTTAAAAAAGGATAACAAAATCTTCGAAATACTTTTTTAACACAACCTATCACTCTCAATGAACAAAATGGAGCTTAATGTTAAAAAGTCACATGGTTAAATTAGAATCAAGCAACAAAGACTTATGTTGTGATTTAACTGGAACAGATCGAAAGGCTGGCTTAAATAGAGGTAATACCACTTCTTGTGAATATATTTTTGTCTTTATGGTCTGACCAGTAGTCACATCAAGGTGTGATTTACTTTTTGTTCTTTTTAAATAAAAAGTTCAGTTATTGCAACATTGGTTGAGTCAATATGATACATATATCAACAGAATAAAACATACCTCTACAAAGAACTGTCGACAGGCTCCACACGATCCTTTAAAATCATTCTTCACATCACTGAAAACATTAGACACATGTAAATTAATTCAATGGCCATTATGTATAGAGGAAAAGAAGTAAGTTCATCAATTATATTACTGAAAAATGTTACACCAATTTCAGCATTCTTGGCTATGTATTATTAGCGGCATAGCTTTATATGAGGGAAAACAAGCTTTATATCAAATTTCAAATGTATTCGTTCAGTGCATGTTCACTTGTGTTAATATGTCTTTTGATTGAGTTAAGCCATTGTGTCTTTCTATGTTGTGATGTTACACTAAATGACTATTGTTTCAGTTAAGTGTGAATATTGGCATTTATTAAAATGTTTAAACCCACTGCATTTGTTTCAGTCACGAACCTGGTGTTCAGTGGTTGTCGTTTATTGATGTCATACAATTCATGTACGTGTTTCTCTTTTCTCGTTATTCATATAGATTAGACCGTTGGTTTTCCCGTTTGGTTTTACACTAGTCATTTTGGGGGTTCGTAAGAGCTTGATGTTGCGTGTGAGCCAACTGGAAGGCTCCCGTGTTGAAGATCGTACTTTGTCCGACAAATTGACCTATAATGGTTTACTTTAAAATTTACAAATTATGACTTGGATGGAGAGTTGTTTCATTGGCACTCATACCACATCTTCTTATATCTTTTTATAGTTACTGTGTTGTAATCTTGAAAAAATTGTTTCGTCACGGTATCAGTATATTGCAAATAAATTATACCATCCAATACAATACAAAATGAGACCATATGCGTATGGAATCTTACCATATTACTGCTATTGCTTTTATATTTTGTTTTCCCTCGGAAACTGCTTTGCA
The DNA here is from genome assembly GCF_036588685.1 of Mytilus trossulus. Lineage (NCBI taxonomy): Eukaryota > Metazoa > Mollusca > Bivalvia > Mytilida > Mytilidae > Mytilus > Mytilus trossulus. The sequence continues at coordinate 25,444,812 of NC_086384.1, forward strand.
AATGGCAACTCTTTCAGCACAAATACTCAAACCATATGATGCGTTTTCTACATTCGCACCTACAATCATTTGAGTAAAAGTAAAACAATAATTTCAAATAAAATTTCAATATATCAAAATATTTTTTCTGTAACAAATCATGACGTATTGTTTTATGTGTACATGCCATGCTGCCCATCAAGGACCCTTGATTGAAATAATATATATATTTATTCTTATTCTAATAAATGCCATTCGTATTGGTGTAATCCAGTTCAATCAAAATCTCTTAAGATTAACTTGATATTCTTGGTACATTGCGTTTTTAAGCATTGTCAAAACCGGTTCATGATAGTTATATTATGAAAAAAGATAGTCCAAATAATTATGACGTTTTGAAAGGCTATTATAATTTTTTTCTTTGACGAAGTAAGGCGTCAAAGAAAAAAAATATAATAGCCTTTCAAGACGTCATAATTATTTGGACTAGAAAAAAGATTGCCGGTCTACTAATGGCAGCTTTGGAAGAATTAGAGGGCTGTGTTATGTATTTTGCAGATAATTTGAAGATCATCCGGCAATTTTATTAGCACCGGTTCAATTCCGCTGTTGATGAGCTGTCTGTCCTCTATGCTTTGACACGCACAGCCACAGGAGTCAATATTTCGGCAATAACATGTTTTGTATCACATTCATTTTTCTGCTGACGCTTACGGAGCAAACGAGATTATCCCCTAGTGTTTGGTGGGGCTCGTGTTGCTTAGTCTTTATTTTTCTATGTTGTGTCTTATGTACTATAATTTGTCTGTTCGTCTTTTTATTTTAACCATGGCGTGGTCAGTTTTATTTTCGATCTACGAGTTTGAATGTCCCACTGGTATCTTTCGCCCCTCTTTGTACCTCTCTAAAATACATCGTTGATAGTTTTAAACAATATCAGGAAACTAAGTTTCCAACTCCCTCAGGCAATGAACCAAGGGGTTCCGACCATTTGACAAAATGTCCTAAGCTATAAAACTGTGAAACGTAATCCAAGGCCAACTTCGTCTGAAGGACACGGTGTATATTCGGAACGCTTGCTTTCAGATTCAATCGCCGGCAACGCTTGCTTTCAGATTCCGGAAACGCGTACTTTCCGATATTACAAAAGAAAATTCCAAGGAGTAACAACGATAGTAAAAAGTCTAAACCAAATGTCAAACTCTAAATAACAATACGTCAGGAATCTCAAAAGCAGCTGCAAACTGGATTAAACTATTCACGCGAAGAAGGAAACAACAACCACACAATATTAACAAACAGGAAAGCTCACTTAACACGTTCGAAACATGGAATAATCATTTAGTACTTATCAACTTCCGTATTTAAAGTAAAATGTCAAATCATAATTTTTAAGTGACTTCGACTGAGACGAAGAACAGCAACACAAGTCGTTTTTTTTACTATTTTAATAATAATGCTGATCGTTACCTGAAAAAATATGTCCATCTTCTGTTAAAACAGCAGAACCTACATGGAAATCACTGTAGGGACAGTATGCATTGTCTTTGGCCTTCACTGCGGCATTAATTAGGTCCTGAATAGTTTGGTCTGAAATTATATTGAGGTTCTTTTTACTAGTAGTTAATACTTTTCTATAATAGTGTCCAAGGAAGTAAACACAGTGTTGTAGTGGATACTTGTCTCATTCGCAATCATTCCACATTAATCTATCAATGTTTTTGGTTATATCAAACTAGGATGAATAATTTTGACCTGCATTTTTTTAGTTGTATAATCTCTGTCCTGCCTCTTTTTTTTTCTCTATTCAGTCCTGCCTTTTTTTATTAGTTCATCCATACCTTTTATGCATAAATTGTCATCCTGCCTTTTTTTGCCAAATTACTCATTCTGCCTTTGTTTTTACTCTAAACTCCTGTCCTAACTTTTTCAAATTTCATTCTCAGTGGTGGATCCATAACTTTTCATAAGGGATTCATACTTCAGTGATTCCCTATAAAATCAACCGAATATTTTTTTCCTCGAAGGGGGGGGGGGACAGCCAAAAAACCATGAATCCACCCCTAAACAATCAAATTGTAGCTCTCTTACTATGAATGTTAAGGATTAGAGAAGTCCAATGGAGCAGAATATTTCTATAACTCCTTCTACTCCTTAACGTTAGCTGTTTGTTGACACAGGATGTACATATACTCAAACAGAAAGAATGCATCGGTCTTAGTTTAACTAGTTTTTCTTAAAATTCACTCAGTGTTGACTAAACTTGTGCACCTGCAAAAGTTATGGAGGCATGACTGGACATAATAAGTTGCATGCATAATTGATTTCCTTTATTTCTTTTTTTTTTATTTGAGATTAATTTTTGACAAATATTTTAAAATAAATAAATGCATGAGTTTCATTTGGTTTCCGTGTATAATTTAATCATCCATTTGATGTGTTTATATGTTATCCATTGTCCTTCCGTATTGTTCGTGTCAAACAATACTTTACTTCTAAGAGTTTACGTCCTTGATCGTCTTTAGTGACTGACTCAATTGCGGATTTGACAATCTCTGCATGCAGGCACGAAAAAATATGCACATTAAATTTAAATAAAAGAAATTTTTCGTGCCTGAAAACTGATATTTTATTTGCATCTAGGTTTGTCTGCTGTGCTCAATGTATCGAGAACAATTAATTTCCATACAGCCATCTTAGACGATCATGTTTCTCAAAAAATGTTAAGATGTACCAAACACATTTAGTCAAAGCAAAATACAATGTCTAACTTCAAAAACTTACCTAATGACTGAAGATTCATTTCACACGTGGTCACAACAACAACAAAAAGATAATGATATGTACCTGTTAAGTGTATTATTATGTTTGTCACGCCACCCGTAGAGTTTAGTTACACACATTTTTCTTTAGAATTAAAAGATAGGTGTACTTTATACGTCAATAAGACAAATATATAAATTTACAGAATACATATTGAGAGAGAGAATATCACAATTCGACTATAATATCCATTCAAGATGGATCTTCGCATATATTTCCTCAGTTAGAACTTTCTTGTAAGTAAAACATTGTATAATGTAGATTTTACCATGTATTCAATGTTTCAAAAATGTACTAAAAAAAAAACTGTATAAAAATGATATTTTTCAAGCTGCAAGTTGTTCAAATTACACAAATTTACTTTTATTTTGCACCCGATTTTTTGTCAATAAAAAAAATCTATAGGATGAAATATGAGAAGTTTTATTATATGGTTGAAGAATATAAAAAAAGAAGAAAAAATGGTATCACAATACTTGCTTTCTCATTACAAATTGGCTTTTAAAAAATTTGAAAAAACTGATTTAAACAAAAACAAATAATTGTTATTTATCAAAACAGTCTGAAAAATTCAGTAAATCATTTCTTTTTCTTTAATTGGGCTATAGAACAGTATGACACATTCATGACTAATCTGTCTAAAATATTGCAGAATTCAGCTAAATTAAGGACCAAACCAAATGTGTAATGCTATTTTACAAATCCAAGATCATGGCGGTTTACAGTCATCTACAGTATCTGTAAATGTCGGTTTGTTACGTACTCTTATACTTTAAGTAAGTTGGTTTATTTGACAATATCAAAGATCTGATTTTATTGAAAATATCTAAATGTACAAAACACTAAATAAATATAGCACACAGGGATTTTTAACGTTCACATAGTTGATTGATAAATTAGTTGATTTTTGCTTGTCTAGTGACAAATGTTTACTGCATATTCATTACAAGAACAATAACTTCAAAAAGTAGTTTCATTCTGCAATACAGTTCAATCGGGATTTCGTTAGCATTTTTGACTGACTCTGAGAAATCAGGGAATGACGGATGAATAGAATCAAAACAGTTTGCTGTGCAACAGACCAACTATACTAATGACCGTGCGAGGGCTGCAAAGCTAGTCAAGGACAGTAAACACTTAGTAGCTCGCCGTAATGTTCTTCCATTTATTTGTATTGTAGTCCTGTCATGTAATGTTGTCTTTTGAATGTTATACTTTACATTGTCATTAAAGTAGGAGGTTTGGCTAGCCACAAAACCAGGTTTAGCCCACCATTTTTTCTTAAAATGTCCTGTACCAAGTCAGGAAAATGGCCATTGTTATATTATATTTCGTTTCTGTATGTGTTGCATTTTAGTATTTATGTTCTTTTGTTGATCTCCTCTTATATTTGATGAGTTTCCCTGAATTTTGTGAAGTTTGTAACTTGGATTTTTTTTCTCTCAATCGATTTATGAAATTTGAATAGCGGTATACTACTTTTGCCTTTATTTTCCATCATCACCAACTATAATGACATATATTACACAGGTTCTTTATCAAGCAGTGCATAAAGCGTGCCACTCACCTGTAAACGAGCATTATGAATAAATCAAGGTTCCGTGGTGGCCTGTAGTGGTCTTAGAAGTCCAAAGATTGTATCACTAAGAAGGTAAACTCTGATACTAGTTCGAATCCTGGTGCATTTGACTCCAATCTTAATTGACAAGCCTACAGAAGCCATCAGGTTCGGTGGTTCTCATCGGATTTCTCCAACAGTACAAGCTGACTAACAGGAAATAGCCAATTGTGGTAAATAAAGGCAACAGTAGTATACCGCTGTTCAAAACTCATATATCCATGGACGAAAAACAAAATCGGGGTAACAAACTAAAACTGAGGGCAACGCATTAAATATAAGAGGAGAACAACGACACAACATTAAAATGTAACACACACATAATAAGCATTAGAAAAAATCCTATGAGAATAACAAATATAACATCAAAACCAAATACATGATAACATTGAGAATGGAAATGGGGAATGTGTCAAAGAGACAACAACCCGACCAAAGAAAAAAAACAACAGCAGAAGGTCACCGACAGGTCTTCAATGTAGCGAGAAATTCCCGCACCTGGAGGCGTCCTTCAGCTGGCCCCTAAACAAAAATATACTAGTTCAGTAATAATGAACGCCATACTAATTTCCAAATTGTTATTCCTAAAGTAATGAACGCGAGCAGTTCGAGCATGACACGTCTTATAGTAATATGAATCCACACTCAAAAATTAGAAAAAAAACAAACGACACAACGGAAACACAACGTTAAAATATAACACACACAGAAACGAACTATAATATAACAATGGCCATATTCCTGACTTGGTAAAGGACATTTTGAAAAGAAAAAGGGTGGGTTGAACCTGGTTTTGTGACATGCCAAACCTCCTTCTTTTATGGCCATGTAAAATATAACATTAAAATGACAACCAACATTACAGGACTACAATATGAATAAATAGGAGAACACAATTGTCAAAGAAACACACGAATAATAGCTAACAAAAGGCATCAAGTTTTAAATTTTAATACGCCAGAAGTGCATTTTGTCCACACAAGACTTACTAGTGACGCCCAGATACAAAAGTTTGAAAGAAAAACAAGTACAAAGCTGAAAACCATCGAGGAGCAAAATTTCAAAAAAGTTGTGCCAAAAACGGCCAGGGTTTTCTGTTAGGTACCAAAACATCCCTATTATTTAAAATAATTTATACATTTGCAAACAGTAAATTTGAAATTAGTGATAAACACCAACCAATCAATCGATCAGATTTAATCTCTTTATTCTGACAGGACGTGCATGTGTATTCAGGTCATTCATTCCACATAGACAAACGAACTCCCAACTTCTAATATCAACCCCTGGGGTTGCGAAAACATTGAAATGTGTCGGGAATAATTAAAATAGTTTAAAATTAATTTACACAAACTTTGACAAACTATGCACACGCTAAAAATGCATCTGCAGTTTGTCGTTTGTCGTTTGTTAGTACAAACGCTACACTTGTTTCTAACTTCAACCTGATTAAACCGTAAGTATTTGTTTCTACGTTTGTAAAACGTCTGTTTACCAACAACATGTGCATGGCGTTTAGAAAACACAACAAACGCCACACCACGCGTTTACAAAATTATGGTTAGAAAGAAATGCGGCCTTATAATGTGCACTTTTTACCTCAACTAAAATTAAACAGCATCCGCTATAAATATATTCCGTTATGACAATATTTTGAGACAGTACGTTGAACTTTTTGCTGCTATTTTCTAAATTAAATAATATAGTTTTTATATCATTGAATTTCATGAATATGTACTGATTACAATGTAATGAGAAGTAGAGTTGAGCCGCAGGTTACTCATTCAAGCTTGTAATTATATAATAAGGACGAGAACTTATGATAACGTTACACCATGCATGAGGTTGATGATGAAATCGATTGAAAGCTACTGAAACAAATAAAAATTCCATTATTTTTAACAAATGGAATTAAAATATTTGCAAAATCTATCTATCTCATTATAACATAGGAAATAATGATCGCCGATAATTTGAAGGATAAAATGATGATTGAATATGTATTATTTTGTTATACAAAATATGACTGAACAAAAGTGAGGTACTGATTGCTGCATATCCCTACCACAAAAGGATTGGAGTAGCTACTTCTTGAAGATGGTTAAATGTTGAAACAAATTTGAACCATTCGGAAGTTAACATTTGCATTCCGGAAGTCTTCGATGTAATATGTTTAAATCGTGAATTTCAATTTACCGATTCCTTATCGGTATACATACGAAAGATACATTATACCAATAAAGACAACTAAATGACTTAAACTGGTGGTCTGGGTTGTCGATGAGAAACAAATAATTAAGATGAATGACGGACATTGTCCAAAACCACGAGGACCGAACCTTTATTTTCTACAATAATGATCATTGAAATAAAAATATAATTAGTCAAAACCAACGCCTTGATAAAGAATTTCCTTACATTCCCGAGTCTGACGTCTTTACCTTGACCATAGGCCAGTACTACTCGTCAGTATTGAGCCTTAACGGAGACAATCTTGCGGTTCATCTTGTGCATTTCTTTTAAGATTTATTTCTAAGAAGTTTATTTTTTTCAATTTAAAGTTCAGAAATGATCAGAAGTTCATCCTGGTAAAATATTAACTTTATAAATTGTAAATGCTGTTTTTAAGGAATGATTGAAAGACTTAATTAAGATTTGAAAATGCAATGTGAACGCAAAGTAATTCTTATAAGCTGATAGTGCATGAGACATTGCCAAATTGTATGATAAACACTTGGCTAATATATCTTAATTAAAAATGTTGAATCCACATGAACTAATTTATCAAATTGAAGATAAAAGTTGGCTAACCAAATAACCACTTTTAAAGTCAATGCACAGTATTAGGATAAATCATTACTATCCTAAATACACATGTTAAAGCCCTTACTCAGAATATGATTTAGAACTACTCATGATTTTGAAGGAAATAATATAAAACGTGCATATTTTGAAATGTAAAGTTGCTACTTTCACTAAGGAATATTAAGGTAAGTTTTCTGAAGGGTTACTATGTGAATTTAACCAAAGTACACATTTTTGCAAATTAGGTATTTTCTTAAAAGAATGAGAAAGATCCAGGAATCAACACGAGGATTTGTCGAAGAAGAAAAAAAATGACAAAAAGACAAATAATATTTGTCCAAATACTACACAGACAACTAAAGACTGAGCAAAGTGAACCCAATCAAAATTTCTGTGCGATCTCGGGATCTTCGGAAGGGTAAGCAGATCGTGTGCCACTAGTGGCACTCATTTTTTTTGCCGATTTAACTTTTTTGATTGTAGCGTCACTAATGAGTCTTTTGTAGGCGAAACGCGCGTCTGGCGTATATACTAAATTTAGTCCCGGTATCTATGATGAGTTTACTCATAGTTTTAGTCAAGGCAAATACAAATCCACAGACAAGTCGCATTTGGGATGCCATAACCGGAAAAAAAAGAAGATCGGATGGAGGCATTTTTTTTTAGTGTAGGTCGTAACATGTTCTCATTGCATAGGCGTATAAGGTGAGATTTAGTTATCCTTTACTTAATGTTCATTGGAATAGATCTGTTCATCATAGTCGCCAATTTTTAAGTGAGAGGACAACATTTAATTCTGATTAAATCTAAACATTAAGTTGAAGAATAGTACTACTAGCTTCCTTTTATTCTCAATGAGGTATCAGGCCAGCCTCGACGGAAAAGAAAACAAAAAATGGAGTACAGTAGAGAACCACTGTGTCCAAACTTACCAAATAGGTAGCAATACAAATATCAAGCCTCTTGAACTTATCCGACGAATCCAAGTACAAAGCTAGAGAGACAAATAAATAAGAAGTCACTTCCGATGAAATAATTAATTGATGTTGAATATTATGCCCAGTGTTGGAGGAATTTCATGCCCTCGTGGAATTAAGGAACCACGGTGCAAACGTAAATCTCTGTGCGCTACTTTTTCAACAGGGTTACGATGCCGGTCTATTACTTTCAATTGAGCGACCCTTGTAGTTCTTTACACCAATCACATATTTCGTTTAATCATGTATTTGTGAAAACTTTTGAGTAATGGAGAACTAAGTTTTATAAAGTAATTGCTATTTTTGGTCGTCCTAAATTTGCATTTTGACACTGGAAGTTAAGCACATATCAAACCAGCATTCAAACAATCACATCTTTTGTAGATGTCAATACTGGGAACATATGTCCTGTGTGCAATACTTTGCTTCTTACTACAGGGAATTAACGGTATGTATGAAGATATTAAGATATTTAATTGATATAAAGTATACTAATTAAACTTCAGACCACAGCCACGGGTAAAAAGTAAAATAACAAAAATACCGAACTCCTAGGAAAATTCAATACAGAAAGTCCCTAATCAAATGTCAAAAACTAAAAGCTTAAACACAATTAACGAATGGACAACAACTGTCACATTCGTGACTAATGTAGATGTATGGGGAAGTTAGTCTATTGCTACTAAGATGGGGGAAATTATGTCAAACTCGAAATATAAGTCTAAAAATGAGACAAAGGAAGCCGTGTCGGTTGTTTCTTTAATTTCTTGTTCTGGAATCAACATATAATAAAAGTGTTGTTTATAAATAGAAAAAAAAAACATCATCAATATGGTTTCTGAATGTGAAATAATTGATCTAGCTTCTTTGATATTCTTGTTTTTATTTTTGTTTTTGACAAGTGTCTGAAAAAACACAGATTGATCTGAAAAAGAGTCCGGGAAATAGTTAATGCACAAAAATACTGAACTCCGCGGAAAATAAAAAAAAAAAGTCCCTGATCAAATGGCAAAATCAAGACTCAAACCCATCAAACGAATGGGCGAACAACAGTCATATTTCTGACATCAATTGGTACAGGCGTTTTCGGGATGGAAAGGCGCACAGTCCTATAAAAACGCTGACCTTTTGTTGAAACAGTCTACCTCCAAAATCAACAATATTTTGTCAATAAGAACTCCATCATAATAATCACTTGTTTCTCTGTGTAATTGAACGGTTACGATGTTAACTTAATTTATTTTGACATGCATTGTATATTATAAACGAATACAAATTCAAAAATGGAAGCGTAATTTGGATTCGAGAACTGGAGACAAATCGCAATCAAAAATGACAAGAAGACTTCACATATTTGCCGTTGCGCAGTCTTATCAATATGTTTTAAAAACGCAATGACGTCGGTGGTCAAATAATTTTTTACCGCATATAGATGGGTTCTTTACCTAATATATATGTTTAATTGCATACTGGAAATTCACTACTTAAAATTTATATATCTATAAAGATTAAATCACTTTCACTAAAAAAAATAGCAGAAAACTAATTCATTTCTGGCGTTTCAGTGGTCACTGATGCAAGTGCCCTGCCTTGTGGAAGTAAACCCCATATCCAGATAATACAGATTCCTAACCACAACAATATAAATGTGAATGTGGACCATACTAAACCTGGGTCGACTGTAACAACTCCCGTGTTTAGACGGATACCTATAAACAGAAGAGGGTCAACCGGAAATTCAGCTCAGCGTTTGATGCACAATAAAAATCCATTTCGTACATTTATTATGACATTCATTATTACATGGTTGCTATATATGTGAACGTTAACTTCATTTCATAAGTAATATTATTTCTAACTATCATTAACATAGTTCCATGTCATTGATGATTGGACAGACAAATGGATGAATGTCTGTTTAACGTCCGATGTCACTGCTAAATCGGGTCAAGAAGACAGCTTATTATATATTTTTTATCAGTTCTTTGATAGTTTTGGCTTTGTAGGATATGGCAGTAATACGAATCAAGATAGCGTAAAGCAAAACTTATTCGAACAAAACGTATTGGATATTTATAATTCCATATATAAGAACCAGTGATGGGACAACATGACATTCACATTAATACCAATCATGATGCTAAAAAAAATTGTGCAATGAAATAATTTATAGACTATTCTTATATTCCTAATTAAATCGAGAATGGAAATGGGGAATATGCCAAAGAGACAAAAAACTGACCAAAGAGCAGATAAACACTTAATCTTGCTTAGAATATATAGCAATCTAAACAACAAAAAAACTAAAACAAGCAACAAAATTAGGATTTACCAGAGATTTGATAACCTCTCTTAACGGAATTCTTAATCTCAATATAGGATTCTCACGATAGACTACTATGTATTTTTTTAACATGTAAACTTTATACAATTGTATGTTTGAATAAAACATAAAGATTAAAATTGTATTGTGTACTTATTTTCCTTAATACAAGAAAAATATGCAGCAATGACATCGAAACAAGAATCTGTACGCAATGTTCACAACATCTTTTGTCTTTCAGTTGTTCAAAATTACTTTTTTTTTCCATTTTGTTATACGATTACTTAATTTTTAGTAGTTTTATGAGGTAGTTAAAGCTATTGTCGTGTGCACCTTTTTAGTTTTCATCGGTGCCTTCTCGTTTTCAAACATTTAATATGTGCTTTAGTAAATGCTTTTCATGTTAAACAAAACTACAAAAAAAAGAATCACTCAATTCTTGTAAGTTTAATGTAAGTAATATACATCTTAGAGTTAAAACAATGTTTATCCTATGTGTTATCGATACTGGATATAGACAAACTATATTGTTCATGTATAAGCCATTTATAAGTATTGTTTATATTATTGATAGGCCTGGTCAAAAGTGTTAAATAGCTCTTTGGATATATGGCCAAAGTACAATTATAACAAATATATATACTAGTAGATGATATCTGCTATCTATAGACCTTGAGCATGTCGTATTTTCAATCAATTTGTCTTCGCCATGAAGGTCAAAGAAACTTGACCACAGAAGTATTTTATATACTTTAAATTCACAGACATTAAACAACTAGACAGGGAAAAAGATAAAGACCGTTATCAAAATATTGAGATATCTGTGTACCTTTAGCTTGATATGCTATAACTACTTCCGTTAAGATTATGAAGGTGTACATGTACTAATATATTAAACTGCATAAATTAAGTTCGCATTTGAAAACATTTAATGCATAATTCTTTCTTTTTTGAATTTAGATATTTGGGCTAGAAATACAATGTATATATACAAATGATACGAAACCAATATATTGTGTTTGTTATGTACCATTTGCGAATTGAATTTTACTTCTTTTCAGAGATGCAGATCCAACATTCAGGACATCAATACCATATTTTACATATCAATTACTAGTATGTGAAAAAGTTGAAAAATTACCCACCGAAGACAAGCGTTTGGTGCATTTTCAAGAAATATAAAAGACAAACAACAGGAAACTTGAATTAATATGATTCAATTTCTTGTTTAACGAATTAAACTAAAATCAGGAATACAACTGTTGTTTTCCATTCATTTGATGTGTTTTAGCTTTGATTTTCCCATTTGCCTAGGGACTTTCCATTTAAAGTTTTCCTCGTAATTCATTTTGTTTTGTTATTCTATTCTTTCTTAGTTAGATTGTTAGATCATCCGAGATGTGCAGAAGTCATTAATGTCTTTGTTGGTGTAATCAATTCTTTTGTATTTCAAAAATTGTAACCTCGGCATCACCACGAACATTAATAAATGTCGAATTGCGGATCTTGTGCAGTAAAATTAGCTCAGTTAATGAAGTTTGTGAAAATAAACTGAAGTAAGTATAAATTTTGGCTTGGTAGATTAACTTTCAGTGGCAAGTTTTTCATGAATTTAAGACTTCTAGTGGAAAGTTATTTCATGCATAATTTTATTTTAGTTCTCTTTATGATATGTTGTTCGGTGTGAGCCAAATTGAATGTTTGGTGTTTAATGCATTGTTGCTGTTGCTTTAATCTGATACATCCAAGAAATTTTATTCAATTTCCTTTAATAATCAGAAATGTTTTTCTCATCCCAAGAAGGCATATTCAAATGTCAATTGGTGAATCACATACTATAATGGTGTCTTGTCCTCTGAGGTCTTGTCTTTTTTGTCATTCAGTAACGGCAAATGAATTACCGGTATGCATTACAAGTTTTCCAATCCAAACTTATACTGTATAACAGTTTAATGTATCAGTACACGTACACTTTCATATTCTTAACGGAATTAGTTAGTATATCAATCTAAGTACGGTACATAGATGTTTAAATAGTTTTAACCGTCTAGTCAAGTTGTTTAATGTCTGTGAACCAGTTTAAATTTAAATTTAAGTATAAAACACTTCTGTGATCAAGATTATTTGACCTTCACAATGAAGTATAACTATTACAGATAAGAGATATCAATTATACATATCATAGGCGGATTTAGGGGGGGGGCAGGGGGCCCGGGCCCCCCTTTTTTGGAAAAAAATTGGTTGCTTATATAGGGAATCACTGAAGCGTGACTGGAGCGGGCCCCCTCTTAGGTCAGTCAGTGGGCCCCCGCTTATGAAAATTCCTGGATCCGCCACTGCATATTTGTTATAATTGAACTTTGGCCATATATCCGAAGAGTTAATTGACCACTAAGCAAGCCTATAAATAATACTAACAATACTTATAAATGGCTTATGTGTGACTCATATATTTTGGCTACATACAGTATCAATATTACATGCGATACACATCATTTGAACTCTTAGATTTATATTTCTTACATTAAGCTTACAAGAATTGAATGAATCTGTCTTGTAGTTTAGTGTGACGTGAAAAGCGTCGACTTGAGACCTTGAGCACAATTTGAAATTGTTGAAAACGGGAAGGCACAGATGAATACTAAAAGGTGCACACGGTTAAAGCTTTCACAATCTAATAGAACTGGATATATCTCACCAACTTGTCTTTAATGGTGGATGATACAATTAAGGGGGTCGGATAGTTTATTAGTTTATTTACTGCCCGTTCAAGTCAAGGTCGTTAAAACTTCCATTTGTTGTCAGTTTATTAAGCATCAGAGTTCATCTCGCCTGTTTCTGGTGGTATTCCTGATGCTGAATCTAATGTTTTCTCTTAAGTGGTTGATTGCTGTCATTTGTTCTTCCATATTTTTTCAGTTGTTTTTTCGACTTGTGGTTTAAACAAGCGTGTTCTTACTTTCAATATAAAATTGACCACATCAATCATTTGCGTATTAATCGAAATACAATGTTATCTATAAAACGAAAACACATTTCAACTTTTAATTTGAATATACGATAGGGTCATGTAATATTCAACTTATTTTCATGTAGAATTTGAAATAATGAATATACTTTAAAAACAAGAGATTACATTTTATCCTATTTCAAAGTGCGAATTCTTTTGTATCCTTTTAAACTTTATCACTATCTATATGAACATATATACGTCTCATTTGTTTCTCATAAGGAATAATTTAACTTAATTCAATTTTAGAAATATTTCTCCTATAAATGCGGATGATATTTCCAAGGTGGAGAAGCTTGTCGGATATTTGTAAGATAAAAAGAATGAACATAAACATTTTGAAACAATATTAATTTTGATTTTTTGACTTGTGAAGTATGCTTTCCAATTTACCTCTAAATTAAGAAATTTTACTCTTCCAAATGAAAATAAGAAGATATGGTAATATGCCAATGAGGCAACTCTCTATAAGAGACTAAATGAGACAAATTATAAACTATAGGCCACTTTATTGCCTTCAACGATGAGTAAAACCCACACCACATAGTCAGATATAAAAAAAAACCTAAATGACAAATTTAAAAAATTCATACTAATCAAACTAACAAAATAACGGCCTGATAAATTTTCAAAAAAAAAATGAAACACGATGTATGGTACTTTGTATGTTAGAACACGAACAATAGTGAACATTCCGTTGTTTGTGGAATTGTTTATACAAGTATTGGTACACTTAACTGATATCGTATCGTATATCAGTTCTTGTAAGTTCTGACTTGATTTGTTAGTCTGGTGGTTGTTGACCTTTTCCAACATCCTTCAAACATGATATCGATTGTGTGTCTATAGATATACTGTCACTCCCATACGTAAGGGTTAATAACATAGTGATGATCTACTTGAAACTAATTTTTGAAATATAAGTAAGCATTAAAACAAAATGCGATTGAAAATTCAAGGTTAAAAAAATAAACGGAAGGTCAAAAGCATGATAACGTTTGGCATATAAGTACTGAATGATGTTCACTACTCTGTTTAAAAATAACCAGCTGACAGAATTAAATAAGCCGACTATAAGAATGCAAGGTTAGTTTCCTTGTTTTTGAGAAAAAAAGCCATTGAAAAGTTGATAAGACAATTTTCGACTCTCCGATATTTTCGTACACCATTGAACGTGTTTTCTTGCAAGAATTTTATCAGATTTTCAAAAATGGCATTTTTGAACTATTTTATCAAATTTTGAATTCAAAGAAATAGCGGGCAAGAGTTTTGATGACACACCATTGATAAAATCATAGGATTTCGATTATCTGACAAAAAGTCAAAAATAAGTCTGAGATAAGCAAAAATTCTCAATTCCAATCTTTTTTGAAAATAGAGGAAAATATGATTAGTTGACAATTACGAACAGGTAAGTTGACTATTGTGACAATAACCAACAGCTAGCCATAATTCTTTATTTGTTTCCGATGTGTGGTACTAAAGCGCAGACGCATCTTAACATATACATGTGCGTGATGAAGATTGACATCGAATCTGGAGATGTTTTTTTTCGTTAATTGGGGAAAGTTATCTGTATTGTGTCTAAGACAAAATAAGTAAGGAAAGAGTATTCCGCCGCCCGAATACATTTTCTACATTTAATAATGTACGGATGCCACGTCTGGGCTGAATTTGGGATGTTCAATTTGATGCCTCGTGAAGAGAATGTCATAAAAGCAGATGGCCTGTTGCAAGCAAAACTTCTGTCTGTATCCTATATTTCATCATTTTTGATAACCAATTCAACGTTCCCCGACATTCATCCCGGGCAACCTATATTAAAATATTTGCCGCTTAACGATGAGTAAACATCAATCAAACAATTTAATTAGATACTCATTGTTCAAATAATTCTAGCTCTCTCCACGACAAAGTTAGTTGTAACACATTAATAAGTCTCTTTCCACCAAACCTTTCTACTCCCTTAATCAGTTAATGAACCTAGTTTATTTAAGATATTGGATTATTTGTTTTTAGTTTAAACATATTTATTTATAGTGGATTGGGAAACAAGTTTTGCAACTTATATTAATCCCGTTCCACTTTGCGGGTGCGAGTGCTGCCTTGTAGCGACATTAGCCTACTCTTTTTCGAAATCTACAATGGTGTCTTTAAAGTTATGGCTCTCTCTTAACACGGGTTAGCCATTTATCGTCCCCTTCCGACGGACTATCATCGTTTCCTCAAGACCATACTCACAAATGGTGTCAAGGGAGAGCCGAAAATTGAGTTCCTGAAATTTTCATCCCAAACGGGAATCGAACCAGGAACCTTTGTGTTAGTAGTCCGATGCACTAACCACTATACACCACGGCTCTCTTGTTTTTGTTCTGAGTTTGCATGAACTATTTGCATATCACATAGAATATTTTATGCAAAGTTCATTTTGAAACGAGGAAGCAAAACAACCATTATAGATCTTGAATGATGCAGTTTTTCATTAAGTGTAATAGATACCCTTTTAGAATCGCATATGAAGTTTACTTAAACACCTAAATGCATGTAGCAATATATGATTAAAAATTAACACGTTAAAACGAGAATTCGAATATGATATGGTTTTGTGAAAAATTGTGAATTTATATTTTGGATCAAACATTGAGACTAAATAGATATCGGCTCTTGTCTGCTCTGTGGTCGGGTTGTTGTCGCTTTGACACATTCACCATTTTCTTTCAAAATTTTATTCTTTTCATTTATTTGACCTTAGATGGTCTTAATATTCTTGCTGTATTACTTTAGTTCGAACAACTCATTTATCAGCACTCTTTCGACATTCTAATGTTTGGGTTTGAACGTTCCTGATAAATTAAGGTATAGTCAGAAAAGTGCTTCGTAAGAATGAAATGTAGTAGGTGTCTATCTTATTCGGTTACATAAAATAAATGTATACGTCTTATTTGACAACCGAAAGAGATTATTTAACAATATTGTAAACTTTATTTGAGAGTTGAAATTTCTTACATGTTCAATTATTTTGTTTGTATCTACATTTTTTACTGCTATAACACACATACAATAAATCTTCAAAAAAGACGCAATATTTTGATAACGCAGGGTAGGAGCAGTATGTAAATTTCTCTGTTTCCAACCATATTATTTATATAGACGTGATAGATAATATTTATTTACAAAACTGTGAAATACCTCTTACGCTAGATAATTATTTGTTATTTGATTTTAGACATTCGGGAAGTTGACTATGTTAAACCCGGTTAAAATTGTTGAACTTTTTTTCTTTTTTGTAACTTTAATGCATTCTGGATTTGGTTTTCCATCAAAGGAAACTGGCCCGATTACGGATTCTAAATTTTCCGGAAACGGTGAAAGTGAGTAACAGTTTTCTATACTTAATACATTTTTTTTGCCATTTTTTTCATCTTACGTTTTTCAAACAGTGATTAACTGATTTAAAAACTTA
This sequence comes from Mytilus trossulus, assembly GCF_036588685.1. Taxonomy (NCBI): domain Eukaryota; kingdom Metazoa; phylum Mollusca; class Bivalvia; order Mytilida; family Mytilidae; genus Mytilus; species Mytilus trossulus. Next base: position 25,461,810 of record NC_086384.1, read on the forward strand.
TCTCAATGTTTATTTGTAAAATAATTGCCACTGGACGTAAATAAAATAGATAAATCTGTGGATTTCTTACGCATAAAATTAAGTGTGCGCTTTTTTATTTCTTTTGAAAAACATTCTTCACTTGAACTCCATGTACATTTGATGACATTCCTTGGCAGTACTAAACATTGGATGTAATTAACTGTACTTTCATTAACTTGGATGGAGTATGTAATAATAAGCATTCATAATCAGACGAACTACAATGCAATTTGCAGTACACAAAGAGCTAAATTTCGGAGAGGAAATTCAATTGAGAATTCTCAAAATGGCTTACAATGATTTTATTCAATATTGTTGTCTCGTTTATTTTATATGTTTTTTTTATATGCAAGTATATTGGCGAAATCAAGCAAAAGATGAGCTTCAAAAACATTTGAAATGACTAAAAAATGAGGAAGACGAACTAATAATGCAATTTACAGTACACATATAGCCAAATTTCGGAGAGGAAATCCAATTGAGAATTATTCAATATATTTTTTATTTTATGTTTTTTTTATGCAGCCCAAGTATATTGGCGAAATCTAGCAAAAGATGAACTTCAAAAATATTTGAAATCGCAGAAAATTGAGAAAGTCGCAAGAAATGTTATTTTCTTTCTGGGAGATGGAATGAGCATACCAACTATTACAGCAGCTAGAATACGACAAGGTCAACTTAACAACAAAACAGGAGAAGAGAATGTACTCAGCTGGGAGAAATTCCCCCACGTTGCATTATCCAAGGTCAGGCTTATGATTATATTTCTACATTTTGCGACGCTCTGAAAGCACATAAGATTAACCCCGGTTTTTGTTTGAATTCGTGTTTCTCAGTATTTAGTTTAATATGTTTGTACTGAATGCAATTGTTTCTATTTTGGTTGTTTTTCGTTTTTTGACATGGTGTTGTCTTTTTTGTCAAATGTTCTTTTGTCTGGTTGCTCTTTCATACAATTAGTTAAGTTAAGCGTTTGGTAAAAGTGGATACAGCCTGACGTTATGTCTTTCAGAACGAAAATGTGATAGGAATAAGGTAACCACAAAATTATATAGAAAAAGATCTCAGGCAGTGTTTTAACAGAAACTTTCCCTTTCTGATGTGAGAGCGCAAATTGCTTATAATACCAATAGGTTCTATTGTTCATTTCCTATTCTATACATTCGAATAATTATATTAGATGTATGTTTCAATATAATTCTTTATTCTGATTGGCTAACTGCAGATCACATGTTATTCCTTAAGCAATTGCATTACTCAGTAAAACTTTTCATTCATGATAACGCGTGGTCCCACAATAAAGTGCACAGGTGAATTAAATAAAAAAAATATAAAATTCGTGTTTCATGATCATAGCTAAAAAATGTAATTATAAGTATTGAATGCTTCTTTTTGTAACTTCATAGGGTCATTAAGTAGCATTCAATTCCTAAATATTTCTTATTCGAACGGTTATTATATTTTTACCAGAAAAATCTACATGTTGTGGTCTTCAAGTTAGGTTAATGAGATACAGTATCTGCAACTTGCAAACTTTAATCCTTAATTCTTTGTACGAAAACATGTTCTTCTTAATAACCTCAACAAAATTTGTTATGTAAATAAGAAAAAAAACGTAAAATTACTAGGTTGTTTGGTTTAACCAGTAGAAACTTGTTAACTCGGGGTCTTACGGACTTAATGTATACGTAGATCAAACGTGATATTACCTTGCTAGTCAGCATGATTTTAGTGTGTGTCTTTGTTATCTATTATCTGTTGGTGATAAATGATATGTTCTTGTTTGAGTGATCATGCCTGTCGAAGATCTGAACAGATTTATATTATCTGATTTCAATTGAATTTGAAGATTTGCCTAGCGTGGTTTTTAACTGATCAAAGACAAAATAAATATGCCACATACACGAAAAGTGACTGCAATAATGTCAAATATATGATTGTAACTGAATAAACACGCCATCCTTTCAGCTTATAGTAATGTACATGGGCTTTGCTCATTGTTGAATGCCGTATGGTGACCTATAGTTGTAAATTTGTGTGTCATTTTGGTCTCTTGTGGAGAGTTGTCTCATTTGCAATCATGCCACATCTTCTCTTCTTTTTTTTTTTAAATCAACACAAAACAAATAATTTGTCATCATTCACATTCGTGTTTCCGCTCAATTGTCCGGGCTTTATTGTGTTGAATATCCATTTGTGGCCTTTGACTGTTTTCTGCATTTTGGTTGGGTTGTTGTCTGTTTGAAACATCCCCCATTTCAATTTCCATTTTTTTAAAATTTATTTCCGTACCTCCTCCGTACCTCCTGCACAGCCATATTGGAAACTTTCTGAGAATTTCAAGTAGTCAATTTGGCCACCCGTAAGATATTCCTTGTTTTGCCTATCCATGCTTTGTACTTTGTGTTGGATTTTTTTTTTAAAACGACATTAGAGCAGGAAAAAATCATTAACACAAAATTGGAAAAGATATGTGTCATAATATTTTTCGGGTTGGCTACTTCTTAGGTTGGTAGGAAGGCAACATCATACAATTAAATTGTATTCAAAGCGTATGAAGGCAATTGTACATGTATGTTTCAATTATTTTCTCATACAACTGGTCATTTTGGTCATATAACGCATAGAATGTCTGAGTATCAGAACATCCCAGCTGGCATTCTAATGTTTTGATTTTAGCGTTCCTGGTGAAGGGCACTCGATATTTATTAATGTCACTCTTTATATGTTATTTGATTTCCTGCTAATGTTTTATAGTAGTGTCCACAAATCCACTTTATTTGAATCATTTAATCAATATCTTATTAGTGAGAGTGTGTTATATTTTGAATATAAGCATCAAACGTTGCAGACTGTGACATTATACTGCAATGCTGTAGTCGAGATTTTGAGATTAGGTTTAAGGAAGTGATGAGATATATGTACTTGAATCTTTTCTCAATTTTGGAAAGAACAATATCAACTGTGATTTTATTGTATTAATCTGGTGAACGTTTTTTTGCAGACATATAACCAGGATCATCAAACACCAGATTCGGCAGGAACAGCAACACAATTTCTTTGTGGTATTAAGACTAACTCTGCTGTTTTAGGAGTAGATGGGAGCGTTAGGTCAAAAGATTGTTCTTCTATGACCGATAAATCAAAGGTCACATCGATTGCAGACTGGTCAATTCAGAAAGGTAAAACATTTTACTGTTACTATGTTTAAAGAAAATAAAAAGTTTTATTCAAACGTCGATGATGAGTTTGTTTGTTGTAAAAGAAACGCATATCTTACGTACAAAACATATATCCTGGTGTTTATTTAAAGAATGACTATTTTTTTTTTTTAAAGTTTATGAAGAAATAACATCACTGAAAATGTGGTGCACACTGAATCACTCGCGTATGTTATTTCGAATAGACAGATAATATACAGTTATTTCTTATTTTTAATTCAAAGTTCCATTTTAAACCGGAGTAAATCATGGAAACACGTTGATGATTCACGTTCACATGACTAAATTATGGTTATGCGCTGATAAACAAAACAAAGTCAGCCAATCAGAATACGCGTTACATTCAAAATTAAATTATAACGAGTTAAAGGGCACTAGCTACGAGATATACATGATATATAAAAAAAAAAAAATGATTCGACCCCATTGAATCCGTATTCATGAGAAATCAATTTAACCTTCTAGCGAGAGGTGGATAACACGTAAATTGTATGTGTAAAGGTATTGAAATGCAAATAATGTCAGCATTGAAAGTGTAACAAAGATAACTCAATTGATTGACTGATTCGATCTACAAAAAAAATATTCTTTTACAGGTAAAAACGATGATGAACCTTTATTTTTAATCTATAATATGAATTTAAACAAGACCTAGAAAAATCCAATAGCAAGAGTTCGTTAATCTATTCATATCTATTTTATGTTTACATCGCTTATATGGTCATTGGACGACTTTTAGATGGCGTCTAGACTAAAATACACACGAAACGAAGCTACGTACAAGCATGCTCATGCCCTGTTTATTGTTTATTTTTGAAAGTTTAAATAAATGTTTCACATTGAAAAACATCAAATATAAGAAGTTGTACCAAATCGGTTACCACGAATTTGACAGCTGTTGTCCCTTTAAAAAAAAAAGACTCCCCCCCCCCCCAAAAAAAAAAAAACCAACTACACAAACTGACTTAAAAAAAATATATATCAAACAAGTACACAACTTAGAAAGAACTGAACATGCATATGTCAGCAAAAGTTCAGAGAAGTGGCATATGCAATATTTTTAAAGAAAATAATTTCTCTCACATGTTTTAATTTAGACTCAATGAAATCCTTAATTCGTCTTATATGTACCAGACATGAAACATTGACAGTTTGACAGTAATTAATTTGAAGAGTGCACTTGTAATTTCATCTATTATAAAGAAATTAAATGTTGCTTTAGATCGATTTTGTCTGTCTTTCATTAGAAAAATCTGTTGGTATTGTTACAACTACTAGAATTACTCATGCAACACCAGGGGCCGCCTATGCCAACACACCGTATCGAAATTGGGAGGTTGACTGGCAGTTAGAAAATGTAACAAACAGAGAAAATTGTCCTGATATTGCAAAACAGTTAATCAATGATTACAAATCTAGCATTAAGGTAAGTGAAATTTACCCAGAAAGTAAAAGATTTGAAACGAACGTATGGAACATATCAAATTTGTATTGATATATTAATTGAAAGAGTGGCTTTAAAAATCAATGATTACAAATCTAGCATTACGGTAAGTGAAATTTACCTCAGAGCTGACAGGCTATGATCACTAAAGACGAAACGATGAGACTACTCGGTCACCGATGTCCTGCACCGAAGAATTTAAAACATTTATCTTTAAGATATAAAAATGGTACAGTATCAATAAATTCCCGGATCAGAGATAGTTGTATATTCTGTAACTTAAATATCTTTGAAATTGTGTTAGATTTACAAAAAGCCTTCGTCTGAAATCATATCATAATAAACATATAAAAAACAATAACAACATTTGAAAGTTTAACATTGAAGATTTCATTAAAATGTGACCTCAAATAAGTTTTTGACAATGTTTGAAAAAAAAGTTCTTCATGAATTAATATGAAAATTAAGGATATGTGATACACTTTTGACTTATCAAAGTCGTTTGTTGATGTGGTTTATAAGTGTTTCTCTTTTTTATATATACAGATTTTCCCTTTTGAATGGATTTACACTAGTGATTTCTGTTGGCCCTTTATAGCTTCCTGTTCGGTGTGAGCCAAGGTTCCGTGCTGAAGACCGTACTTTGACCTATAATGGTTTACTTGTATAAATTGCGACTTTGGTGGAGAGTTGTCCAATGGCACCCATACCACATCTTCTTATATCTACGTAGTTGAATATTACGATGCATGTTAAAATCATCTTTTGCTTTTGTACAGGTATTAATGGGAGGAGGACGAAAATATTTCATACCAAACAACGAAACTGATCCTGTTATTGGTCTAAACAGCAAAGATGGAAGGCGAGACAACAGAAATCTGATTGAAGTTAGTATGTGTAATAGAAAAAATAAAGGATATGGGATACCAATCCATGTCACAACACTAGTACTTGTACAACAAAACACCTTATCAAAATTATAGTACACCAACTAGCCTAAAATTTAGAGAATGCTTTTGCACACATTAGAGTATCTATATTATTAAAAGGATAACCATAAATAAAAAAAATAAAAACCAATTGTTCAGAGAACAATTGAAGGTCTTTCCACATCAAAGAAATTTTACAAAGCAGCAAGTTTCTTAGACTGATGCGATAAATAACTGGTTTTGTTAGGCTGTAAAGTGAACTAAAGGAGATAACGTGCTACTTCAAGATAAGGAAATGTTACGTCCGGTCTCATATAATAGCTTCTTTCACACTGATTCCTAAAATATATAGTTTTATATACTTTTGCCTGTAAATCCTGCTATAATTGACCACTTCCGGTTTAAAGATAGTCATGTTTAGTCTTTAGTAATAAGTAAATGTATATAAATTACAAACTACATCAATTCTGAGTACTATGATATGAAAAAGGTGCAAAAATAGTAACTTCTGGTTTTCTCAAGGTCTCTTCCGGTTGTCATTTTTCAAGGTCATATGTCACTTAACCTTTTGTTAAAGGTCATAAGGCTTTATAATGAACCAAGTTAAAGTAATGATCAATTAACCTTATAATTAGACATTTCAGGGGCACTAACTCCTATAAGATGCCATTTGATTATTTCAGACTAAAGGTAACATATCTTCATTACAATAAGGCAAACATTTTGCACTTATTTTAAAAAAAAATATATATACCTTTTAAAGTGTTTGATAAAATGAAAAAAACAAGGATAAGTCAAAATTTAGACCTCGACATTGACATTTGACCATGACCTCATTTTCTTAGTTAGGACCAAGGGACATCAAGTAAAAAGGTTCAAGGGTTATATGGTTAAAGGTTTCTGAGTTAGAAAAAACATACCGGCAAATTTATTTTGTTAAGGTAGATAACTCCTATAAAATTCGAATCAATTCGATCCAAATTAGCCAAAAATCCATGAGTCTGCAACGAACAATTTAGAAAAAGAATTTTGTTGATATCTTATTTTGTTACGAAGGAGATGCACTCACTTGATAAACAGCGAAAAGGTAGGTAACTCTTACAAAGTAAATGGTTCGGCTTAGCAGGGTGAAATTTAAAAGAGTATAAACTATACGATACAATATGAAAAATATTTAAGCGACATCTTGCGAATCAAAAAAATTTCAGAACGTGGCGGAAAATAAATAAATAATAATCAGAACAAATACAATTATAGGTATTTCAACAGAAAAGTGGAAAGACCTAATAAAGTAGAAAATCATGAAAATGTATCACACGCACGAGGTTATCAATAAAAATATAAACCATCAAAGATATAACGGCTTAAGACTTTGTTTCTCGGTCAATAACGACATTTTCTGTTATCAAGTATGTGTCGTTAAAGTCGTATAACAATGTTGTGTGAATACAAGTTGCTGTAATGACATATTGATCTAGAAAAAGAGGAACTATTTTGTTTGAGTAAATGTCCCATTTGTGGAATGCATTTTATTAAAAAAAATCGAAAATAAGCTGTCAACGCTAGGCCTAAAAAGAAAAATACCAACAACATATAATAAACAAAACACAACATAGACTTAATAACACGAAAAACGAAATGGGATTGATCTTAGTCGCTCTGAAAGGGTAAGGACATTCAAAAGATTCATCATGCAACGACAGTCGAATAAAAAAAGTTGAAAGACCAAACAAAGTTTGAACGTCATTTCAAAATTAACAAAAATCTTCAATATCATTAAAAAATTTGCAAATAACACAAGTCATCACATCTATTACAATTTTTAAGCAAGTTACGCATTTGATGACTTTATTTAGTAATCAAGTAGGCAAATGGAATTTCCCTATCTACACTGGGATCCTTTTCAGGTCATCTGAATTAACTCCAGGTTTTGATTCGCTTATAGAATGGATCGGTCTTTTATGTTGTGATTTATACATAGTACTGTAGTAACATATTATTTTTTTTTTTTTATTATTTTCGTTTTTGGCCATGGGTTTATGTTTTTCTTTTACCCGTTTTTATTTTATTTGCGAATGACCTCTTCTTTTTCTTTTTTTTACACATTCGATTATAATCGTATTCTTAATGTATAAACCATAATATTCCATCATAATGTTTTTTTAAAGCTTGAAAAAGTTTGAGATAGTGTACAATCTATTCATTTTAGGAATGGATTAACGATAAACAACAAAGAAATGTTAATTATGGCTATGTATGGAATGCTACAGAATTCAATAAAATTGATCCTCGATCTACTGAATATATTCTAGGTAAGTAAAATTTCGAGCCTGAGTGCCAGTCTTTGTAAGAATCAGGCAATTTAAAAACCTGTCAAAACATGGCCGATAGAAACTTACAGACCTAACGATGATGCATCATCTTTTGAAGTTACTCTCATCCTGATTAAATAATAGGTCTTTGCGTGTCTGGTGATTCGAAAAAAGTAAAATCACAAACAAACTGAACTCCTAGGAAAATTCAAAACGAAAGTCCCTAATTAAATAGCAAAATCATATGATAAAACACATCAAACGAATGGACAACTACTGTCAAATTCCTGACTTGGTAGAGGAATTTTCAAATGGTGGATTCAACCTGGATTTATAGCATTAAACATCTCACTTATATGCAGTTGCATCAAATTCCATTATGTTTACAACGGTGCATGAACAAAACAGATATAATAGGTAAAATCGTCAAAATATGGGTACAGCAGTCATCACTGTGTCACAATCTCAAAACAAACAATATTTAACAAAAAGGCATCAATCAAGTTTAAAAACCACCTTTATTGTTTCGCGAGGAATCTTGGAATCTTTTGGTTAGAATGATATCAAATTAGGGAGTTATCTCCCCTTCCTTTTAAAATTTGTAGTGCATTTCAAACAAATTATATCTTGAATTACCAGAAAAGGGAATACTCGTGCACCATTGTACAATTTTAAATTTAAACATAAATCAAAGTCTACTTGAGTGGAATCTTGATCGTGATATTTGCCCAAATGACTTTTTCGGAAAAGAGGGGCGTAAGATACTAGAGGGACAGTCAAACTTATTAAGATTGAAAATAAACGGAAAACACCATGGCTAAAAATATTAAAAAGACAAACAGAAAAATCTCAGGTGCTCCGTATGGGTAAGCAGATCCTGCTCCTCATGTGGCACCCGTCGGTGTTGCTTATGTTGTAAGCAGATTGGCACATATTATCGCATGTACTGTGGATTTATTAATATTCGTTGGACACCAATTTTTTTGGATTTCGTGGGAACAGTGAAACCACGAATTTAAATGTTCAACGAATTACAAATTTTCTTAAGGAATGTATGCAGACATTGACAAAACCACGAAATTTGATATCCACGAATATGCAAGTTTTACTCAAACCACGAAAATTGGTACCCACGAAAATAAATGAATCCACAGTATACCAAATTTATACGAAATGCAATCGTCAGATAAGTACACCAAATAAAATCCACATTTTTTAAAGAACGAATTCAGGTAATAGTCATTTATAGTTCTTCACAAAAACCATCATGGATTAGCACCAACTACCAACAACAGTAACATCGACCGAGGGATTCACAGCGTCCATGAAATCATGTCCTTAAACTAATTTAAGAACACTAGCATGGACATGGTCATTAATGTAGAGTAATATCATTTTTTAATTTTTGATAGCCTTGCGAGAAATTGGGGTGTTGTTAGAAACCTAATCTAATTAAATTTGATAACCGCCGCTCTCGCAAAACTAAAGAGCATTACAAGGACTATTATTTATTTAAGAAAAGACTCTTTCCGATACTGTGCACATGAATTTAACATTCAATTTGACATCAATTCCTCAAAACAAAAGAAATATTAAGAACGCTAATATCATAAAACTCCGATGATTAATTACCTATTCTTCGAATCAAATTATTGCAAAGGAAGCAGTAAATGTGTCTACCCCAATATTACAACGTTATACCGAGAAGTACAATATAATTCCGTCACCAAATTATAATCTTTCATGAAAGGATCAACTGTTGAACTCTCAATGTACAGTATAAAATATTTTTAAGAGAAAAAGATAGGACATTCCGTAAGAAATAATCATATATTACAGAAAAAAGTGCTTTCTTGGGAAATAATATCTTATATTATAAAAAGTGCTTCAATACAGTTCCTGTGTAACTTACTGAACTGTACGACATATTCATGTTATGTCGGCAAAACTGTTATAGTGCAATAGGATTTACTTTTTTTATTACAAAATGCTAATAACTTATATCCAAATCTAAAATAGCAGACGGTAAATTAAGTTGACATATCTATCATGTGAGCAAAAAAGATGAATTTAAAGAAACTATTAAAACAATATAGTAAAGTACTATAGATAATTTGCAAAGAACCTGTGTTTGCTTGAACGTTACTATTTTTTTTAATCCAACTTGTTTGTAGGCCTATTTAACTCTGATCACATGTCCTTTGAGTTGGACAAAGCTAATCAGACTGTGCCGGAACCTACGTTAGCAGAAATGACAGAAAAGGCTATAAAAACTTTACGTATGCATGACGATAACAAAGGCTACTTTCTTCTTGTAGAAGGTATGTCAAGTTCTGTATATCAAGATACAAGCATGTAGAAGAATGCATACATGTAATGTTTATGTTTAATATATTGAATATATAATTAGTTATCAAAGGTACCAGGAATACAATTAAGTACGCCAGACGCGCGTTCCGTTTACATAAGATTCATCAGTGACGCTCACATCAAAATATTTATAAAGCAAAACAATTACAAAGTTGAAGAGCATTGAGGATCCAATAAGACCGACTATCCACAAGTATTCCTGGTTGAAATAAATAAAAGAAACATATTCAAGCTTAATATAAAAATACATAATAAAACAAATTCTTTATGAGTATGTCCGTGCTGGAAGGAGAACATAAAGATTGTATGTATGTTAAGAGATTCTACGGAAAACATTCGATGACGTTATTGACAAAACGAGTATTATTAATTATTTTATTTTCATACGATTAAGATCAACGGCGATCAGCAAACCTAAATTGTCAATCGAATTTAAATCTAAGAATACGTAATGAGGTGTTTCGCTACGGGAAAAAATGTTGATGTTATAAAAAGCAAATTATCAAAAATACCGAACTACGAGAAAAGTTCAAAACGGACAATTTGTACTTAAATGTCAAAATCAAAAGCTCAAACACACCAATAAAGGATTATAACTTTAATTTAATCATCAATTCCAGCCTCGTTAATAGGTTAATAAAACCTAAGCATAACTTGTTATATAATTATTTAGGAGGTAAAATAGACTGGGCTCATCATTTTGGAGAAGCAGAGTTGGCATTATCTGAAACTATTGCAATGGCTGATGCTGTTGCTGTAGCTGATAAACTCACAAGTGATCAGGATACTCTCATCATCGTCACAGCTGATCATGCGCACACGATGTCTATTGTTGGATATCCTGACAGAGGCAATCCGATACTTGGTAATTATGTAATACGGTTTAGTTTAACAATAGTTTATTGCAAATTGTGTCAATCTTATGACTAATTTCAGTTCAGTAGAAATATGTGTTCATCTTATGAACAATTGACTAATTGCTAGTTGTGTTGTTTATACAATTTTCTGCGTAGGTATCTAATATGTAACTTGTTGTCAAATATTTATATAATCTGTTTACAACAGTGAAATTATCACTATTTCTTTGGACATCTTTTCAAAATGTACATTATAAAAAAGAGACACATTAAAGTCAATATATAATGTACCACGCGGACAATAACAAATCATAATTCGACTTTCAATTATCTGTTTACTTATTTATTTAATTTTGTTTCTTTTTCCTTTTCCTTTTCTTGTCTTTTTGTTTTTACTTTTGTTTTTTGTTGGTTTGTTGGGGTTTTTTTTCTCTTCTTTTCATTATTTTGAATTCAAAATAATTTACGGACATACTTAAAAATATATATCTTATATATATTTATTTTTTATTACTTAGTTTAAACAATATTTATTCAGATAATTCATCATGATACGATATTATACAAAGGAATTAATATTCAGGATTCAGAAACAAGCAATTTGCTGTTACAAATCTGTCTCCTTTACAAAAATTATACACTTATTGAACAATACATAAATATAAATACTGGCATGCTATGTAATAAATATATGAATATCAAAAAGGTGAAAGAAGAAAAAAAAAGAAAAAATCTAATGAGAAAAAAATAAAAAAAATAAAAAAATAAACATGAATTATTGTAATGTATACAGTGTGAAATGATTTGGTTCCTATGAATCATTAACATCAAGGGTAAAAACGTTTACTTTTAATAAAATAGTTCTACACCAAACTAAGCAAAAGACTAATTTGCTCATCTGAGAGTACCGTTGATCCAAAAAGCAAAGTTTTTGTGTTAACTTGGACAGGAAGAACTGAAACAGAATCTAATAGTTCTTAAATTAGTTTATATTACTTCAACTACTCACATTATATATTTTTTTCATTACCTGTGCATTTGTTATATATTAGATAATTATGTTTGATTATCTTAATGGTAAACTTCATTTTTTGATATATCTGATATGGTATATAATTTTTACAAATATGGAAAATTGTATGTAAATACTAACAAAAACTTTCAGCTGTATATATATGTTTTTTACTAATGATAACGAGGCCGGGATAAGGTACCGGTACTTGATGTTTTAAAAACTAACAAATGTACAGATTTCAATAAAATATTATAAATAAAAAAATTTAAAAAAAAATCATAATTCGAAGAAATACTGCAGTACAAGAGTCTGTCCTTAAAAACTAAACAGGTGCTCCGTATGTATAAGCGGATTCCTCTTTACATTTAATACCGTTGTTTTACTCTAAAATGTATTGTAAATCTAAGTCTCAACAATGTTGCTGGACTGATGACACAACTAGCCATCAATCAATCATAACAACATTATTCTGTGAACTAAAAAGGGTATATCAACTGCAAACAATATTTTCCCTTAACTTAAGTTTTAAAGAAGAGAGGCGACAGATATCTGAGAGACATATAAACTAGAAAACAATCCGACAATGCCACGGTAAATAAACCACAAAAAAGACAAATAGCAGTACACACAACTTATAACCGAGCTTCACGAATCCAATCATAAACCGGGATGATTTCAGGTGTTCTGAAAGATTTAGTAGATCCTGGCCCACATACGGTACCCGTCGTTTTGCCCATGTAAGTACAAAAACTGTGATGACTGTTATTCAGTAGATCATATTCGAAGAAAAGAGGACAAAATTGTGGCTACATCAGGTGGAACATATCGCTCGTCATCTGTGAAACAGATTTTCCATAACGTTCAACTAACTCGTGAGAAAGTCCGTAAAATATTCTAAGGGTGATTTCAACTTCACCACTTTTGGAATTCTTGTTTCAGTAGGTTTCTTGTAAACAGCAACACTCTTTCAAGGTAGTCATGATGGAAAATGTAAGGTAGTCTTTCGCGTTTCTCTATTTTAATCTATGGTGACTTCAAGAAAGCTTGATTATCCAATTTAGTACGACGTCATGTCTATCTAATATACCTTGATGTAAAATTGAGAAAGGAAATGGGGAATGTGTCAAAGCGACAACAACCCGTCCATAGAGCAGACAGCAGCCGAATGCCACCAATGGGTCTTCAATGTAGCGAGAATTCCCGCATCCGTAGGTGTCCTTCAGCTGGCTCCCAAAAAATATGTATACTAGTACAATCATAATGGACGTCATACTAAACTCCGAATTATACACAAGAAACTAAAATTAAAAATCATTCAAGACTAACAAAGGCCAGAGGCTCCTGACTTGGGACACGCGCCAAATTGCAGCGGGGTTAAACATGTTTATGAGATCTCAACTATCACCCTATACCTCTAGTCTATGTAGAAAAGTAAACGCATAACATTAAAATTCAGTTCAAGAGAAGTCCGAGTCCGATGTCAAAAGATGTAACAAAAGAAAATAAATAGAATGACAATAATACATAAATAACAACAGACTACTAGCATTTAACTGACATGCCAGCTTCAGACCTCAATTAAACTAATTGAAAGATTATGTCTTCATCATATGAATATCAGGCGCAATCCCTCCCGTTAGGGGTTTAGTATCATACTATCATAAAATATACGAGAAGAACATAACTCCTGTCATGCCAACAACTTTTTTTTTTTAAATAAATGTATTTAGTTCCAATGCAAAGACCCTATAAGTGAATCAATATTAAAGCCAAAATATGCAATCTTTAATGACCTGACAACAGTATCGTAACTATATCCCTTATTAATAAGTCTGTCTAAAGGTTTTGTAAGCTTTTGTAAGCTTTTGAAGTGAATACTGGCATGTTTGTGCTTTGAAAAGAATATAACCATTAAAAAATGGATGTGAAATAACTGAAGTTATAAGATGTCTGCATGTTGAGTTATATTTTCGATTTATTTCCTTTTACCGGTGATAAAATTTAGTCAGGATTATAACAGTGCGATCACTTTAAAGATAGGTCAGTAGTGGTTTTTCGTTTTACGATTTATGAATGGAATGTGAAAAGCTATATCTCGAGTGAACGCGATTGATAGTTTAGATTATTAATTTTACCGATAACCGCTACGAATTTCAGCTGACGGCGACTTTACATTTTTTCCTATAATGCCATCTGAAAAGGTTAATTTTGTAGTTTAAATTACACCAGATCAAGTGAAGTGTTTTTTTAAAAATAAAAGCTAACAATATATTTTGATTAATAGGTTTAGTTAAAAATGACGGAAAAGTTTCTTTGGCTAAAGATAATTTACCATACACAACGATTGCATATGCAAATGGACCCGGTGCAATAGAACGACGTCCAAGGAGGAATTTAACTGGTGCACATACAGGTAATATAATCTGTAAAAATAAAGTTTACGATTTACCGTTTAATAGTAAAACATTTTGTATTTTTTAAAGTAATTAAAGTATTTTTTTCTGTAGCAATCATATAATTGTTTAAAACTCACAGACTAAAACAACATACAATAATCGAATATTAGCCATAATCTGTTTGCCTCTGAAAGACAAATAATTCAACTACTCTGGACGTGTATGATGTTTGATGATTTGTTGTAAACGGAATCTCAACACACTGTACCTTCTTGAAACAAGATGGAATAAAAAAAAGAGCAAAAAAAATTCAAACAACTTTGAAGACCTATTGGTGGACTTCGGGTGTTGTCTGCTCTATGGTCGGGTTGTTGTCTCTTTCTCACATTACCCATTTGCTTACTCAATTTTAACTATGCAAAAAGTAAAATAGCAAAATTCCAAAATTTCCTATATCAAATGGTAAAATCAAAAGCTCAAATACATCAAATGAATGGACAACAACTGTCATATTTCTGATGTGGTACCAGCAGTTCTTGAGTAGGAAATTGTGGTTAGAACCAAGTTTTATAGCTAGCTAAACTATTCACTTGTATGACAGTCGCACATGATTTCATTATTTCGACAACAATGTGTGAGCAATCCATACAGACATAATAGGTAAAATTGTCAAAATGTTCATACAGCTATTAACATACTGAACATTTATCAATAACTGTAAAACAAAGAACAGCAAAAAATGCATATATACACTCTATAGGCAAGGTACGTAATCAATACTGAAGGCCAAGAAAATATCGAACCCCACCAAATGTATATTACAAAAAACAGCAAACAAATACAAATAAAAAGAACACCATAACACTAAATAATGCTGATAAACGGGATCAGTACATAGAATCTATAATTCAAGACCATAGGACGATCATGTATTATTTATGTAGTTGATACAGATTTTTTATCAACAAGGGTTTGGTATCTTCCGGTTCTCTCAAATGAACCAGATTTGACTTAAAACCAAACAATAAACAACTACAATTGCATACTACAATGTAACAAAACGTGTGTCGGGTCCGTACCAAACAGAATACAGTAATTGAGAAATAGATTATTTTCAACCTATTTAAAGAGAGGCGAAAATACCAATGGGATATTCAAACTCATATTCAAAGACCTGTTGGTGACCTTCTGCTGTTGGTTTTTTTATTTGGTCGGGTTGTTGTCTCTTTGACACATTCCCCATTTCCATTCTCAATTTTATCATAAACCGAAAATAAACTGACAATGCCGTGGCAAAAAAGTAAAAGAATAAGACGTTAAGAGAAACAACAAAACACAAAACAAGGATATTCTATTGTACTGTTATACCTCTGTCCCAAGTGAGGGGTGGTTTGGACCCCGCTAACATGTTTAACCCCACCACATTCTGTATGTATGTGCCTGTCCTAAGTCAGGAGCCCCGTATTCAGTGGTTGTCGTTTGTTTATGTGTTACATATTTTTTTTCGTAAATTTTTGTACATAAATTTGACCGTTAGTTTTCTCATTTGAATTGTTTTACATTGTCATTTCGGGTCATTTTATAGCCGACTATGCTGTATGGGCTTTGCTCATTGTTGAAGGTCGTACGAAGTCCTATAATTGTTATGTTAATCTCTTGTGGAGAGTTGACTCATTGGCAGTCATACCACATTTATATATATATAATTTAATAATATATTATGTACGTTATTAGTCATTAGTCAGTTCAACATAAACTAAATTAAATATACATGCCCGCAATTTTGCGATCGATTTTGAGTAAACATAACAATATGCATAATACAAATTAAAAGGTTTTGTGACTTTTCTGTTTATAGATGACAAACATTTTCATCAGCAATCCGGAATAAAAATGGGTTACGAAACACACGGTGGAGATGACGTTGCTATCTTTGCACGTGGTCCAATGTCACATTTGTTTCAGGGTGTTCATGAGCAGCATTATATTGCGCATGTCATGGCATTTGCTTCCTGTGTTGGCGAATATGCTAATGAGAACGACTGTGCTGCAGCAATTGTTAATCAACCAAAACAGAATCCAGTTAACACAAATTCATCTAACAGTGGGGAGCAAAATTCTCAATATAGATTTTTGTTGTTGTTATTAGTTTTTATAACTGTTTTTCCAAAAGTATACTAGTATACAGTTATTTTTTTCTCGTTATGTTTTCTCTTTGCTTTGGGTAGAAGTATTAAATGTATGGATGAATTTAAAAAAAAAGAATGAAAAGTTAGCCTTTATTCTCCTCAACACCTGTTCGTGTTCATATTTAACTCATCAAACATACCTAATTTATTATGTTAGATACCAGACGTGTATTTTGTCTAAACAAGACTCACCATTGTCCTCTGACTAAAACAATTAGATATCCAAATGAAATACGAAGTTGAATAACATTGAAACTTACAAATATCATCATCGATGTACGGTTGTAGGTATTACTAAAGTTAACTCAAACATGCACGCCAAATTTGAAAGGGATGTTGTAACTGGTATAAAATACTTTTTTAAAATAACAGTAATTCATGTAAAAAAAGAATGCAAGCTTACTAGTTTATATGTATCAAAGCTTTTTAATGTCATTTGATAAAGTGTCCAAAATAAAAAGGATTTAATTTTTTAGTAAATACACGCTCTGATAATATACCTGTGGTATCATAAAAATACCGAACTCCGAGTAAAATTCAAAACAAAAAGGACAGTCACAAAAAAAATCCTTATTTTGACAACGATGTATATTAAAAACAAACATATCTATATATATATATAAAATGACTGAATAAATAGTCAACGATCAATCTTACAGGGCGATGGATCATGTAACATGATTCTGTACACTACAAAATATAATATATAACAAGTCAAAAAGGGTACAACATCACCATAAAATAACTATAAAATATACAAATATTAGATATTTCGGATAACAGATATCCTTCTTCAATAATAGCACGATGTCAAATGAATCATGTCAATTCAAATTGAGACTCTATCAAAATCTTGATTTATACAATTTAAGCGAACGCTGGAACAATTTTAAAATTTCCAAACACACCGCAAAGACTACAGAAATATGCCAAAAATAAAAATAGTTATTTACGATGTGAAATGGCACAACTTTAGATTTCCAAAGGATGTGACAGTTGAGATGTAATAACTGCATTGAGGGCAGTCCTCAAACAAAAAAATCAAAATAATCAAAAATGTCCTTACCGATCCAGGATGGTATAAATTAGACAACGGTAGGGCAATTACAACGGAAACTACATATTAAAGCCTTCCAAACGAATAGCAGTCTAATAGTGATTGAAAAAAAAGTTTTGTATATTGAGCTTAAATAATTGAACGTGGCAACGTACTTATACATCATCCCGAATCAATGAAAACCTGTAATTTAAACGGTAATTTTAAAAATAATTTCGAACTGTAAAGCCAGTACTAAATCCGGCGTTGTTTAAAACAGGTGGTCACAGGAAAATGAGGGACTCGTTCTATGTTTTTTCATTTATGCCCTCTGGGGAGACTGTCCGTAACTTTCTTATCCAAAATCTTTCCCGAGCGACTCTGTCGACCTTCGACCAACACTCGTTGTGGTCTATGATCGTGATGGTAAGGTTTTTGAGATCAGCTTGTGTGTGTCCAGTTGATCTCAAATGACGACTTACGGGTAGGTCGGGCTTGCAAGTGTAGTCACTTCGATGACCATTCATGCGTTTGTTAAATGGCTGCTCTGTCTCGCCAACATACTGCATGCCACATCGACACTGAAGGAGGTATACAACATTCTGGGTTTTGCAAGTTACAATGCAATATATAGTGTACACAGACCCAGTCGAGTGGCAACAAAGAAACACCAAAAGGCATATAAACAATGCACATTAGTAAACACGAAAGACAAAAAGTACAAAGTTTACTATCGCACAAATTGTATAAGTACGTCAGATAGATATTTCCAAAAACAAATTATATACCGTAAAAGTAATATTGATTATTTTAAAAAATGATAAACAACGTCAGTGCCTAGAATCTCTACATCAAAACCATAGTGTGTTATTTGAGAACTTGATACGCAAACTTTATCTACAAGGTTTTGGTACTTTCCGTTGTATTTTTTTTAGAAAAAGGAAGAGGTATTCTTTGACGTACCCCTGGTTCATTAACTTTTGGCTCAGACACTGGTGACGTTTTAGCAATAGCAACTGCAAGCTCTTGAATAACGGATTATTTGGTAAAAGTATATCCCAAATGCAGGTGAAGTTGGTATACTGCTATCTAATTATGGAAAATTGATAGTTTCAAAACTAAAATCATCTCGTGTGTTATAGATTCTGGTACTGCGATGACCGTTTGTGTGAAATTCGAGGTGTAGTCTCGAAATGAGACAGATAAAGCTATGAAAATTTATAGAAATTCAAAGATTTTTCGGAGTCAATTATTCACAAGAGTAAACATGGCTTGTTGTAGCTTCATGAATTCTTTACATCTGTTTTAGAATGGTTTGTGTGCACTACTGCCAGAAAAATGTAAAATGACAAAAATACTGGCCTCTGAAAAAAATTTAGAGCGGAAAATCCGTAATCAAATGGAAATATCAAACGCTCAAACAATCAAACGAATAGATAACTGTCATATTCCCAACTTGGTACAGACATTTTCATATATAGAATTGGTGGATTTAACCTGGTTTTAAAGCTAGCTAATCCTCTCGTTTGTATGAGAGTCGCATACAGTTTCATTATATTGACAACGATTTGTGTCCAAAACAAACAGACATTGTAGGTAAAATGTAAAATTAAAGGTACAGCAGTCAACGTTGTGTTATAATCTTAATCGCTATAAAACAAACAAATATATTACTAAAAGAATATTAATAAGGCATACTGTAAAAGCACATTCAGCAAAAAAGTAAAGACAAAAGTATAAAAAAATACAATAGCACAATAACGGGATACATAATTACCGCGCCACGCACGTCAAATGGATATCATCAAAAACAGACTAAACGGCTTTAGTAATATACATAAAGACAAATGATTGAACCTTTTTTTTTTAAAAAAACCCCGAAGAGATGTTCTTTGACATACCCCTGGTTCGTCAATTTTTTGTTCAGACACGGTTGACGTTTTACAAAATCCGAGTAGCAAATCGAAGCTTTTGAAAACCGAATAAGTTGGAAAATGCATATCCAATATGCAGTTGAATCTGCTATATTGCTACTAAGATGGCGAAAATGGATAATTTCAAAATCAAAATCTTCTCGTGTGTCTTAGTTTTCTGGTACTGAGATGACCGTATATGTCAAATTCGAATTGTAAGTCTAAAAATGTGGCGGATGAAGCCGTGTCTGTTATTTTTTTAATCTATAATTCTGGAGGAAATATTTATGGGGGGCCATGGCGTTGTCAGTTTGTTTTGGATTTACGAGTTTGACTGTCCCTTTGGTATCTTTCGTCCCTCTTTTATGGAAACGTTTGGATTGATAATGGAAAGAAAATCATCTTTATATCTGAAAGGGAAATTAAAAGACCTGGTTTTTTTTATCTTCTTCTTTTTGAGTAGTGTCTGAAAGAACTCCGATTCAGATATAAATAAAAATAGGTCGGGAAGGAGAGGCGCACATTTCGTTCCCGTAGGAATGCCGACAATTTGTAACCTCCAAATTCAACAAATATGTTGTCAATAAGAAACTCCAGCATACTGATCACTTGTTCCTCTGTGTATATACATATTAGTACGTCTGAACCAGTGACAACTCTACAACAGATTTATTCATCGGATCACCAGCAGTGATGGTGATACATGGCTGTGTACATTCTGTATATACAACTCGTCTAAACATCTTCCCAACAATGTTAGATCTGTAGAAAGCAATCGTTTTGTTCTTCCCTCGCCGGGATTCGAACCCATGCTACTGAGATATCGTGACACTAAATCGGCTGCACTGTAACCGGTGCGCTAGACCACACACACATATATATATATATATATATATATATATATATATATAAAACTCATCAAAACATCAACCAATCAATGTTAGATCTGTAAATTGCTTTTGCAAATTTTTTTCGTCCCTCGCCGGGATTCGAACCCATGCTTCTGAGATATCGTGACACCAAATTGCCTGCACTGTAGCCGTTCCGCTACACCACACTACCACCTGGGCTTCATAAAAATGAAGCTTTAGGTGGCCGGGTGTTACCTTTCCACGTCAGTTTTTATCTAGCGTCGTACTACAGTACATGAAATATAAGGCATGGAGATGTTATTTTTACAGATCAGCTAAATTATCCATAGTAAAGGATCCTACAAACAAATTAATGTAAGTTACAGTCACAGAAAATAATTATATTTATAAGTACATCTGAGCTAGTGACAACTCTACAACAGATTTATCCATCGGATCATCAGCAGTGATGGTGATACATGGCTGTGCACATTATGTATATACAACTCGTCTAAACACCAACCAAACAATGTAACATTTGTGAATTTGCTTTCGCAAATGTTTTGTTTTTCCCTCGCCGGATTCGAACCCATGCTTCTGAGATATCGTGACCCCAAATCGCCTGCACTATATAAATATATATATATGTATATAAGAAAATGTGGTGTAAGTGCAATGAGAAAACTTCAAGTCACAATTTTAAAGTGAACCATTATAGGTCCAAGAACGGTCTTCATCATGGAGCATAGGCTCACTCTTAACAGCAACCTTTAAAGGGTCCCCAAAAATTGGCATGTTTTACCTTTTTGTTAACAGTTAAAACATATGCCTTATGGTATCCCAAAGTAATAAATGAATATCGTATACTACTTTTTTCATGTTGAAAAGAATTGTGGATTATTACTTTAAGACAATTTTAAAATTTCACATGGGAAAAGGTATTAAAATTCAAAAGTTTAGAGAAAAGATCGTGTTGATTTTACAGCAGATATACATAAGTATTAGATATTAAAGACAAATGAATAACCATTCTCATTAAGAAAAAAATTCACACACCTAATTAAATGGGCATTCAAAAAATCACAATGTGAATATATATGTTCAAACTCTTTTAGGTCATTTTTTAGTAGCAATAAACAAAAAAACTATGTTAATTGGACATGCTTTGATACTATATATGCCCTTGAATTTTTACTAGATAACATTTTTGTTCGCTTTGGGGATTCCGTATATCGTCAGATTATCGGAATTCCAATGGGGACTAACTGTGCACCATTTATTGCGGATCTCTTTTTGTATTGTTACGAGTTACAATTTATGACAAAAATAAGCAAAGACCCATCAAAACAACATCTGATAAACAAATTTAATAATACTTTTAGATATTTGGATGATATTTTGGCTCTCAATAATGACGACTTCAGTATGTATATTAATGAAATTTATCCTGGTGAACTCACTTTAAATAAAGCTAATACTAACAATGACCACTGCCCTTTCCTCGATCTTGATATCTATATCACTAACGGAAAGCTGAATACTAAAATTTATGATAAAAGGGATGATTTTTCATTTCCTATCGTTAATTATCCGTTTTTAGATGGTGACGTTCCCTTGTCACCATCTTACGGTGTTTATATATCTCAACTTGTACGATTCGCTCGTGTATGTAACAATGTTTTAGATTTTAACGAGAGAAATTTATGTATTACTGAAAAATTATTACACCAGGGTTTTCGATATCACAAACTAGTCAAAACATTTACTAAATTTTATCATCGGTATAAAGACATCATTCGTAAATATAGCTCAACATGCAGACTTTTTATACGTTCAGGTATTTCACATCCAATTTTTTATGGAAATATTCTTTATAAAGCACAAAGGTGTCAGTATTCACCTCATAAACTTACAAAACCTTTGAATAGACTTATTAAGAAGGGATATAATTACGATACTGTTGTCAAGTCATTAAAGATTGCATATTTTGGCGTTAATATTGAGTCACTGATAAGGTCTTTGCGTCGGAACACATTTATTCTAAAAACAGTTGTTGGCATGACACGGGTTATGTTCTTCTCATATATGTTATGATGGTATGATACTAAACCCCTTACGGGAAGGATTGTGCCTGATGTTCATATGATGAAATCATAATCTTTCAGTCAGTTAAATTGAAGTCTGGAGCTGGCATGTCAGTTAACTGCTAGTAGTCTGTTGTTATTTATGTATTATTGTCATTTTGTTT
Organism: Mytilus trossulus; assembly: GCF_036588685.1. Taxonomy (NCBI): domain Eukaryota; kingdom Metazoa; phylum Mollusca; class Bivalvia; order Mytilida; family Mytilidae; genus Mytilus; species Mytilus trossulus. The sequence continues at coordinate 25,484,612 of NC_086384.1, forward strand.
ATTTTCTTTGGTTACATCTTCTGACATCAGACTCGGACTTCTCTTGAACTGAATTTTAATGTGCGTATTGTTATGCTTTTACTTTTCTACACTGGTTAGAGGTATAGGGGGAGGGTTGAGATCTCACAAACATGTTTAACCCCGCCGCATTTTTGCGCCTGTCCCAAGTCAGTAGCCTCTGGCCTTTGTTAGTCTTGTATTATTTAAATTTTAGTTTCTTGTGTACAATTTGGAAATTAGTATGGCGTTCATTATCACTGAACTAGTATATATTTGTTTAGGGGTCAGCTGAAGGACGCCTCCGGGTGCGGGAATTTCTCGCTACATTGAAGACCTGTTGGTGACCTTCTGCTGTTGTGTTTTTTTATTTTGGTCGGGTTGTTGTCTCTTTGACACATTCCCCATTTCCATTCTCAATTTTATTTGATCTTTTGAGCAAGACGTCATTTATTCAAAATATCATACTCAAGCTTTTTTGTTTTTAGCGGCACTATACTAGTAACCTATTTAATTACATGTACACTAGTATTACTATTGTAACGAGAATAATTAGGTCTTTCTACTTTTCGTGGAAAGACCTTTTGTTTTTCTTCTGATTATTTTTTTTTCTTCTGCCGTCTGAGATGCTTTTTTGTCTTACAACATATCGAATGGATTTTTTGACCAATGAAGTTGTACAGTAATGGAGGTTTCAAAACTCACCCTGTGTGACCGAACACTTATTCTTATAGGAGTTATCTCCCTGCATCCCTTTTTTCTTGTTATCGCTATATCTCTAAAACCGTAAAAGATTTTATCAAACTGTTTTCACCAAATTGTTCGTCTACTCTTGAGAATGATTTGGTTTATTTTGACTTGAGTGATCGGAAGACATCTTATGGGAGTTATTTCCCTTTGAAAATTTGAGATAGGCGATTTGTTGGATAAATTCATACGTTATAAGTCGTAGAGGCCTACAGTCTTTTGATATGAAATCCTTGGTCCATTTGAAGGAAATTGAGGTAAAGGTCAAAGGTCAAGGTCATGTTTTAAATTTAGAATTTTGCTTGTTATCGTTATTTCACAGAAACTGTGACAGTAAATGATATGATGTGTTTGCCAAATAACTGTTTACAATAAGGCGCAACTTCAACCTATTTCAGTCAAAGTGTTTTGGTTAACCCTTATAGGAGTTTTCTCCCCTTATGTATTTCAAATCAGTATTTCTCCACAACCATACAGGTGATTGACCTTCGGTCTTCCGTTTTGAGTTCACTGACATATGACCTTGAAATTGAGATCAAGGTCAAGGTCATATTGTAAATTTCGAATTTTGCTTGTTATCGTTATTCAAAAGAAACTGTTACAGTTAATGATATGATTTGTTTGCCAAATTACTGTTTACAAAAAGGCGCAACTTCAACCTATTTAAGTCGAAGTGTTTTGGTTAACCCTTATAGGAGTTTTCTCCCCTTATGTATTTGAAATCAGTATTTCTCCACAACCATACAAATGATTGACCTGGGGTCTTTTGATTTGGGATCACTGACCTTTGACCTTGAAATTGACCTTTGCTAAAAATTATTTTCTGTTCATACTAAAACAATTAGTCTTCTGCATATACCTATTAATCTTATTTTTTTGTATCAATTCGAAGAACCAAATTACATCAACAAGGAGTGAAATTTTTAACATCGTTTTTTTAAATTTAATTCTTATTATCGAGGTGGAAAGACCTTCAATTGTTCTCTGAAGAATTGGTTTTTAATTATATTCTTACATTGCTTTTCAAATACCTTACATATTTAAGTGCTCATTGCTCCTAATTGATGTAGTCTAGTAGTTCTTTTTAATTCGTTTATATCGGTTTTATGGGGTTTACATAATAGAGAATGATACGCAAATAGATAAAGAGTATACGAAAACAGAATAGAAAATAAATACTTGGGTGATGAAAGATAAAGAATGTTGTATAATGTGAAAAATTAAATAAAGAATAGAGAAAAATAGTCTAACAAATTTTTGAAAATAACGGACCCCCATCCAGACCCTAGTATGTACTGAGGAGGCTGTAATTTACTGTTTGTCGTTGGTTGATGTGTTACATATTTGTTTTTCGTTCATGTTTTGTACATAGATAACTTAAAGGTCGTTAGTTTTCTCATTTGAATAATTTGTATTTGTCATTTCGGGGCCTTTTTAGCTTACTCTGCGGTATGCGCTTTGCCCATTGTTGAAAGCCATACAGTGATCTATAGTTGTTAATTTCTGTGTCATTTTGTCTTTGATAGCGCGTTGTCTCATTGGCAATCATAACACATCTTTTTTTTTTTTTATATCTATACTATTAAACGAGAAGACCTCATTTTAGGTGTCGCTTCTCTTCTTTCCACAATAAATTAATCAACACGCCTCTGTGTCCTATAGGTACAGTGATAGTGCCATTTGTCATCCATTCATATGATTATTCAGATTGAGTTATTTTTTGGAGAAAAAACGAGAAAAAAGGCATCCGGATATTGTCCCGTCATTGGACGAAATCTATACTATTAAACGAGAAGACCTCATTTTAAGTGTCGCTTATCTTCTTTCCACAATAAATTAATCAAAACGCCTCTGTGTCCTATAGGTACAGTGCATAGTGCCATTTGTCATCCATTCATATGATTATTCAGATTGAGTTATTTTTGGAGAAAAAACGAGAAAAAAGGCATCCGGATATTGTCCCGTCATTGGACGAAATATTAAGTCAGATTATACTTCCGGTTTGCGTTTTTCTGTATACTTTGAACATACATATACAAAGAATAAAGTATATTTTCAGAATTCTATCTGCTATCATTTTCAAGTTTACTATCCACGGCAGTCACAGAGTTTATTAAATAGAGAGGGTCTGTATACTATACCAATGACCACTATGGATCGATTAGTAAACTTCGAATTGAAAGTAAATACACTATATTTATATAGTAATGAATGTTCATAATATACAGATAAGCGCTCAAAATATTCATGTGAAATTTTGATACCTTTTCTGAAATTCTCCAGTCATTAAATCTTTTACAAAATTCATTGATTACAAAAAAAAAGAAGATGTGGTATGATTGCCATGTTAAGACAACTCTCCACAAGAAACCAATATGACACAGATATTAACAACTATAGGTCACCGTACGACCTTCAACAACTAGCCAGTCAGCATTGAGGTTGTGAGTTCGAACCCTGCTCGTACGGGTGCACTCGACTCCAATCTTAAGTGACTAGAATTGTCAGTGCTACTATCGAAGGTCGGTGGGTTTCTCCGGGCACTCGGGCTTCCTACATCAATAAAAAACTGGCCGCCACGGAAAAGCTCAAAAGCAGTGCTTAAAGGTGGCGTTAAAACGCCAAAATAAAATCAAATCAATTCACCTGAGATCACTTTCTGCTTTAATAAAGTTTCAAAACTGTGTATTGCTTAGTCTTTATTTTGTACATATGGTTATGTGGACTTGTTTGTCTTTTCATAATTTTTTATTCCTTGTCATCAAATTGTGGGTCTATTTTTGACCTTTGAACTTTCTTTTTGCCTTTCGTATCTTTTCAATCTGCCCCTTTTTGTATAACACCGTTATTAAATTCCTAAATCCATCATAAATAAATTACAGTTATAAAGCAAATACAAAATTGAAGGAAAACACAAATAACATGATATTGAAAAAAATGTCACTATCTATTGGCTTAACGTACTCAGTAAGAGCAACATTCATATTGATCATATTGTTGAAAGACAATTATCTTGGCTTTCCCCTTAGGTGATATATTTAAGGTTAAACACAGGAAATGTGATTTTCTCATAAACACGTTTTTTTCTATAAATATAGAATGGCAGATAGATAATTTCATCTCTATAAACATTTCACTTAATTTTCACAATTATTATTTTATTGGACCACGTCTAGACTGATTAAGTGCTCTCATCTTCATACTGTCATGAAGCAATTAACCGGTTTAAAAACAAACATGCCGTTTACATTTGTGTATTCATTTACTAAGTATTTTATCCGCTTTTTTTTTTTTTTTTAATTCTATGCGACGAAGTTTAGCTAGCTATAAAAATCACCATTTTTAACATAAGGAAATGCCTGCGACAAGTCAGGAATATGACAGTTATCTATTTATTTGATTTGTTTCGAATTTTCTCGGAGTTCGATATTTTTATTATTTTCCTTTTTGGTATGAGAGTTTACTAGATTGATTGATTGCTGTTCGTTTAACGCCCACTGGTTGGAGATTATAATTAACTATCCATACAAACGAAAATGAGCACAGAGCTGAAGGAGCAGAAACTTTAATAGTTATAATTTAATTCGAAAATCATAGCTTCATGTACAACCGCTATAAAAGGTTTGCCCAAATTTAAAAGTATAGAAAATCCTTAATTTAATTTGGAAAATGATTGAAATATATATTATAAGGTAGAATGATTGGTGTTTCTATAATTATGCTGACACATACTTTTTTTACATACGTTTTCAATATGTTGTAGATACAAATGGCATAAACAACCCCTCGATGCCCATTCGATGCATGATGTTTTTTTCATATTACCTTGCAGGTTATAACCATGATAACAAATCAAGAGGTACATTAACTCCCTACATTTTCGTATTTTCACATATTAATATTTATGTCAGTCTCTCTTCAATTCACGAGTTTTTTTTAATTTCTCCCGTTGGTATATTTTGCCTCTATGTTGTTCGTTATTCTTACTAAACATATACACATGACATTTCGTTTGAATTTTTTACATTGGTAATTCCGGTACCTTTTATAGTTTCTATGCGGCTTGGATTTTGCTTATTGTTGAAATCTGTACTATGACCTATAGTTGCTAACCTTCGACGTTTTACATCATTTGGTCTCAAGTGGAGAGTTGGCATTCAAACCACATCTTCTGCTTTTTGTATTATACTTTGAACCGCTTACAGAAATGTAGCAATTACATTAATGCATCCATGTTATTCCTTTTTTTCTATTATGATCATCGCCTCGAAATAGTCAGTTCTTTGTGAAAAGAGACTTGATTAAAAGCTTTCGATTAGACGCATTTAACTTAACAAAAAAGGAGAATAACTTGATACCAAAACTGTCAATTAACGTTAACACGCTTTCCAAGATGATGGACTGTCTTGCTATTTAAGTCATCATAATGATTGTAAATGAGAGCCATTTACCACATTACTGTTACTGCACTTCTGAAGTACAGTTTACTTCTTGTGCCGTTTTAGAATACAATGCATTCTGCGTAATATATTTAAAAGCGTTCACCGAAAGTGTTTAAAAACGGTCAATACAAACCAATGACGTATTGTTATTTTATTTTGGTACAACTGTACGAACAATGAGGTTAAAAAGCGAATTAGTTCATACTATATGTAGTACATCTATATAGTATGAAATGTCAAGGCCTAAGGCAGCTAATATCTTATTTGTTAGAATTCTTCACATTGATAGAAAAAATTTACCACTGAAACAGTACTTCTTTCAGACCGTTAGTTCATACATGTACCGGTATACATGTACCCTAAACAAAATACATGAACATATTATATATATAATTATATGAAATGTCAAGTCAAGGGAAAGACAATTTATTTTAAATCCTCGCATGCAGTTCTCAAGTACAGTTCGTCCATAGATGTAGCAATTGGAAAATACATGTACATATGTGAAATGCCAAGGCAAAGGAGGGACAATTTATAAGTATTCCCCAAATCAAATTCAATCCACATTTTTTTACATAAGGAAATGCAAGTTTTAATTCAAGAATATGACAGTTGTTTTCCATTTGTTAGACGTGTTTAAGTTTTTGATTTTGCCATTTTATAAAAGGCTTTCCGTTTTGAATTTCGTTTTGAGTTTGGTATTTTTGTTATTTTACTTTACACATCGTTGAAAATTATCTAATTATATATATGAAAAGGCGATAGTTTCAAAAGATTTAATATGGAATTACTATTTATCCTTGCAGTGATGCTTAGACCTTGAAAACGTATCATTATCTGTGATTGTGTCTTTGATTTGAAATTAATGATCTATTTTATATTTTTAGGAAAAATAATTGCGAGTAATTTGGAATAGTGGATGTTTTCTAATATGTGTTCTTAAATAACTGATTTTCTTTTAAAAAAAATCATTAATCTAGAGTGTGAACTAAAATACATTAAATTGAATTTCAAATAAAAGGTGCAATTTTAGATTTTGAATAACTAAAATAATGGCAGCATTTGTCTTTTCCATGAATGGCTTTATTGGAAAAACTTCATTCAAATCGACTACAAGTATTTGTTCATATCAACATATTTACTATATATCGTTCACACTTTCCTTGAGATAAAAACTAGAAAGTCTAGAAAACAAAAAAACAACAAACAACAAAAAACAACAATAATTTAAAAAACAACAACATTTTTTTTAACACGTCCAATTTTGTTAACACACTCTGTACGGCAACGAAACACTCTAAACCATAAAAAAAAAAACTAAGCGGTTTTTTATTTATATAATTATATATTTTTTAATAGACTAATTTTCACAGACTTCTTTTCTCTCTTTCGTTAAAATATCTGTCTAAATTGTTCAGTATCTTCTCTTTATGTCATTAGATATCTGACTAAATTGATGTAAATATAAATCTCCGTTAAAAACAAATTTATTAAAGGACATTTATGTCACGAAATCATTTACATCAGCCAGGAAAAAATCCAGAGACAATTTTATTGACAAAAAGAGTCTTTATTGAGATTGATCAAATGTCTAAGCACTTAATACAGCTATACATTTTCTTCATAATTCCTTCAATATTTTTTCAACAACACGATTTGAAGCAATAACCGACACTTGTTTTGTCTGAGAACGTCACTTTGTTCTGAAAAAGATACATTTTCTTGGTCAAGTTGGAATTTGTTCAGAAAGTTGTATACGTATTGATGGAAATTATATTCCCAGTGATTACAACAGCTTGTGATCTGCTTTCCAATACAATGTATTTCACAATTGAATGAAAAACATTAGAAGATCATTCCGGAAACAAATTGTTAGTTGCATTTCTAGTAAGGAACAGTTCCCGACAGAATTACTTTAATTTTAACGCGATTATGCAGACACCCTTCACAAGAGAAGAATTATACAACCACGAAAAAATACTCCGTTATTTGGATGAAAACTGTGAATACACAGACATTATAGAGTTATTCTATTGCAACAGCTACCTTAGTATTTTGTTCATTTTTGAGGGACGCACGTTGACCTATAGTTGTAACCTTCTATGCCATTTGGATACCGGTGGAAAATCTTTCTCATTGGCAAGAATACCACATCTTTTTATATCTTTAAAAACCAATAAATGACATTAAACTAAAACTTGAGAATCGAAATGTCAAAGGGACCACAACCCGACTAAATAGCAAAAAACAGCCAAAAACCACCAGTGGGTCTTCAACACAGCAAGAAAATTCTGCACCCAGAGGCGGACTTCAGCTGGTGTGAACTTGTTCAGTAAAAATGTAATTAACTGCGAAAAAATTAAAATACATTTAATTTAAATCTATTACAATTAGAAAATTGATGATATTGATTACGTCTACTAGCTATATAGCACACATGATAAGTGAACAATCATTTAACTTGCTTTAACTTGCTGGGGGATATGTTTTTTTCTCTAAAAATATTCCTTGGCGTAGCTTAGAATTTATGGTTGATTTGACAATAAAGAAAGAAGGAAGAAAAAACTGTAAGACAAATCGATATCTTCTCCAAAAGCATATGATATAATATGATGATATGTTGAGTCTTTCACTCCATCTGCGTATTCAGCTATATTTTGTAGACTTTATTTTTTTCATTAAACGTTGAACAGACCGTTTTGTCCTTGAGTTGGTCTTAATGGTAATAGTGTATCTGTAAGTGGTATGTTATTTCTTACCAATATAGATACAGTTTTATAAACGCTGTCAGGGTTAACGGCTTTACATGATTATTTTGTGCCAGATTTGGACTATCGCTGGCTGTTATGAAATATTGTAACACGGCGACCGTCTTGTCAAGGAGGACATGAGTGTTCATCTCAAATAGATATTTCAGATTTCTTATTCCGCATTGCCCTTTGATTTCATTTTATACGCATTATTTTATTTAGACATTTTTATTTGTTAGTATATCAACGTAGAAACTACAACATAAAGATTGTTTCCAAAAGGTATTAGTTTCCGTTAAATTGTGGGTGAATTTGAAATACATGTAGGGGAGAATTATCTTGCCAAAAGCCAAATTTAAATGCAATTGTAACCAGAGCAAAAAAACATGGATCATCATAACCTGTCTTTTTCAAAACATAATTTCTCTGCTAAAATGCTAGTCTTGTATAATCAATAATCACTAGAGCTCACCCGCGAAATCGGGTATTTAGTCTAAGAGCTTGATTGAAAGTATGTAAACTGTTGTAGGATAAAATTTTGTAAACGATTTTATGAATGGAGTATTTCAGAAAAGGTATCAAACTGAGTCATAGTCACTTATAGACAGGACAATTATTTCAATTCCTTTTTTTTCCAAAGTGCGTTATTTATTATGCTTTCTGTTCAATTCCATGATTTTTGTTTTTCTGTAGAAGTAATATGAATAACGAACCTTTATCACGGCTGCACGTGAAATAAAAAAGTGCAAAACACGTTGCACGAAAATAATCCTTTACTCCCTCTCTTAAAGTTTAAAATCGGAAGTCTTGGGTGTGACTTAAAAGTTGGTCTGATGTCGGAAACTATATCCGCAATTGTCAGTTTTAATGCTTGTGTAACATGTGGAGCATATCTAGTAACCCATCCGAAATATCTGAGATCACTCAGGTATTTTGGTAGGGATTAGAGTTGCGCATTCTTTGTTTTTCCATGTTGCATTTGGTAAACAGCTGTTTATGTTTTGTGATTTGTCGTTGTTTTGTAACATTATCAGGGTATTATCAATTTATTGAGTTTGAATATCTGATTGGAATATTCTGCGTCTAGTCTATTGAGATAATTAAATGCCAGTGGTGTTTTCATACTGTCTGTACAATTCATTATGGAAATAATAAATTATAAAAAAACAAAAACAAAAACAAAAACAAGGACACAAGTCACAATAAATTTAATAAACTCTCTGTTGCACTTTAACCGTGCAGAAGATTCATTAAACACTCCTCCAATAAAAAGTATTTTCGAGATCATTACTCAATTTTGTAATAATTATCAAATTTCCAATTTTAATGCTTAATTTGATTTATTTATTAAGTCACTGTAACATGTCAAGATAACTAATTGTTATTTTAAACTGAGCCAAGTAGACTGAGTGCGCTCTCTTTGAAAATCAATAATAACATTTTTAGACTTCCTTCTTTTAAAAGTGCAAAATAATTTCTTAAGTGTCCGCCTAAATTCTCCACTCATTGAACAATAAAGAATAAAATTAATAGCATTGTTGATAAGAGCTAAAATATCCATCGCATCTCCAAGAGGGATGTACACGTTGTCGAAAAATCCCTTTAAAACTACACTGAGTATAATCAATATTCCTTGAGGAAACTCTGTCAGTAGAAATAGTACAATGACTGTCAACAACATTGTTGTTGTTTTCGATGTGTCTCTTGGTTTGTTGGAAAACACCCCACGTTTGACTTTGCGGGAAACTGCAAGCAATCGTCGATTTACTGTTTTTAGCAACATTGATCCATATATAATCATTAAAATACAAGGGAATATTTTTGCGAGTGAACTATACAACATGAGATTCATCATAACCACCGCACGGACATGAGGTGTCCCTAATTCGAGATCGCGTAAAATAAACATGGTCGTGTTTTGATATCTAACCAATTTATTTGACATGTAATTCGGAATCATCAGTATCACAGATGCAATAATTATCACAAACACAACTAACCTTGCTCTGATGAGACGGCGCATGCGTGTTAACGACCCTTTTGCGGGCGAATGAATATGGCGGTATCGAAATATAGCCATTGATACTCCTAGCCATATCGATATAGTATGAGCAGTTGCCGAGAAATTGACATGAAAGATCAAAAACATCATCCATCCATACGAGTTTTTCTCTTCTGATATATACCCAGACGGATACTGACAATAGAAATGAAGCGCGAAAGGGACATACGAACACATTGTCAGAATGTCAAACACGGCCATTGACGTTAGAATGAAGTTGATCGGTGTTTGCATGTGCTTCCGGGTCAGCACAGTTATGTTTATGACATTGGTTGGAATCCCGAAGAAGCAAACGAATAGACTAAGATAACCATGAACACCCATGTATTTTAGACTTATCGATTGGAGAGCGGGGTTCCAAAAGGGTTCTTCGTTGTGTTGAAAGTATAAATGCTTGAAATGCGATGTGTTGAAAATACTAGTTGTTAATTCCATTATCAGAGTGCTGTTATACGTTAGTAAAAAGTTCATTTCTCCACTTGATTTGTATCTCTGTTAAACAAAAGAGATGGATCACCTTCTGCTTGAATTTATTCTCAAAGACTGTAACATGCAGCTACCATAAAACTTGTTGTGAATATCGAGATATTACTAGACATATAACTTCAATCCGGTCTGAATGTCTTTTAAACTTCTCACTGAAAAATAAATATAGATCATTTATATATATATATTAGACAGATTATTGTGAGGTGTCCATTTCCATATTGTCCTTGATATCATCCCGAGACTCCCATATCAGTCCAAAGAAGCAAACCAAAGGCTTATATAGGTCGAGGGATGATACCAGGGCCAATATGGAAAATCATGTTATAATCTAAATATCACACATTAAAAAAATCCCTCAAAAGAAGAATTAATTTTATTTTCATTCTGGCATAATCATAGTTACATCTTTTTCTCATTCACGATCATTTTTTTTTAATTTATTGATGAATTTTAGAAATAAAAGAAGTCAGTCTTACCTGGAGAAGACACCAACAAATCAATTTTGAAATTGTCCTCACAAATTATGTGTCAGTGCTATTTCATTCCATCTGATAAAATGACCATCACAGATGATTTACATCTTCTTTTATATTAACACTTTCAAGTATACTCATGTTTGTGTTTGATTAAAAACGACGGGGAACGGTGAAATGATAATGTCACCTGAAGGTGTGAATATGTTATAAATGTGTCAGAACCTACGAATGGATTGATATTAGATCGTCCTTTTCTTGAATATGCATGGAACATATGACCCTGAACATTCAACAAACAGCAATAGTTTCTCAGTGATATAGCATTGAGTCTATTGAGTACATTGTCATTAAAACTATAACGGAATATACAACCAAAAGCAAATTTTACTACTTTCTTTTATTTTATAAATAAACAAGAGGAACTAAACCTGAATACCATTCCGGATCTCCTGACTTCATCCCATTCTTTACGGGTTCATTAGTGTTTTGTTGCTTGTCATTTTAAAGGTTTTTCCTGTTGCACAGTCATGGTGTGGTGTTGTTCAGAGTCTTTTGAAAAGGGACGCTACTCCACAAAAGTGAACATATACTACATTTATATGTATAACTAATATTTATTTACCGGACAAAATAATGTAAAAAAAGAATTTTCAGTCAAATGGGAAGTATGTCTTCTATGCCCCCTGAATACAGTGTTCACTGTTGTCGTTTTCTTCTTCTTTTTTTTATATCAAACTTATGAATGACTAAGCGGTATGGGCTTTGCTCATTGTTGAATGCCGTATGGTGACCTATAGTCGTTAAGTCTGTGTCATTTGGTATCTTGTGGATAGTTGTCTCATTTGCAATTATACCACGTCTTCTTTTTTATACTATGAATTGTATTTGCCATTTTAGTAGTTTTACTTCCTTTTTATATTTCACATCCATTATCATAAGTGACTTTTTCTTGACTTATTTCTAAATGTACATGCTCTTCCCACATTTAATGGTGCCATGTCTTGGAAATAACGAAAACAACTTATTCTACAATCAAAATAATTTACTTGCAAAATTGAGGTTACTTACTAATTCTACAATTTTCTAATGAAATATTCATTTAGTTTAGAAAACTCTTCAATGTTCAACTCTTTCCAATTATCATGTACAAATGTCACTTCATTTTCATCGCCAATTTTATTGAAATTGTCACTTTTATTGGGAAAATTCTTCTAAATGAAAATATAAAATCACTCAAGGGGAAACTTCATTACAATATTCATCACATAGCAAGTTCTTAAAAGATTGTTGAGTCCGTTCTTTATCAAGAATGATCGATTCTACTGGAATGAGCTTTTTCAGTATTTCAGGGAAAAATTATTATGACAAATAATGACATCATTGATAAATAATATTATTGAAGGAAAATATATTATCTTCAAGTTTACAAAGTTTGAACGATTTCGTCTCGAAATCACGTGGGTAATTTAAGCCATATTTATCTATGATACTAAAATAACGAGGTCCAATTTGTCAGCCGTCATCACGTTCCGCATCTGACACGCGCACCACCAAACGGTGTATTTAGAATTTTGCTGTATACTGTTGAGTAAAAAATACTCCATTCAAGGCCCTTTTGTTTTCCAAATTATTAATATTACTAATAATTGATAGGTTCCAGGTCGACGGGTTCAAACAGAAAGATTTTGAAAGCAGAGAAAACTGCATCTGATAATCGGCATGACTTTATCAGATGACAATACCAATACTAAAATAAGGCATACGCATAGTTATATACTTTAATTCAGTCACGGACCCGCGATATCACGGGTGTGTTCTAGTGTTATCTAGTTGAACATAATATATTAACAGTTTCTCGCCCGGCGGTAATCGAAACAAAACCTTGTTTCTTATGAGATTTTAGAAAGCCTCTTTAACAGTTTTTCTAGCCGCGAAATGTTACCTTTTGAAAGATTTGTATTATTCCTTTTAAAAATCGATAAAACTAACGCTATCTGAAGAATGGACTAACCAATTGTATATGATTTGCAAAAACTTTAACAAGATTGGACCGCCAGAATATTTTTATTTTATCTAACACCTTTGTTTATTTTCAATCTCGACATCAACTTCTCCCCTTATTAAAGTCGCCAAAGAAGGCAATAATTAAGGACACGAAATCGCACAAGAAGCGCACATACAGGACGATTTGAATAAATTCGAATCATTGGACAAGTTTCCCCCATAACAAACACATATAAGCACAAAATCCTCCTCCAGAAAAGAGATAAAAATAAAGTATCAATAAACAACAAATAAAAACAAAGCAGTTAACGTTATAGTTCATATATTAAATAAAAAAAGAAAAGAAAACAAGAATGTGTCCATAGTACACGGATGTCCCACTCACACTATCGTTCAGTTTGGGTCAAAATGTAATTCGGCATTAACATTTAAAAGATCATAATATCTTATGGAACATAATTATGAACAAAGTATTCAGTTAATTGGATTTTATCGGAAAGTACCAGACGGACGAACGGACGCACAGACCAAAAATATTATGCTGATAGGTGGGACGCACAAAAACAATGCGGTTACCAATAACACAATTTTGAGAAGCCAACCTATCAAAGAGAATTAATTCGGGTGCGGGAATTTTTCGCTACATTGAAGACCTGTTGGTGACCTTCTGCTGTTGTTATTATTTTTTTTTATTTGGTCGGGTTGTTGTCTCTTTGACACATTCCCCATTTCCATTCTCAATTTTATTTTTTACAGAGTTTGTCTTTAGTGCCGTGTGGAGGCAGTAGAGTGCCTCCAAGTGCTTCAGGTTTATGCTCTTATAATATACTAGATTATGGAGTGTGTGTCCGAGCGAGAACTGCTCTAGTTCATTACTTTAGAAATATTTATCAAAAAGTAGTATTTCAATATTCAGCCCCATTCTACAATTTAGTCAGCCATCAGTCCTACCCTGATAAACACTGTCTTTTTCGGGTAATTTATACTGATAGCGTTTGACATTTTCAGCCGAACAAACATTTATCAATTTTACATAACTTAAATTGTTGTATGCTGGTTCATATTCTGGACGCCAATCTTTGCTCCTTTATTATGTAATTCACTATCAAAACATGAAGCTTAGAAATGGAAAAATACTAAAATCTAAACTTGTTCAAAGGGTATCTACACGTCTCAATCTCCAAAATCGGTTATCTAAAAATACTACCATCGCTAACATTTTTAACAATAAAAATCGTGGTTACCCTTCTATCGATAAGTGTCATGCCAAAAAATGACTTACATGTCCCCGTCTTTCCACCAACAATACGGTAAGGTCCACGTTTAATGGTCGCACATTTTCTTTAAATTTTGAAACTGATATAACTTGAAAAACAAACAGTATTATTTATTTACTCACATGAAACAAACCGGGATGTGGTATTCAGTACGTAGGAGAAACTGGACGATATTTATCTAAACGCACTCAAGAACATCTGTATCGTTTTAAAAGACCAAATAAATTCAAAAGTATCATTTACCAACACCTTAAGAAGCACAACAATCCTTTTAAATATTTAGCATGCAGTTCAACCTTTAGAAGTAGTAAATAAGCAGCCTGGTGAATCGCATTCGAAGTTTGTACGATCACGGAAAATAATTGAATTAAATTGGATTAAAAAATTACAGACAGTTTACCCTCTCTGTCTAAATGATAATATCATGGGAATTGGTAATATATCTAGAACCAATTCAGTTAACATTTTGGATATAGTTTCTAAAACTGTTCGTAAAAACCGTTCTCACGGTCGTAGAACAAATCGCAATCAAAGAAAATGTCGGGCCAATCATACCAATATTTCGGACCTAATTCCTATTTCAAAAAACAACGGCAGACATTATCTGTTAACAAAACTCTGTTCGTTACCGGTTAATAAGTTAAATAAAATTTTGGAGGATTGCAACACAATTTCATATAGCAGTCCTAAGTATGAAATTATTCAAATAATTATTGCATATTGTTATTCTAAATTATTTCCCAAAATTGATCGCCCTGAAGATAATAAAAAACATTTTATTAAAATTAAGTATGTCAATAAAGGCTTTGATTTTGTAAATATTGCCGGTATATTTAACGACCATTCTGTTAAAGAACAAATTCCTGGATATTTTGACAATACTGAGCTACCTCTTATTTGTTATATTCACAAGAAATCTACCCGGAAATTTGTGTTTAATTATAGTCAATTGTGTAAAGATGTTAATATCAGTGAAAATACACCTACTTCATGTAATTGCAGTAATTCCGAATATAATTATGGACCCATTTCCCATGTTATAACAGGAGATCTTAACATCGTTCAGGACCGAGAGTTGAAATCATTCCTCAGTAAAAGACCTAAATATCGTCCCCCGTTAATTATTAATTGGAATGAGTATCGTAATATCATCCACGACTCACTCCATACTAACTGTATGAAATGGATAAAACGGGAAAAAGCTGACAAAAAATCTTTGGACTCTTTTTTTAATTCAGTAATGAAGATAGTTGATATACGTATTCAACATTTTAAAGAACATTTTACTATTAACAATAACCACAATAAACCTATTTCTCGTATCAAACATAAACTAAAAGAACTAGCCAAGGAATTTGTTTTTGTCCCGGCCGATAAAGCTGCTAATAATATTATTATTGTTTGACGTAAATTTTACATTGAGGTTCTGAAAAAGGAAATCACCAATTCACCAACATTCCAACTGACTCCATTTTCAGAAACGAAATCTGTAACAAACATAAACTTTTAGCCACCGCTTTACAAGCAGAGCCAAATACAATGAAAGTCCCAACTATGTATTGGCTTCCGAAGCTACACAAAACCCCTTACAAATATAGATTTATTTCGTCTTCAAGCCATTGTTCAACTACTAAATTGTCTATTCTTCTTACCAGCACACTTGGTACAATTAAAAACCTTATAATAAATTGTTCAAATAAGGCCTTCGAAAATAGTGGAATAAATTACTTTTGGAGTGTCAAGAACTCGTTGGAAGTACTTGATAAATTGCATGCTTATATTGGTGATTTTGAATCTGTTCAAAGTTTTGATTTTTCTACCCTGTATACCACATTGCCTCACATTCTCAATTGGTGATTTTGAATCTGTTCAAAGTTTTGATTTTTCTACCCTGTATACCACATTGCCTCACATTCTCATTAAGAAAAAATTCACACATCTAATTAAATGGGCATTCAAAAAATCAGAATGTGAATATATATGTTCAAACTCTTTTAGGTCATTTTTTAGTAGCAATAAACAAAAAAACTATGTTAATTGGACATGCTTTGATACTATATATGCCCTTGAATTTTTACTAGATAACATTTTTGTTCGCTTTGGGGATTCCGTATATCGTCAGATTATCGGAATTCCAATGGGGACTAACTGTGCACCACTTATTGCGGACCTCTTTTTGTATTGTTATGAGTTACAATTTATGACAAAAATAAGCAAAGACCCATCAAAACAACATCTGATAAACAAATTTAATAATACTTTTAGATATTTGGATGATATTTTGGCTCTCAATAATGACGACTTCAGTATGTATATTAATGAAATTTATCCTGCTGAACTTACTTTAAATAAAGCTAATACTAATAATGACCACTGCCCTTTCCGCGATCTTGATATCTATATCACTAACGGAAAGCTGAATACTAAAATTTATGATAAATGGGATGATTTTTCATTTCCTATCGTTAATTATCCGTTTTTAGATGGTGACGTTCCCTTGTCACCATCTTACGGTGTCTATATATCTCAACTTGTACGATTCGCTCGTGTATGTAACAATGTTTTAGATTTTAACGAGAGAAATTTATGTATTACTGAAAAATTATTACACCAGGGTTTTCGATATCACAAACTAGTCAAAACATTTACTAAATTTTATCATCGGTATAAAGACATCATTCGTAAATATAGCTCAACATGCAGACTTTTTATACGTTCAGGTATTTCACATCCATTTTTTTATGGAAATATTCTTTATAAAGCACAAAGGTGTCAGTATTCATCTCAGAAACTTACAAAACCTTTGAATAGACTTATTAAGAAGGGATATAATTACGATACTGTTGTCAAGTCATTAAAGATTGCATATTTTGGCGTTAATATTGAGTCACTGATAAGGTCTTTGCGTCGGAACTAAACACATTTATTCTAAAAACAGTTGTTGGCATGACACGGGTTATGTTCTTCTCATATATGTTATGATGGTATGATACTAAACCCCTAACGGGAAGGATTGTGCCTGATGTTCATATGATGAAATCATAATCTTTCAGTCAGTTTAATTGAAGTCTGGAGCTGGCATGTAAGTTAACTGCTAGTAGTCTGTTGTTATTTATGTATTATTGTCATTTTGTTTATTTTCTTTGGTTACATCTTCTGACATCAGACTCGGACTTCTGTTGAACTGAATTTTAATGTGCGTATTGTTATGCTTTTACTTTTCTACATTGGTTAGAGGTATAGGGGGAGGGTTGAGATCTCACAAACATGTTTAACCCCGCCGCATTTTTGCGCCTGTCCCAAGTCAGGAGCCTCTGGCCTTTGTTAGTCTTGTATTATTTTAATTTTAGTTTCTTGTGTACAATTTGGAAATTAGTATGGCGTTCATTATCACTGAACTAGTATATATTTGTTTAGGGGCCAGCTGAAGGACGCCTCCGGGTGCGGGAATTTCTCGCTACATTGAAGACCTGTTGGTGACCTTCTGCTGTTGTTGTTTTTTTTATTTGGTCGGGTTGTTGTCTCTTTGACACATTCCCCATTTCCATTCTCAATTTTATCTAATTTCAACAATTTACCGTTTAATTAAGTAGGACACTTTGACCCTTTGACCAGACTAGAGACATTATACATTTACAATAATAATAGCTCACTCTTTTATTTAAGCCGGTTAGTAATAACCAATTAAACAGAATTATCTTCTCTGCTGTCTTAAATTATTTTATTCCGCTTAATTTTCAATTAGCAAATAAAACTGGTTATACTTGATCTGTAAGACATGTGATATGGTATGATATAAAATGATAATACAAAATGTGTTAAGGCGATTTATTATGTGACTTCAGCTTACAGATTATCTAAGCTGGACTACGTGGATACTTTTCAATAAGGTAAAAGGGCGGTCAATTCCATGTACATGAACTACGAATTTAGCATTGCACAATTAAATTCATTTATTTCTCAAAGATATAAAAAGATGTGGAATGAGTGCCAATGAGACAACTCTACATCGAAGTCACAATTTGTATAAGAAAACCAGTATAGGTAAACACGGAGCTTTGGCTCTAACCGAACAGTAGCTACATAGGGCCCCAAAAAAGACAATTATAAAACTATTCAAACTGGAGAACCAACGGTCAGATTGTTTGTGACGTCTTTCAACTAAATCCGTTGGATTTGTACTAATTGATACCTTTACATAATTTTAAACCTCTGAAACCTTCAAAAAGGGAAATTTCATGATCAACTTTTATAATCCCTCAGAAATGAAAAAGGGAGATTTTGAGCAAACGACATTTTCAAACTAAGTGTTTTTGTTTTCGCGCCAATTAATTAAGGCAAGCTGTCTCCAACACCTTGTTCACTTTGTTACTATTTTTTGCTGCAACACCAGTAGTTTAGTGCTTACAAAAAAATTAACATTTAATTTGCCGGTACCAAGTCAGTAGCTTGCTATGGAGTGGTTATCGTTGGTTCCTGTCTGTCATATTTGTTTGTCTTTTATTGTTTTATTATAAATATGCAGACCGTTGGTTTGTTTTTGCGTTGGATTGATTGAGGTAATTCACGTTTTGTGACATATTTTTGTATGTCTATTTCCGAATAAAAAATGTAACAGATAGTAGTAAAACAAAATAGCGTAGAACTAAGATTTCGAAATAATAAATAAGTATAAAAACAAATTTGAAAATAAATAAACTATAAATGATAATTGTTTTACCTCAATCGTTGAAAATGTTACTTTTCTTATATATATGTTCTTGGTTGGCCAGATATCCACAGCTGTGTAATTATCAAATGAACAGATTTTATTGACTGATCACAAGCTAAGTGAATTACTCTTTCGCGGATTAACTTTGACGTAAACTGTGTAATATTTCCTTAACCAATAAATTTCATAACTGCATCAAGTCAAGTATCAAACAGACAATGTATTAAAGTCAGTTATCGTATTACAAATCATTTGTTAATTAGCGTTCCTTACTTGCCACAATCTAGCATTCATTTAAATTTACTTTAGGGATACTAAGATATAGGAAGATGTGGTATGAATGCCGATGAGACAACTCTCCATCCAAATAACAATTAAGGGTTACGGTTTGTTTAGGGTTATTTTTATTAGGTCTTGTTTTAGATACTGGTTAGGATTTAGGGTTAGTGCCAATGTTAGGGTAACATAAGGTTTTGGAAAAGGGTTAGTTTATATAAAAAAAGAAGATGTGGTATGATTGGTATGACACCTCTCAACAACAGACCAAATGACACAGAAATTTACAACTATAGGCCACCCCACCGAACGGCCATCAACAACGAGCAAAGGCCATACCACATAGTCAGCTATAAAATGTTCCAAAATGACTAGTGTAAAACAATTAAAACGAGAAAAATTAACGGCCTACTTTATCTACAATATCATGAACGAAAGACATAAATGTAACACAGAAACAAACGACAACCACTGAACTACAAGCTCTTGGATTTGGACAGGCACATACATAATGAAGCGGTGTTAAACATATTGGTCCAGTGTTCTTATTAGTTCACCTACACTTAAATCAGCCTATCAACCCCGAGGAAGCGAATTGGAACCGCGGACAAGGAGCTCCGGATGTATGAACGAATAAAACTGCACACCACGATTTAACGATAATAAATGAAATGAGGTAACTGTAAGTTCTTAATTTCTGTATTCTTTAGTTTTAGGCAACTACATAAAAATGTATACTACTTAAGGAAGATACCGATTTTATTGAGCTTTAACTCCTTTGAAACCGTACAAAGTCAGAAATATTTAAGATCATTCTTTAAGATGTAACATAAGCCATCAAATGACTAGTTCAAAAATGGTACAGAAACAATGATTCGGTGCTACATGTAAACAAGTTACTGAGACACACACTTATCAGTAGTCAGTATAGTCCTCAAGCAGCGGTATCTTTCAAGTGGTGGAAAATGAAATTAACCTTAATTGAGTTTTTACAAGAAGCAATGGAAGTTCAAGGTTTTGATCTTCTCTGAAGACCTTTAAACTTTTTTTTATTCGAGAGTCACTGATGAATCTTTTGTTTGGCGGATACTGACATTCTAGCGAGAGTTTATTGGTCATAATAACATACATGTACAATGTAGTAGTTTCTAACGTTTGTGTATATATCTCAGGCTCGTTTTCCCCTCAAATTGAAGCGAAATGTGCGATTTTGACCCTATTTCCAAACATGTCCACCCTATCAACAACAACGGTTACATCAAATTCAAAGACTTTTAAAACCAAGTCCGTATGATTTTTATGTGAAAAAACAGTAGAATTTGAAATGTAAACCTTTCCCTTTGTTGTTTTTGACTTAAAAATCCTGTTATTTTCAGATTTATGTCTAATTTCTAATTTTAGTTTAAGGCAAAAAATATTGATTTAATCGATTTTTTGTAAAATTTTCCCGGAAGATTTAAAAAAAAAACCAGATATGTCAAAGCTATGAACTTTTTGAGCATTTTAAGGTTAAAAAAAATGGGGATCACCAGGCTTTTAAAAAAGTTGTGAGCTTTTGTTTAACCCCTCTAACCAGGTTCAATCCACCATTTTCTACATTAGAAAATGCCTGTTCCAAGTCAGGAATATGACAGTTGTTATCCATTCGTTTGATGTGTTTGGACTTTTGATTTTGCCTTTTGATTTTTGATTTTCCTTTTTGAATTTTCCTCGGAGTTCGGTATTTTTGTGTTTTTACTTTCTAAGGTCTGATTTCAATGCACTCCATTAATTACTTAATCATGAATTCTTTATTGATGACTTTAATAAAATAGTGTTTGTAATTATATCAATAAACGATGGCTGAATATAAATGTGGTTATCGTATGACTGTTTGTTATCAAAAAGCGAAATTTTGATTATTTTGGTGAAATACCAACGGTCTAATCTATATAAAAAACGAGAAACAAGTATAAATTACATAAAAAAACGACAACTACTGTACATACTGTACTGTATGATTATTATTGATATTTACAAATTGGCTTTATTTATGGAATTATGAGTCATTATGCAATTTGAATATTTTGAATCTAACAGAAAAGAACAAAAAACGGACAACATATTAATGATGCACGATGAATAACGTAGATTGGACGTGCATTGAGTGAATCGAACGCAAGTCAACTGTACTTATTTGTTCGATGGTCTCCGTCGATCACATTAATCCTGAAGGGGTCATGTCCCAGTCACTGGAACGGAACGGACGTGATTGGTCAGTTACTCTTTACCCGCTATCTGCAATGTTGGTTTACGGATAGATGTCTCAACGACTTACTATTGTCGATGACAGACACCAATCCAACGCTGTTCAGGTTACGTTCTTGATTGTGTAAATACACGCGTCAGTAAACACAGTGGATGGAGGAGTGTTTAGCCGACGGACGTCCGTGGTGTTAGATAATGGACTGCTTTTACACTGTCTCACGACTTTGTTTTTGATATTGTTTCCTGTCGCCGTTAAAACTATGTCCCAGACTAATCGACCAGTTCCTCATCATCGTGGTTAGCGGGTCTCACAGCTGACATACATGGCCCTGAATGCAGTCGTTGTGAAGGAAGTTGACTGCAAACATACCAAAATTAGTTTAAAAAAAAACTAAATAGATCAGCATAACCAGAATGGCCGCCTTTGTCCTACTTGACAACAAAAAATCCTATTTTAACGCTCACCAAACGTCTTTAGGCACCGTGACGACCCTGCGAGTGCTTACTATCCATTCAACTGTTCAACACCATCAGTTAGTTGATCGGTAACTTGATTTAAGATCAGTAACGAGACCTTTTTGTTTACTTGTCTATGTCCAATCATGTATGTTTTATATGTTTAAAGTTTTGACCTGATACTCCCCTCTCCCTGTTCCATATTCACGCTTGATAAGAACTATGAAATAACCAAAATGCTAATTTATAAAAATTGAAACCGACTCTTTGACTATTTTCGATGTGGAATTTTATCTCCTAACTTAAAGGATAAAACTTTAAAAGAAAGATTTAGGAAAAGCAAGTTTCAAGATTTATAGGTTTTTTTTCATACCTTAACTTCCTTATGTCGAAATCTCGACTCTGCCTTTTTTTTATTATGTTCCTCATAGGTGTCAATGACTTCCATAGTGATAATAGGACAGATGGCTAACACGAAAGGTCAATTTTATCTAGATCATACTTACGAGTAATTCATATTATCGGCTTTCGGGATGATAAACCATAATCTATAATCTGGACACATTACCCGCGCATTAAAAACATTTTTTTGAAAGAGATCGTGAAAGAAATCATGATACATGTATCTTGTTTTTATAAAGGAGCATATATATACATTTTTTATAGATAAGCTTAGTCTGGTCCTATTTATTGACCAATACAGCTGGTCCTATTTATTGACCAATACAAACTATGATACCATTAGGTTCAAGGTAACTGCACAACAAGAACATAACTGTTCAATTTTTTTTTTCTTCTTATTTTTTCATGGCCTTGTCAGGTTTATTCGATTTATGAGGTTGAATGTCCCTCTCGTATCGATTTTTCATCCCTCTTTTACACAAGATTTTTGCTTAGTTTTCCACTTGATAACTTAATTGTTTGTTGATTTTTTTTTCTGCACTTAAACGATTCTTTTAGATACAAGATTATTTTATAAAGAAAAGGAAATTATTGAATAATGACTCATTATTCCATGAATAATGCAGATTTGTAAAAAGTAATACTAATCACATAATCCATTACAATAACATTCATCTAATTAAAACGAGTTGTTGATTTTAAATGAAAATAACACTTAATAAATATCGTGCGTCAGAATCACTTTTCTGTATTTAACTGCATAAAAAATGCCAAAATCTAAAATTAAAATCCAGGGATTTATAAATAACTTTAAAAGCTACAGATTACATGTACTATATTATTATGATCAACAAACTCAACATAGATATCAGCATTAAAAGTATCCATCAGACAAAAGATTCAGTAGTGACGATCGAATGAAAATTTTAAAATAGTCAAAAGGCAAAAAATGTACGAGCACAAATGGACCTAGAAAAATATTCATGTTAAACCTTCTTCTGAGGTGCAGGAAAAAAATATTGCAAGACTATAAAAAAATGTTTGCATTACACATATATATGCAGTACAAGTTTTTGTTCAGTTTGTGATGAACCATTGTAAAGCATTGATATTGTGTGTATATATGCAGATATGAGACTGTTGACAAAGTGATCGATAATGCCTATTGCATTGTCATCGCAATGATTGTATGACTATCATTTCACATCAAAACACTATCATGGTATATAGGTTTAATACATTCTCGTCACCATATATACAAACAGTTATAGAATGATATGTTTTCCTGTAAAACACGAATATCACAGATAGATAATGGAGTTTTGGGTTGAAAGAGTTTACAATGTTCTAATGCGACCAAACCCTGTCTTGCTCTTTTAAGAGTTGCGATTCCCTCAGTTTTCGGTTTAACTTTAAGTTAGTTGTGTGTGTACGTCATGTAATGAGATTCGAACATAAGTTAACTACATGTACTGCTGCCTCATATTTATTAAAAGCATAACCTGGCAAGGGAAACATTTAAGAAAAGGGCCAATAATATCAAAGACTTGTTATTTTGGACTTTAACGGTGTTTTAAGACTTCAGCGGAATTCATTGTGTAGTTCTAGCTGCGTTGTGTACTTTAACGAAAATGTGTTGTAGATTTGAGCGGTGTTTTGGACTTTACAATATGTGTGAATTTTAGCGGTCCCACAGAGCATTAAAAAACTAGTCTTATAACGAAAAAAAAAATAAACTACTCCTCATGTTCTTACGGCTTTTTTTATTATATCATATTTAAAATATGCAATGGTTAAGCGATCATTATGAAAGTGAACATAAAATCGTTAGTAAGAACACATTAAACAGAGGTCTTATGTATAGTACTAGGGAGTGGAAATGAATACAATATATTCATTTATTGATTTTCGCCTGTATTTATCTATTTGCTTATGTCTAATAATACATTTTCATATTTGATTATTCGAAACCTTTATCTCTTAATTATACATTGCCTTGCTTATTACTTATACATTGCCTTGCTTATTACTTTTACATTGCGTTGCTTATAACTAATACATTGCCTTGCTTATAACTTATATACATTCTTGCTAGTTACTTATGCATTGCCTTGCTTTGACTAAGAGTTAAACTTTGTTAAATTATTAAATGTCGACCCCAGATCGAATTCAATAATAAAAGGCATCTACATTTACTTTGTTTCGGATTGTACAGTCATAATTGACAAGCACTTCCCTTAACTCATCGTTATAGTTATAGAACCATTAATGTTTTAAATCACAACACAAAGAATGAGTGGATCACTTTAACCTCTATAAACCGCGCGGGTAAAAAAATCCAAGATAAAAGACGCCGCCCGTTAAGCTATGTGGGATGTATAAGTACACAACCACGTCCGTATTGCTATTCCATGTGTCTCGTGTAAAAATAATGCCAGGCCGTACATGCTAAAGATCAGTTCTTAATTTGTAACTATAGTCTATAATGAGTTGCAGTTAAAATTTCCAAACTTTCATCCGATTCACGAATTTTCAAAAACCTAACTAATGTATGCATTTGCAATTCGCCTTTTCTGAATCTAAATGACTATGGGTAGTCTTGGTAAAAAAAAACTACCAAAATAAAAATAGCATTACGCCATTGGATTGATTTCCATTGTTTAGAACATTCTAAACTAATCACAACGTTTTGATGTACGCTTTCAAAATAATTACCCAGAATGCATTAGATTCTGAAACGGCGAATTGGTTCTCGCCCATAATGTTCAATATATATTTGCCCGTAACCAACGTATATCCAAACATTCATAATTAAGCTTGATCTTTAAAATGATATTCATGTAGATGATTTATAGGATATCATGACAATCGTATCTAGTATTTTATATGTATATGATATATTACATATGATATGTAGGACACACTATGATAGCAAAAACCATGCTTTAAACCGAACGGAAAAGTTTATACAGATTTAAAACTATTCAATTTACTTTATATAAACTTGTGGGTAATGTGGTCTTAGGAGCTAGAATATTGCCATAAATTGATGGAATTATAAAAAAAAAAACATATCAGGTCTGATCGCCGCACCTTAATAGCACAATTCCGCGTTCGCACTCTTAATTGCACATAACGACCGTTTAATATGAAAACAGGAAACAACTTATAAGGAGTATACTTCTTGCACGAAGTTGACAATATGAAATGTTTTCTAAACGTAATTGTTATCGGATTAACCAGCACTAAATGACAATGGCCTGTCGTATGGTAGTTAAACATATCTTCACTATTATCATTAATTCAAAGTTAACCATAAGACATGTCATCTAAACGTACGTTTGACCAAAATGAACGTCATCACTAATATATTGTTCAGAATACAGCTTTATCGTTAATTGTCTTTTATTCGATCTACAACCATAATTACTACGCTATTATATTTGTTTGTGAATACAATTGTTGTTGTGGCAACACGATTATGACATTGTCAATAGTTTGAACTTTGCAGACGTCGACGTGGTTAGAAAGATTAAGCAATTCTAAGAGTACATCAATGCACAATGACACAACATCCCATCGACATATTAAAGTAATACACGAGATATCTGAAGGTCGATATGTGACCATATGTAGTCTGATTAAATATATAGAAAGTTGTAAAAACAATAGGTCTAAATCGAGTCGGAAAAACGAAATGATCTTTTATTAAAATTTAAATCAGTGGTTTTTCAAAGGGTACGTGGAACAAAGAAAAAACCCAGGAACAATCATTTGAATGCCCCCTTTTTGTGCTTTTTTGTTAAAAATTGGATTGCTTATTGTGATTGTGACACGGTGATTATTGCTGTACCCCTATTTTGACAATTTTGCCTATTATGTCTGATTTGTTCACGCATCGTTATGCATATAATGGGATTTGATGCGACTGTCATACAAGTGAGATGCTAATCGCTATAAAACCAGGTTCAACCCAACATTTTCTATATTTGTAAATGCCTGTACCAAGTCAGGAATATGACAGTTGACGTCCATTCGTTTGATGTATTTTATCATTTGATTTTGCCTTTAGATTAGGGACGTTCCATTTTGAATTTTCCGTGGAATTCAGTATTTTTGTGATTTTACTTTTTTGAATCTTTGCATAAGAGATTGGATACGTTTAAGTAAAAGAATAATTCAATAGTAAAATGCCTGTACCAAGTCAGGAAGATGACAGTTGTCGTCCATTCGTTTTTTGATGTTTTGTCATTTGGTTTTGCCATTTGAATACGAACTTTCCGATTGAATTTTCCACGAAGTTCAGTATTTTTGTGATTTTACTTTACACTAGATCATACAAAAATATAATTCGGAATGATCTCAGTTATTGAAGACAAACTCAATTACCTACCGTGGATATGAAATCAGGCCCCTCTTACACTCTGATATTCGGATAGCTTCAATTTAGTACAGCATTGTCATTAACAGTAAATGAGGACACACTATTTTATAATGCCCAAAAACAAACTTGTAAAACATTTCATTGCAACAAGACAGAACATGTTAGTTTGGCTTTAAACTATTATACATAAGCTCGAAAACAGTTAACATTTGTTCGTTTGAGCGGCATCAAACGAAATGAATTACGGTATAATTTAGATATGTATCAATTGATATATTAAGTCAAAAAGAAATGGTTACATCTCAATAACAAATATTATTGTAAAAATCAGTGTTTTAACATCGATTACATTTGATTTTACCAATTGTTTTAGTAGTTTGATTAATAGTACAATGTATTCTCAACGATTTAACTTCGAGTATATCTTAGACCATTTAAAAAACACGTTAACACGAAACCTTCTTATTTTTGTGTTTATAATAAATATATATATCGATCAAAAACTTCCCAGAAGCGGATACCCCCAAACCCCCTCCCCCAAAATAAGAATAAGTTAAAAAAAACAATAAAATAGAAGGGATCGATGGAAATATAGTTTTGATACATTTTGACCTGATTTTATTAAGTGGACCAGAATATTGTTATATATGTTACTATAATCACGTGATTCTTACACTAAAAGCTGAAATTAAACGCTCTCTATATGTATATGTTGTGTACAAGTTGTCATTTTGTACAAATAATAATTTGTACAAATAGTTATCAAAGGTACCGGGATTATAATTTAGTACGCCAGACGCGCGTTTCCTCAAAAATTTGTACAGTATTTAACGAAAATTAACTTATAACTTGTACAATAATTTCCAATGTGGATCTTAGTGAAAAAAGCATTGATATAAATCACCATAGCATTGTTATGAAATAATCACACATAACATCTTTTTCATAAAGTACAAATATAGTTCTTTGTCATTTGTTTGAGCCGATGAGTGAATGATTGCCTGAGGAGTCGCCTCTTTTGACTATCACATTTAACTCTTGTTGCCAAAGCTATATTATGTACTTACTTCTAGTCATTTACTCAGTTTATGTACTAGTAATAGGGTAAACATGGCCGACATTGTGGATTAGAAGGAGAGGTTTGTCCAAAATGTTCTGATCTAGCAGAGAATGATACTCGAAAGAACAATCATGTGTACATGTGTTTGTATAGGAACAAGGATAATGGGCTTATATCTAAATTGAGTTTGTCATTGACATTGAAACACCAATCATATTTGCCACGAAGCATGTGCTGTGTGGACAATAGACCCAATATACTAATTTCTTTCCGAGAAAATAGGCCAGTAATTTTCAGAACTTGTTGTTTAGGATTTATGTCATTATGCATATTCCTCAGTATGATCGTGTCCAAACTGATTCTTGGAATATCAAAGACATTATTGTTGAATCTGGAGATTATGGGTATCAAATTGGAACAGCTGTATGAATTTTAAAAGGATATCTATGTTTAAAAGTTAAAAGTTAAACTGAACCTCTGAAAGACATAATAATTCAAAGCAACAGTTCCCGAGCTTCAAATTTCTCTACATGAAGCAGTTAAACAACCTTCAAAAACAAGTTGTCGAGGATTTCTTTCATACAGTGGGTACAGTTCCTCTAGATGCAAATTTAATGTCATTCTCAAGCAAGTTTGAGCAACTCCTGATGCCAAAATTCACTTACCGACTCAAACTAATTATAACGAACAACGTATACTTCAGTATTTGATTAACAAGGTGTTCTGTGTGGTTATTTAATAACAATTCTAGATCTGCAGTGAGTATCCATGCTTTTTTTTTTACACCAAATGATATATTATAAATTATTGTACAAGTTGTAAGTGATTTTTTGTCAAGTTTTGTACAAATTGTACAATTTTTACCAAGTCAAAATACAAATTATAACTTGTACAATTTGTTCGTACAAAATGATAACTTGTACATCGTGTAAATTATTTTACTTGCTAAGTACGGATAAAACACTCATTTGAATATTGTTTTTGTTTTGAAAGTGCAAATCAACAAAGGCTTATAAGGTAATGGTGGTATTACATTTGTAAGTTGACTTCAAATTTGTTTAAGAGATAAAACTGAATGTGATCACCTTTTCTGTTAAAAAAAACATGTTTACAGTGTCATAATATTTTGAGATTATTTTAATTTTATATAGATCTGGTACACAGAAACCAGACACAGAATGTGTTCGTTCTGCGCATTTCGTTTTAGGTGAGAAAAAACCCTTAAAGTGCGAAAAAAAATTTATAAAAACTAATGACAAATTTTGAAAACTTTGAAAGAGTAATAAATGTTGTTTATTCTGGATTTTGTTTTCATTTTTTAAACCTTTTTTTTATATTATAATAATTAAAATCAAAATTATGAGCTTACCTGCATT
Source organism: Mytilus trossulus (assembly GCF_036588685.1). Lineage (NCBI taxonomy): Eukaryota > Metazoa > Mollusca > Bivalvia > Mytilida > Mytilidae > Mytilus > Mytilus trossulus. The sequence continues at coordinate 25,513,768 of NC_086384.1, forward strand.
TAAATGCATGTATTAAACAACTTGTAAATAATCATCTGCCACTAATTTTAGTATATGATCATCCATTAAAATGCTTCCAATCAAGTTAAGGAAATTTTGATTATTACACGGTGGAGGTTTAATATATGAACAGCCAGATTGACAAACTTGTTACATGATCAGTAACCCTACAGACTCAATCAATATGAATGAATAGCATGTTCGAAGCAGTGCTTTGGAGAAATTACTATCATACAGGACAACAATAGTGATGATATTACTCCGAGATCTACTAGTAATTAACAAAGCGGGCATAAGGCTCCGTGTTGAAGGCCGTGTATTGACCTATAATGGTTTTCTTTTTTAAAATTGTTATTTGGATGGAGATTTGTCTCATTGGCACCCACACCACATCTTTCTATACCTATATCCGATATAATAAGTTTCTTTATGGAGGAGCAAGCTTAAATTTGTTGTGTATAAGTATGCAGTGTATTATTATTTATGGTTCGTTTTGCTTAAAACGAATGTCTCGTAGATAATTCAAAAGGTTGTTTGAAATCAACGATATTGGCAGATGCAAATGTTTCTAGTTAGTCTTTTGTGGATGTATGTCTTTTTTTACGAGGGACAAACACTTTTTTTTGTTTTTAACAAAGCGGGCATATACGATCTATTAAGTTTTTTTAGTAGCAAGCTTATAGATACTCTCCTTAACACGAATGATATGTTCTAGGGTTATGATATACAGATTGTCCCCTTGTAAACTCGTAGATTAACACACTTTCTCAGCTCTTAACCAAATGCTCGAAATATATACTATACAGACCATCAACTGGAAGAACTTCAAGTCATTGCTGAATGCAATTGGGTAAGATGTAGAAAAATTGGTTAATCGCAAGAAAGATGAATCTGATGCTAATATAACTTAAACAATGTTCACATACAAATTTGTGAACAGTAGATACTCATATGTTTGTAATCTGAAAGTAATCATAATTCTGTGTTGTATACGATTATATTTAAAAAAAATCATAATGTAATAGATTACAACTGATTACGAAAACTGAATACAATTAACGACCATTTATTTGGTGTAGGAGCTATGGGTTGTGTTTTAGATAATATTTTGGATTTTGAATTACCCCAAAAAGAATATTTCCGTAGAAAGTGATACAGTTGTTTTGTCTCCTTTGCAAATTAGGTAAAAAAAAAAGGTTTCTAATGAAAAATATCAAGCTTAAAAAAGAAAAATGGACAATTTGGTTGCCAGATAGGGATTTAATTTATTTAAAAACAAACTACAAATATTTTTGTCTCTTCGTAACCGTGAAAATTGTATTGATAATTATTTAAATAATTATATAACCTACCTTGGTTTAAATTCATGCTTAATATAACAACGGTCTAAACATCACCCGCTATTAACTGTAGTGCATTATACGCATCCACTTAAATGCATCCAATTAAGTTCAATACATTCTCATGCAGTGGTCGGTGTAGATTGATACATAAACAACAAGTAACGTTCAGAAACCCTACGCAGGCAATCAACGTGAATTAACTGCATGTCAGAATCAGTGGTTTTGGAGAAAAAATCAGATCAGATCGGACGACACTAGTGATGATTAAACTCCGAGATCTACTAGTAACTAACAAAAAATGCAGTTGGCTATTATGTAGAAAAATTGTTTAATCACCAGCTAGATAAACCAGATGCTTGTTTATCAAAAAGAATTGGCATAGACAAAATGTCTACAGTAAGTAATCATATAATTGTAATCTAAAAGTAATCATGATTACTTCTGTGTTTGCATTGCATACCATAATTTTTTTTGAAATGTAATATAACTGAGAATGTGGCGAAATGTTATAGATTACAACTGATTACGAAAACTGAATACAATACCTCCATGTCTGCTCAGGCAACTACCATTTATCTGTTGTAGGGGCTATTGGTGGTGTTTTAAATAATTTCATTTTTTAAATTACTCAAAAAAGAGAGTGATATAATTTTGTTGTTTCCTGTGAAAATTAGATAAATAAAAATAGGTATCTCATGAAAAATATCAAGACTAAGAAAGAAAAATGGACAATCGGCTTCTGTTTGATATTTTAGGCTTGCCAGGTATAGACGTAATTCATTCAAAAAATCATTACACACATCAGAAAACATAAATTGCGTAAACAAAATCTTCATAAAGCATTTCAAAAATAAAAACTGAAAGAATAAAGGTATAACATATGAGTTGATTTCAAATTCTTTTTTTGATATCAAACTGTGATTGTAATCACCTTTTTTTGTGAAAAAAACTATTAATTGTGTCATAATATTTTTACCTTATTTTGTTTTAATATATTATTTTGTTAAACACAGAAATGAAACCAAGCACGCGTTTGTTCTAAGAATTTCGTCATTAGGTGAGAACAAACATACAAAATGGAAAAAACAAATATCATTATTTTGAAAACTGTGTGAGACAAACAAGTGTTGTTATTTCAGGATTTGTTTTCTTCGAAAAATTGTATATAATAACTTAAATAAGTATAAATAACCTACCTGGGTTTAAAGTCATGTATGCTATTACAACGGATTAAACATCACCCGCTATTAACAGTAGTGTATAATAACCCATTTTAAAAAATGCTTCCAATTAAGTTTAGTAATTGGTAGAGGTTTAGTATACAAGAATCCAGCTTGACAAACCTTATAAAACGATCAGTAGCCCTACAGACTCAATCAATGTGAATGAACATCATGTGAGAGTTAGTGGTTTGGAGAAAATACTATATCGGACAAAAATAGTGGCGATACTACTCAGAGATCTACTAGTAATTAACGAATCGGGCATATATGATATATTAAGTTTTTCTTGTAAGAGTGTAAGCTTATAAATGCCTTAATAAGAACATTAATGTTGTCTATTTGTATGCTGTGTATTACTAATTATGTTTTGTGTCGCATAAAACGAAGGTCGCATAACTAATTCAATGTGTTGTTTTGTCCATCTACGATAGTTTATAATGCAAATGTTTCTAGTGTGTCTTATAGAGGTTTATGAAATGATAAAGGGGATCTGCATGTTTTGTTAAGCGGGACAAATTTTTCTTTGTTAATTTTGTTAAAAAAAAGTCAATAATGAATACATTGTACAGGAACAATTTTTTTTTGAAAACATTTTGAATTTTTTTACCTCATTTGTACAGGAAACTGAAATATTTTCTTTCCCTCTTCAGTAACATCTTTTTTGTCTTTTTTTTGTCTTTTTAAGTAATCGAAAATCAAACAATTTAATTAAACCACATCCCATAGCCCCTACATTCGATGAATGATGGTTGTCTGAACAGGAAAGGGGTTAATCGTATTCAGTTTTCGTATCAGCTGTAATCGTTATATTTTGCAAAAAAATAAGTAACTTTTCAATAGAAAAAAATAATCTTATACAATGCAAAGCAAGAAAAATCATGATTTCTTTTCGATTTAAAAAAAATCAAATGCTTACTTATTGTTATCGTATAGTTTGTTTCTGTGTGTGTGCTGCATGTCGTTTGTTTTTTTGTTTACTTTAGTGTTTCTTATATTTGATGTGTTTCCCTCAGTTTTAGTTTTAAACCTGGATTTGTTTTTTTTAATCGATTTAGGAATTTCGAACAGCAGTATACTTTCTCGCCACATTGAAGACCCATTGGTTGCCTTCGGTTGTTGTTTGCTCTATGGTCGGGTGGTTGTCGCTTTGACATATTCATCATTTCCTTTCTCAATTTTATTTTGTTGCCTTTATTTACTTATTACAAAATTTGAATATGAAAATTGCTTTTGATATATTGTACAAGCATCTAGTTAATCTTGCTCCACATGAACCCATTTTCATACATATAACCTAACTACTTTCATTGATAAAACGAAGTTGTTCCAGCTGCTGAATTGTATAGTTAAAATTTTCTAGCGTTGAACTAACAACTAAGTAGGAGTTTAAATCTTGTATATTACTAGGGGCAAACTCTGTATGTCATTATACGAGGACATATTATTCTTACTTTGTGCGAGCCAGTATTTTCTTTTTCTACCAAATAATGCGTGGTTTACGGAGAGGCAGAAGGTGAACGTATTACTTTAAAATATTTGGTTAAACCTGACATTGGGACTCTAAATAGATATATATCTCAGAATTATAATCTGAATATCCCATGGTAAACAGAGCTTGCCTTTCGCTCATACAAAGCTTACCTTGCATGGTTTTGGCAGTTGTTGGGTTAAGTTATCAATCGATTTAAACAGTTGTCTTGTATACTTGGGCAACATAGAAACGATACAGTAGTTTTAAACTAAAATAAAATACATCTATCAATTTACAATATTTCCAAGATTTAAACAAGTGACCTGAATGATTTATCTATCAAATTCACTAATTTGAAAATAAAATCGTTGATGTGGTAACGTTATTTTCTGATTTCAAACAAATAAGCATTTGTCAAAAATTGTACCTGTAAAGAGATGAAATAGCGTTATCTTTTTGGTCATTAATTGTGTCTAAAAACATTACTAACATAACAGCTCATTTGAAAAATTTCAAAATGTTCAACGTAAGTCAATGCCTTGTCTACATCAAAATTTCAGACAACGAATTATTGGGATGTTGGCAGCTGGAATGACTCAATTGCAGGTTGCAAATCATTTCAATGTCTCTATAATGACTATTGCAAGACGAAGACTCGTCTCAGAGATACTTGCTCGACAAATGATTGTCCCCTATATGGTTAGCCACGTGAAACTGCGTTACGTCAAACAGGCACATCTGCATTATTCATCTTCAGAATTGATTTGTAAACGCGTGACAAACAGCAGGACAAACCATTGGAAAAAATAACAGCAAAACTTTGCCCAAACAGTTCGTAAGCGATTGCGTGAAGTTGGGTTTAAGAGCTCTCGTCGTCCGTTGAAGTGACATACCTTTACGAAGCGTCAAAGGATTGCGAGAGTTTAATGGACTCGGATACGGATTCAATAGATAGGCACATAGAACGATTTTCTGATGCGTTCGTATAGGAAACAGATCGGTTTGGTTGGAATTCTAGTAAAGGGCGACATAGCCTAACAGAAACGCAACGCCGGTCTCACAATTATTGATGGTAACCTAAATGCAACAAGGAATTGGGACGCAGTTCTGGCGCAAGTTGTTCTCCTGTTTCTACGAAGACATCGTTTTAATCACGTTTTATAGCAGAACAACGCCCGTTGTCTCGTTGCACACATTTCGATGAACTTTTTGTAGAATAATCGCATTGGTGTGTTGCCATGTCTAACAATGTCTCAGAATCGAAAATATTTAGGACGGACGTTGACGATTTATCTGAATAGCACAAATCCATCTGAAAGCCCACCCCGACTCCGAATAGCTCTTTTCAGATACAGTTAAGTCTGCCTCATATCTTGACTTTCTTCTAGAAATTGACAATGAGGATCGATTGAAAAGAAAACTTTACGACAAAAGAGATGAGTTCAGCTTTCCAATTGTGAACTTTCCATTTCTAAGTCGCATCATTCTAGCAGCACCTGCATACTGTGTATATATCCCCCAATTGATACGTCAATCGAAAAGCAAAACCCAAAACATAAATAATGAAAGGTTTTAATAGACAAAATGAGTTTTTAATGCTGTTAACTTATTTTCGTGTTCGCCAGCCCAGTAGTCAGCACTTCGGTGTTGACCTGAATATCAATTACACGTTAGTTTTTATAAATTTCCTGTTACAAAACTTTTGATTTTTAAAAAAAAAAAACTAAGATTTTTTCTTATCCCAGGAATAGAAAACATTAGCCGTATTTGGCACAACTTTTTTGAATTTCGGGTCCTCTTCAAACTTGAAATTGTTTGGCTTTATAACTATTTTGATCTAAGCGTCATTGATAAGTCTTATGTAGACGGAATCAACGTCTGGAGTATTAAATTATTATCCTGGTACCTTTGATAACAATCAGGACTTTCTTGTGCACTTCGCAGCGCTAACTTTCTCGATATTTAAATTAACTTTATTTTGTTAAACAACAAAAATTGAAAATGGCGAATATGAGTTCGTTTACTGTATACCAAATATGCCCCGATTTGCAAAGTATGTTTCTAGGTGAACCACAAATGGAATTTCAAATCATAAATACGCAACGTTCCTAAATATCAAGCGGTCGTGTTTCCTAACTTTATGTTTAAAGATTCTGTTTTCGATATTTTCATTAATTCGGTATTAATAATGGAAATGTGGCCACCAATTTTGCAAACACCTTAAGATACTTTATATTTGCAAATTATTGATTAGATTATTATTCTATTTTTTATCGTTTATAACTTTTCTTATTGTTACACCATATCTTCAGGTCTCCTCGTTGTTTGGCTCAAACATTTGGAGATCGACACATATCAGGGTCACCTGTTTTGTAGCATTATCTGGAAAATCGGTTTAAAAAATTTTGAGAGAGGGACGAAAGATACCAGACATTTATAGAAAATAAACTGACAACGCCATTGCTAAAAATGGAAAGGACAAACAGACAAATTAAAGTACACACGACACAACAAAAAACTAACGAATAAACAACACGAACCCCACAAAAAACTAGGGGCGATCTCGGGTGCTCCAGAAGGGTAAGCAGATCCTGCTCCACATGTGGCACCCGTCGTGTTGCTTATAATATATTAAATTCGGTAAATAATCTCATTCGGTAGGTCACATTGATGAAAGGGAAGGGGATTGTAATTACGACGTGTATGCTGCAATTAAATTTCTAAAATTTTGACAATGAATTTACCATGCTGTATTTTTATGCATTTCTTTTTCAATATATATTTTCAAATGTAATTGGTAAATGTCACATGCAATCGTCAAAAATCAAATACATAATTCTTATTTTGTTATAAAAAAATACAACAATCTTGCTTCAATTCTAGATACAATTTTGTAACTATTATCTAGTTCTCTGTATCGTCTAGCTATAATGCCAACCGCCGTAATGTCAGAACAAAAACCTTATGATGATATACTGTGGATTCATTAATTTTCGTGGGTATCAATTTTCGTGGATTGCTGAAAACTTGCATATTCGTGGATATTTGTTTTCGTGGTTATGCCAATCTCTGTATATAAAAACCTATTGAAAATATGATATTCGTTTGACATTTGAATTCGTGGTTCAACTGTAAGCACGAAAACCACGAAAATTGGTATCCAACGAATATTAATGAATCCACAGTAATCATATTAATGGACAAGGATACTCTATTAATCGATTCCGATTGTCATCGCCTTTCTTGACTTGAAAAACACAGATAAGTAATTCCTGTTTCAGAATATTAATGACATAGGATAAAAACATCTAATCAACGTCTCATGAGTATGCACTGCGGGTAAAGTTAAGGTCTACACAGTCTTGGCTGTTGGATCCTCAATATTGTCATAAAAACATATAATGTCTGTTTTGGATTGTTCACCAATTTGTTTCTATAAAAGGGAAATACAAACAATTGTCGTACAAGTGGGATGTTTAGCTACAATGCAGGTTAAGAACAAGTTTGTATCCATCATTTTCTCAGTAAACCAAGACATGAACACAACTGTTTCTTTTTTGTGCTGATGGTGGATAAAGTCTAAAGTTGAATTTTCAGTTTGTATAGACTCCCCCCTTTAAAGTTCGTTACTTAAGGTTTTGTGTTATACCTTTTGACTATTCCCGTACAATAAAATGGATTAAAGATTTACTGAAACGATGTTTAAATGAAGTAACTGATCATAAAGTTCATTTTATATTAATTCAACATTTGTTTCAAGTGCCACATAACCAGGTTTAACCCACCATTTTTTTCTTAAAATGTCCTGTATCAAGTCAGGAAAATGGCAATTGTTATCTAATAGCTCGTTTCTGTGGATGTTGCATTATCATGATTATCGTTTGTTTTTGTGTTGCACTTCGTCGTTTGGTTGTTGTCCTCTTGTGGTTGATTTTTTTCCATCGGGTTTAGTTTATAACCCGGATTTGTTTTCTGTCAATCAATTCATGACTTTTGAACAGCGGTATACTATTGTTGCCTTTATTTCATAACATCTGTACTTTCGTATTTTCTTGTAACAATTTCTTGTAACAATTCTGCAATTGTTATATGCCAATCTTTACAAAAAAAAACTGGCACGGACATTAACAAATTTTACGGCTGATTAAGAAACTGTTTAAGGGAAATATGTACATTTTTTTGATATGATAAATAATTTTTTTTTACACCCATGTTTTTATGAAATAGTGTTATTCATAAAACAAACAAGTAAGATGATTGTCGTTCAAGTATTGTTTTTGGCTTCATATAGGTCTGACAGTATTTTTGTGATATCATGTACATGTTTTTGGGCTATTCATCATTTAAGTTAATATCAATTGCCTATTCTTTGGTCGAAACAAGACAATTACTGTATTCGTTATTAAAATTGGCCTTGCGGATGTTTGTGTGATTCTGTTAAAATAAAACAACGTCGTATTCTTCAGTTCACTACAAGTTCTGGAAAGCGATGGATCCAATCTTGTTCGCATAAATCATAATCCTCGATTTGAAGCCTAGCAGCATCTTATACTTTTGACGTTAGAAGCTGATGCGCAGAAGCCATATGCCGTTTTCTATCCTTATTTTAGTCAATCGAGGTATTTATTACGTCTTGAAGGCATCTAAAAGTCTTACAATACCCGATAGATACATGAAGTAACCAAAATCTACTTTCAAAATGATCTTGTCTGCAACGTTAACTGAACATGATATAATTTATTTATAATCATACTGTAAAACATCTTCATATTCAAGGAAATGCCTGTACAAATGTATCAATTTATAGTAGTCCTTAAAAGACAGTCACTAGATAGCAAATGGAATATCGTCCTACACTTTCTCACCGTGAGCTGCTAAAAAGACATGGATCGTGTTGAGTGTCAAGGTTCAAATTATGCACACAAAATACGAGCTATATATAAAAAGAATATTTGGTATGCTTGCTAAATTATAATTTGTTTTATGTTGTAAAAGGCGCCAAAACTGCTTATATTTTTTGAAATAAGGGCGTAAAATTACAACTGGAAATTCTCAGTATACTAGAACATTAGTTTTCATCTTATATTTTCCTCAACTAGCGTACTTTTACCACACGCTTTTAACATTCAACTTTTTATAACAATTTAAATTTTTAGAGCAAATATTGATCTATACATACAAAATGTCACTATTTTGTGAAACAAATAATCACTTTCAAAGCACCTGACATCACACCAAGTTCTTGATAGGATTTACTTCTAAGTCTTTTAGTTTAGAGCATCTGAGATCACATCAAGTTCTTGATGGGATTTGTTTCTCAATTTTTTAGTTCAACACGTCTGAGATAACACCAATTTATTGATGGGGTTTGTTTATCGGTCTTTAGTTCAGAGCATATGAGATCACACCAAGTACATTATAGGGTTTGTTTCTAAGTTTTTAGTTCAGTGAAAATGAATTCACACCAAGTCCATGATTGTGTTTGTTTTTCAGTTTTTAGTTAAGAACATATGTGATCACACCAATACCTTTATAAGATTTGCTTCTAAGTCTTTATTTCAGAAACCTAAAGTCACACAAATATCTTGAAAAGATTTGCTTCTAAGTCTTTTAATCAGAAATTTGAGATCATACCAATATCTTGATAGGATTTGCATCTAAGTCTTTAGTTAAGAAATTGAGGATCAGACCAATATCTTGATAGAATTTGCTTCTAAGTCTTTACTTCAGAAATCTGAGATCACACCAATACATTGATGGGGTTTGTTTATCGGTCTTTAGTTTAGAGCATATGGGATCACATCAAGTACTTGACAGGATTTTCTTAGTTTTTATTTCAGTGAATGTGAAATCCCACCAAATCCTTAGAACTTATTTCAGAACATCTGACATCACACCAAGTTCTTGAACGGATTGTTGTTTGGGTTTTAGTTCAGAACATCTAAGATCACACAAAGTTCGTGTTGGGTTTGTTTCACAGTCTTTAGTTAAAAGCATTTATCATCACACCAAATAATTGGTGTTTTTTCTCCCAGTCTTTAGTTTAAAGCATCTGCGATCACACAAAGTTTTTGATGGGGTTTGTTGCTCAGTCTAATCTTGTTAGTTTTCATTGTAGTGTTATGTTGACTAAGCAGTAATTTGTCTCGTCTTACCTAAATGCTATAACATTACTTACGAATTTGTGCGTCTTGAACCTGAAATTTATTTTTTGATGTCTACAATGACGTTATAAGCATTTTTTTTTCATTTTATATTTTATATATATATATTTCTTATCTTCTTAGATTACACCATTTTAATTTGTAATTATCACGAAAGATGTTGATGACGTTCAAGCATTTTTTTTTAGTGTTAGTGTGAAAACAGTTATCAACCATAAAGTTCATATTTTATTTATAAAGAAGTCAAGGTCATTTGCAATATATGGATCATGTGACAATATCAAGTTATGTTTTATAACTTATGGTCCTTATAAAAGATAAAAAAAAAAAAAAAAATATGATCATAATGAGTTTTTATATTACTTTCATATACATTACGTTACTGAGTAAAAACTTTCATCCTTTTGTTTAAAGAAAGTAAGATTTTTTTTTAGTTTTGGACCCTCCATTTTTGGTGGCAAATAATGTATTAGATGGTTATTTCTCTCGCGATTTTTTATTAATGTATAGATATTTCGTTTTGTTTATATGGTGCGAAAACATTATTACCTCTGCTGAATTTATTTACCAGATTTCGAAACTTACATGTAGATTTAAGGAATTGTGTCGCCTGTCATACCAGTGAGAGGTTAATTAGTTATCAAAAGTACCAGGATTATAATTTTATACGCCAGACGCGCGTTTCGTCTACATAAGACTCATCAGTGACGCTCAGATCAAAATAGTTAAAAAGCCAAACAAATACAAAGTTGAAGAGCATTGAGGACCCAAAATTCCAAAAAGTTGTGCCAAATACGGCTAAGGTGATCTACTCCTGGGGTAAGAAAATCCTAAGTTTTTTGAAAAATTCAAAATTTTGTATACAGAAAATTTATAAAAATGACCATATAATTGATATTCATGTCAAAACCGAAGTGCTGACTACTGGGCTGGTGATACCCTCGGGGATGAAACGTCCACCAGCATTGGCATCGACCCAGTGGTGTAAATAGTTATCAAAAGTACCAGGATTATAATTTTATACGCCAGACGCTAGTCAGCTAAAAAGCAGGTTTAATCCATAATTTTCTACCAAAATAATTGGTACAAAGTCAGGAATATGACAATTGTTTCAATTGATTTGATGTGTTTGAGCGTTTGATTATGCTATTTGATATTTGTTTATCGGTCTTTAGTTTAGAGCATATGGGATCACATCAAGTACTTGACAGGATTTTCTTAGTTTTTATTTCAGTGAATGTGAAATCCCACCAAATCCTTAGAACTTATTTCAGAACATCTGACATCACACCAAGTTCTTGAACGGATTGTTGTTTGGGTTTTAGTTCAGAACATCTAAGATCACACAAAGTTCGTGTTGGGTTTGTTTCACAGTCTTTAGTTAAAAGCATTTATCATCACACCAAATAATTGGTGTTTTTTCTCCCAGTCTTTAGTTTAAAGCATCTGCGATCACACAAAGTTTTTGATGGGGTTTGTTGCTCAGTCTAATCTTGTTAGTTTTCATTGTAGTGTTATGTTGACTAAGCAGTAGTTTGTCTCGTCTTACCTAAATGCTATAACATTACTTACGAATTTGTGCGTCTTGAACCTGAAATTTATTTTTTGATGTCTACAATGACGTTATAAGCATTTTTTTTTCATTTTATATTTTATATATATATATTTCTTATCTTCTTAGATTACACCATTTTAATTTGTAATTATCACGAAAGATGTTGATGACGTTCAAGCATTTTTTTTTAGTGTTAGTGTGAAAACAGTTATCAACCATAAAGTTCATATTTTATTTATAAAGAAGTCAAGGTCATTTGCAGTATATGGATCATGTGACAATATCAAGTTATGTTTTATAACTTATGGTCCTTATAAAAGATAAAAAAAAAAAAAAAAATATGATCATAATGAGTTTTTATATTACTTTCATATACATTACGTTACTGAGTAAAAACTTTCATCCTTTTGTTTAAAGAAAGTAAGATTTTTTTTTAGTTTTGGACCCTCCATTTTTGGTGGCAAATAATGTATTAGATGGTTATTTCTCTCGCGATTTTTTATTAATGTATAGATATTTCGTTTTGTTTATATGGTGCGAAAACATTATTACCTCTGCTGAATTTATTTACCAGATTTCGAAACTTACATGTAGATTTAAGGAATTGTGTCGCCTGTCATACCAGTGAGAGGTTAATTAGTTATCAAAAGTACCAGGATTATAATTTTATACGCCAGACGCGCGTTTCGTCTACATAAGACTCATCAGTGACGCTCAGATCAAAATAGTTAAAAAGCCAAACAAATACAAAGTTGAAGAGCATTGAGGACCCAAAATTCCAAAAAGTTGTGCCAAATACGGCTAAGGTGATCTACTCCTGGGGTAAGAAAATCCTAAGTTTTTTGAAAAATTCAAAATTTTGTATACAGAAAATTTATAAAAATGACCATATAATTGATATTCATGTCAAAACCGAAGTGCTGACTACTGGGCTGGTGATACCCTCGGGGATGAAACGTCCACCAGCATTGGCATCGACCCAGTGGTGTAAATAGTTATCAAAAGTACCAGGATTATAATTTTATACGCCAGACGCTAGTCAGCTAAAAAGCAGGTTTAATCCATAATTTTCTACCAAAATAATTGGTACAAAGTCAGGAATATGACAATTGTTTCAATTGATTTGATGTGTTTGAGCGTTTGATTATGCTATTTGATATTTGTTTATCGGTCTTTAGTTTAGAGCATATGGGATCACATCAAGTACTTGACAGGATTTTCTTAGTTTTTATTTCAGTGAATGTGAAATCCCACCAAATCCTTAGAACTTATTTCAGAACATCTGACATCACACCAAGTTCTTGAACGGATTGTTGTTTGGGTTTTAGTTCAGAACATCTAAGATCACACAAAGTTCGTGTTGGGTTTGTTTCACAGTCTTTAGTTAAAAGCATTTATCATCACACCAAATAATTGGTGTTTTTTCTCCCAGTCTTTAGTTTAAAGCATCTGCGATCACACAAAGTTTTTGATGGGGTTTGTTGCTCAGTCTAATCTTGTTAGTTTTCATTGTAGTGTTATGTTGACTAAGCAGTAATTTGTCTCGTCTTACCTAAATGCTATAACATTACTTACGAATTTGTGCGTCTTGAACCTGAAATTTATTTTTTGATGTCTACAATGACGTTATAAGCATTTTTTTTTCATTTTATATTTTATATATATATATTTCTTATCTTCTTAGATTACACCATTTTAATTTGTAATTATCACGAAAGATGTTGATGACGTTCAAGCATTTTTTTTAGTGTTAGTGTGAAAACAGTTATCAACCATAAAGTTCATATTTTATTTATAAAGAAGTCAAGGTCATTTGCAGTATATGGATCATGTGACAATATCAAGTTATGTTTTATAACTTATGGTCCTTATAAAAGATAAAAAAAAAAAAAAAAAATATGATCATAATGAGTTTTTATATTACTTTCATATACATTACGTTACTGAGTAAAAACTTTCATCCTTTTGTTTAAAGAAAGTAAGATTTTTTTTTAGTTTTGGACCCTCCATTTTTGGTGGCAAATAATGTATTAGATGGTTATTTCTCTCGCGATTTTTTATTAATGTATAGATATTTCGTTTTGTTTATATGGTGCGAAAACATTATTACCTCTGCTGAATTTATTTACCAGATTTCGAAACTTACATGTAGATTTAAGGAATTGTGTCGCCTGTCATACCAGTGAGAGGTTAATTAGTTATCAAAAGTACCAGGATTATAATTTTATACGCCAGACGCGCGTTTCGTCTACATAAGACTCATCAGTGACGCTCAGATCAAAATAGTTAAAAAGCCAAACAAATACAAAGTTGAAGAGCATTGAGGACCCAAAATTCCAAAAAGTTGTGCCAAATACGGCTAAGGTGATCTACTCCTGGGGTAAGAAAATCCTAAGTTTTTTGAAAAATTCAAAATTTTGTATACAGAAAATTTATAAAAATGACCATATAATTGATATTCATGTCAAAACCGAAGTGCTGACTACTGGGCTGGTGATACCCTCGGGGATGAAACGTCCACCAGCATTGGCATCGACCCAGTGGTGTAAATAGTTATCAAAAGTACCAGGATTATAATTTTATACGCCAGACGCTAGTCAGCTAAAAAGCAGGTTTAATCCATAATTTTCTACCAAAATAATTGGTACAAAGTCAGGAATATGACAATTGTTTCAATTGATTTGATGTGTTTGAGCGTTTGATTATGCTATTTGATAAAGAACTTTCCTGTTTAAATTTTCTTCGGAGGACATTTGTGTTGTTATTTTACTTTTTTTTCAGTATATGCCTGGTTTTTTGAAAAGTTTTTAAAACTGTTGGATCGATGGCTTTAATTGGTTTATGTTTCGTCCCTGATAACAATATTCCCAATCATGAGCTCAGTAATCAAAACACCTCAGTTTAAATATTTATGAAATGTCCTGTACTAAGTGAGGAACATGGCAGTTCTTATCTTATAGTTTGTTTATGTGAGTTGCCTTGTCGTTTTTTTGTTGCTCACCTCAGTGTTTCTGTTGTTTCGTTGTTTTAATATAATCTAACTTCCAACAGCGATATAATACTGTTGCCTGTATTTAATAATTTGACAACTTTGGCTTTTCTTCTCATTTAGTGGTTGAATAAAATTGAAGTTTAAATATTTTCAAATAATTAAGAGAAAAGACTGATTATAGATGCATAACTATGTTATAAAACGTTTTATACCACCAAATCATAGAACGACACATCCGGCTTCAAAAGCATGCGTATGGTTTGTGAAAGTTTCACTAGAGTCCTTCCTATGTATATGTACCTCAGAATTTTGTTTGAGAAGGTTTAACTATTTCTTCCTTTAATAATGCAAAAATAGAATTATTTTCAATTTTCAAAACTGCAATCTTGTTGTAGAATACGAAATAACATTTTATTTTACATTTAATATATCTGTAAGTATTTTGATTCCATAAATCGTAAAATGTCTAAACCCCGATAAGATATATATGTGCATTTAATAGTAAATTATTATATTTTCTATATAAGAGTAGTATGTTGTATCTCTTTCAGATTTAACATAAATTTTCAAAGAATTATCCCTTTACAAATAAGAATAAATTCAATACATTTGCATTCCCCCCAGCTATTTTCATACAACATATCCCAACCTATGCAAACATTTAATTAAAATCATGTGAGAAGACCTAATATAACATATGTCACTTCGTAAAACAATATTTTACAAGTTTTGTTTCCTAATTAAGGGTAATGGGATAACGAAAAGGGTAATTCATGGATTATTGTATGACACTTGCTAAATGCATCTACATCTTCATTATTGAAATGTGAATTCTATTTAAGTCATTCAGTGCTCATTAAAAAACATTTCTATATGTGGAAAAAAAGATGTGATTTAATGAGACAGCTCTTCACAATAGACAAGAAAGACAAAATTATAAACTATAGGCCACTGTACGGCCTTCAACAATAAGCAATTCTAATACCACATAGTCAGCTACAGAAGTCCCATTTGTAGCGTCAATAATGTCGTCAACATATTTTTGCCATGCTATATTTATAGTTCTTTACATGTCTTTAGTTATAAGGTTTCAATGTCCAAATGGTATATTCAAACTCTTTTTTCTTCTTCAAACTAATAGCCTTTAATTGCCTCTTTGGATTTGTTTATCTCCTACAAGAGGTCTACATTGACGTTTTTAACACTTTTTTAATCTCTACGGTTACTTAATTTTCGTAGATAACATCAAATGTTTTAATTACCACCTTGAAGATACATACTTATGACGTGCACCTATTTTTTTTTATATATATAGTGTTAGTGTGATTCCATCTTTTCCAAATTTTTATCGAGAATCAAGGTCATACTTAATTGATATTAAACTAGATATCGACCTCTATGTTACTCAGTCATAAAACAGGACATATTCGTGTAGCGTAAAACATGTTAGATTTTAACGTTCTTAATAAAAGATAAGATGTCAATCCACATTAAGTAAATGTGGAATTCCATTCATACACTATGTGAAAAGAAACCTTCTCGCGACATCGAGCGCCCCAATATTTCTTTCTTTCATATGCTATTGCAAATAAATTTAACTTCTTAATATAATTTCTGCAGCAGTCTTTTTAGATTGAATATTGACTGAAAAAATTTCGGCATCTTTTTAATCGGGCTACTTAGGCCTTGCTTTATTTGTCTATTTCATCAAATCCTAGAGTTTTATATTTAAGTACATCAGGTCGTTGAATTGGTTAGTTATACATTATATGTCTTATATCTTTGACGAGTTTGCCAACATAAGTTGACGATTTTTTTCACTTTTAGAAAAGTTCTATCACCAGCCAAGATTTAGCACTCATGTATCGAAATGTTGAAACATTTATAAAAACAAAATCTGAAAATAACCAGCTACGCGCCTTATTCAGTATCCACCATATTTTTTTATGTTATTTCTTCATAGACAAAAATATTACAATCATTCCTTATGTGACGTATATATTTTTTCTGACGTCAGACACTCAAATCAATCCATGTGTTCGTAGATAGTAGATGTTGTTGTGTCCTGTTAAATTGTTATACGATGATGACTGATGTTCCCATATTTTGACTATTTTATTGATTGTGACTGTTTATTTAACGCATCATGTAAATGTAACGGAATTTGATGAGACTGTTATTAAAGTGAGAGGGTTAGCGCTATAGAACCAGGTTTAATCCACCATTTTCTACATTTGAAAATGCCTGTACCAAGTCAGGAATATGACAGTTCTTGTCCATTCGTTTTTGATGCGTTTTGTTTTTTGATTTTGCCATGTGATTATGGACTTTCCAAATTGATTTTCCTCTGAGTTCAGTATTTTTGTGATTTTACTTTTTCCTTAAATAGATGGCCGAAACAAATAAAGCGTTAGGAAACAAAATGTTACATAAATAATTAATGAACTAATAAAAAAGCCAAAAAAACTAAAAAATAAGCAGAGAAATATATATATAAATAAAAAGACGACGACCTTCAAGATTTATAATACTGTTTTGTGTATAATTATTGAGATATTAATGAGCTTTTTAATCGTGAGAAGTGTAAAAGACATACTATACTGTTTGCAGAAATAAACACAAATATAAATTAACTTTTTATAATGAAATGTTGGTTATGAATTTTGAAAAGTTTCTGAGAACATAATTATTGGTTGAATAACAAACACAGGTAAATCCCTCTGAAGCTAAGGACAACGGTGAAGTTAGCTATCGCAAGCACTTGGCGTCTAAGGTCCAAACACCCGTTTGTAGATACTGCCTTTTTTATTTAGTATATGCTTATGTCAATCAGTCGAGTCCATTTGAAGGATCACCTAAAGTTTTTTACAGAGTTCGTTTTGCTGAGTCCACATTATTTTGCCATTGCTTTTTTTGTTTCTCTTCGACTTATACAGACTCCTTAGAATCTTCGGCCTGTTTTTAAAACTAAAGAAGGGGCGAACAATACTAGAGGGAGAGTCAAACTCATAAATCGAAAATAAACTGACAACACCATGGCGAAAAATGAAAAAAAAACCAGACCGACAATAGAACAAATGATACAACATAGAAAACTAAAGAATAAGCAATACGAACTCCACCAAAAACTGGGGGTGATCTCAGGTGCTCCGGAAAAGTAAGCAGAGCCTGGTCCACATGTGACACTCGTAGTGTTGCTCGTGTTATAACAAATCCGGTAGATACTAGTAGTATAATCGGTATGTCACATTCATGTAAGGGAAGGGGATTGTAGTTGCGACGTTAGGAACATATCCGATAGCATCTGTGAATCGGTTATTCCATAACGGTCAACACACTCGTGATGGCGTCCGTAAAAATTCCGAAGGGATGATTTCAACTTCACCATCAAGAAAATCATGGTAGTAAATACAAGCATGGGAATACCGTATCCATTGGAAGATATATACCCCGTATGCCGGTGCTGCTGGAATGTTGCTACTTAGAAATGGAAAGTTCACAATTGGAAAGCTGAAATCATCTCTTTTGTAAGGAAGTTTTGTTTTTAACCGACTCTGATTGTCAACTTCTAGATATAAATCAAGATATGAGGCCGAATTAACTGTATCTGTAGTATCCTTTATCTCTAGTTCGATGGGATAGATGCAGTTAACAAGGTCACCGAATTTTAAATTATTTAGTGAGAGAACATCATTTATATAGCGGAAAGTAGTGTTAAACTACAAACTTCTGACTCCCTAAGAAGTTCCTGTATGATGTCAGCCTCATTATAATAAAGAAAAAGTCGGCAAGAAGAGGGGCACAATTGGTTCCCATTGATTTGACGACAGTCTGTTGAAAAACGTGTCTTTCGAACGTAATAAATATGTTGTCTATCGAGAAATCAAGCATCTTAATAATGTCAGTTTGAGATACTTTTTGGTTTGAATCAGCGTGATCCTTTACAGAGTAGGAATTGTCCCTACCTTAGACATGATACATGTATCTACGTCAGCCATTTTTTTATGAATTAAAGCAATACCAACCGTTTTCAATTTAATACTTTAACTTACGTTTTTGAAAACTGTTTTGTCGAACTCTTTAAGACGTTTACAATGCTTTATTAAGCAATATGATTTTCATTTGAATACTATATTTAAACAACCTTTATAGATTGCGAGATTTCAAATTATGATTTATTGTTATATAAATATATACTAATGACGTTGAAACGTTATATTTTGTAGTGTACATGTTATTACAGTTTCTACAACTGTTATCAACAATCACGGGCAGGTATGTTCTATATTTAAAACGTCTGTCAACGTTTTCTTTATAGTGTCCTTAAATAAGGACATGCACATGTTCTATGGCATACATAAGAAATGTATAATTTGTACTTTCTACCTAATGTAATGCTTAAAACCTACGGTATGTAAAGTATGAACGCTTTGAAAGACAGACAAACAGCCATTTATTTGTTTTGGTTTTGTCATTGAAATTAACAATACTTGATTTTATATTGCAAATACCCCATAAGAAAATTGACTTAGTGAACGGATTTTTGTGTATTGAAATCCAAAAATATAAAAAAAGTCAACAGAATCTGACTAAACAGAATTTTTAGATATTCTCAAAAATTGCGTATAATTCAAAGGGAGATAATAACAAAAACATTTGTAGGATTTAAAATCTTGTTTTTAAATATAGATCTATGACATTTGTTTCTGATCAGCCAGTTAACTAATGTGATTTAGATCATAACCTTGAATGACTTTGACCTTTTAATGTGAAAAGTCTTTTTTTATTTAGTTTTTTGTGACATTAGATTGAAATAATTGGTCAAAGTCCTGTGGTACTTTTTGATAACGTCATGTTTTGGTAATGAAGATGTCACTAACTCTTTAAAGGATATATTTTTATTATTCGCAATTCTTAATGACCTTTGACTTCAAGATCTGAAAGTAAAAACAGCAAATAGATATTTAACGATTCCTGTTATCATGTTTTACCGCAGTCACCATTCACTCATGTTACGGAAATACATATAAAATAATATGGCCACACTAGCATGACTAGTTTGAGTTGGCCCTAATTATAGCTCAATATATGGAAACTATATGTTGGAGCTGACTAAAAGTTTTCATGATAACTTGATACCTTAAAGTTTTGTACTTTGGTCACTGACTACTAACATCGATTACAAAAAAATACAATAAACAGGGAAATTTCTCCTTTATTATAATCCTCATGTTATTTACATTATGTCCAACGATTAAGGGTCTATGTTAATTTTTTCCATCAAGCCTGGAAATTTTTTGTTCTCTAATGCCATAATCTAAATCGAAACAGATGTTTTGGATTGAATAATGATGAGCTGCATAACCAATATGAAACATACCGTGTTAACACACAAGGCATGTAAACAGTCTTCAGATATCATAAAACCAAATATATATAAAATCTGTCTTAAGATAGCAGAGGACACATTTTCAAAATATTTAGCTACAGATGGAAATATTCACTAAAAAAGGCAATGCAACATAAGTATGTGTAGGAACTCTTCACTGACAAAGGCAAATGGATGAATCAACTATCATGTCTTTTAACGATTTAGTCTAGGGGTTTCTGTTTCTTTGATTGTCGTTTACTCTGATTCTTCTTTCGAATTTAATTTTACAGGACGCAGTGTTTAACTAGTAAACTGAGCTTTACTTATGAGCCGACTGTAGTGTTCAAATTCAATCAAACTAGATTCATATGATCTATTAATCACAGACAGACATCGATTGCAGACATACTTAATTTCATGTGAACAATAATGTATGTTTCATTACTTTGTGATAAAATCTAAATACGGTTTTGAAACTGTTAACACCTCGACAGATATAAATTTTTAGGAGGTGAATGAAGGTAATAATCTAGTAACATTTTAACAAAAGGTGTCACAGTCGTCATTAACAAATTCAAACTTGACCTGTATTTCATTGTTTTCAATTTCGTACAGGTTTGGAATTTATTTATCATTCGGGAAATGCCATGACTATTGCACGGTGATATTCTCTCACTAAATAATTCAAAATTTTGTTACTCTATATGTTAAAAGAAGGTATTAAATCTAGAGTTCCAAATACTGAAGTTGAAATCATCCCGTCGTAAAGGAGTAGGTCCAGTAAGACCCGTTTTTTGCCCCAAAATATAGCAGTTTTACAAAATTGTTAAAATGTAAACTTTTAGTTATTTGTTGGATAGTAGAATGGTTCTGCTACATAAATATGGGCTGTTTTTGACAATACAATGCACATATATTGGGTACTAGCACCATTAAGTCATGCTAAATTACTGAAATCTTAACAATTCCAGCATTTTACTTAAATTTAAGCCAGTTTCCGTGTAAAACGAAAGTGGCCGCATTCGTGTTCATCCAAAATATTGAAATGGAAGTTGTATTTGATGATAAGACATAACATATATATAAAGATTGAGGATAAACACGCTTTCGTTTTTGACAAAAACCATCTGAAAAGTGACATTTTTTCGCATATTTGGTAGATTTTTCATATTTGATCTTGAATCGGATCGTTTTTAATGATTGAATGAGTTTAAATCTTTCATATAAATTAATTGAATCATATGAAATAGACACTTAAGTGTCTAAAAAGTGGTCAAAATCTTTCGTCAGATGAAACTGAAATTTGAGGCCAAAATAGGTCCTTACCGGACCTACTCTTTTTACGGACGCCATCACGAGTTAGTTGCATTTGACCGTTATGGAATAACCGTTTCACAAATGATGTCAGATATGTTCGTATGTTGTTACTTCAATCCCCTTCCCTTTCATGTATGAGACCTACATGTACCGAATAAGACTATTTACCGGATTTGTTATCACAAAAGCAACACGACGAGTGCCACATGTAGAGCAGGTTCTGCTAACCCTATCGGAGCACCTGGTATCACCCCTAGTTTTTGATGTGGTTCGTGTTGCTTATTCTTTAGTTTTCTATGTTGTGTCATATGTACTTTTGTTTGTCTGTTTGTCTTTTCCATTTTTAGCCTTGGCGTTGTAAGTTTTTTTGTCGATTTATTAGTTTGGCTGTCCCTCTGGTATCTTTTGTCCCGCTTTTAAACACATCTATCTCATTAAACTAAAGAAAAAAGATACAAAAGATACAGTAAAGTCAGCCTCATATTTTGCCTTACATCTATGAGATTGACAATGAGTGTCGTTTGAAAACAAAACTTAACGACAAAATAGATTATTTCAGCTTCCCAATTGTGAACTTCCGATTTCGTGGTAGCAACATTCCAGTAGCGTCTGCATACGGAGTATATATCAACCAGTTGCTACGATATCCCCGTGCTTGTTTTTTCTATAATGTCTTCTTTTATAGAGGGTAGTGTTCACAAGGAAGAATTTACACCAAGAGTTCCAAAAGGTGAAATTGAAACATCCCTTTATACATTTTACGGACGCCATCTCGAATTATTTGATTGTTATGGAATAACCGTTTCACCGATGATATCGGACATGTTCCTTACGTCGTAAATATAATCCTCTTCCCTTTCCATAAATATGAACCTTCCGGAGCACCTGATATCATCTCCAAGTTTAAGTGGGGTTCGTGTTGCTTAGTCTTTAGTTTTCAATGTTGTGTCATGTGGACTTTTTTGTTTTTTTCCCCATTTTTAGCCATTGCGTTGTAAGTTTATTTTCGATCTATGAGTTTGATTGTCCCTCTTGTATCTTTCACCTCCTTTTCAATATGGGGACGAAGTCCCAATAACAGTAGAAAATTCAATAAAAAAAAAATCGGGAAAATTTCCCGAATTTTTCATTGAACTAATGAACTCAAAATCGTTAAAAAAAATTTGTCGTGTTTTGAAATCCCGGACCTGCGCAGAAATCTACAATATACTTCCTTTTTCCGGTCTCGTTTGTATGAATCTTTGAGTAAAATATATATTTATCAGTCTAGTATAAATAGGAAGGAACGCAATACCAATTTCATTTTTTAAAATAATTCCTTGATATCAAAAACGTTACCTGATGATAGCGTTTCTTTGTTTACATTGCATACGTCACAACAACAAAAAACTAATAACAGAACCAAAATCGGAAACGTTACGGTATTTTCGTTTCTTTTTTTTAACAAATATTAAAGTTACAAAAATATAAATCATACAGACTTCGTCCCCATTTGCAGGTAATGCCTGTCTCATATTATGATTAAGGACAGTACACAAACATAGCATAATTAAAGTACGAACTGTGCGTCTGTTACACGAATGTATCAACGCCACAATAAGCAGCGTCACATGTAAATTTCTAAAATTGAATATAAATCAAGATTAGGTTACTAATTAAGTCATTTTATGTATTTTATAACAATGACAAGAATATTAATATAGAATTTTGTTAGTAATTGTGCAACTAACTGCATCATCATTACGGGTTTTCATCCAAATCAAACTGTGTTAGGCAAATATATCCTGTGCACATAGTCTTGAACAATACTTGTAATAATACTATAGAGACAATATAGTATGGCACTTCCTTTAAAATTTAGGAAGTTATGACCCCTAAAATAGATATTTGTTTTTTGAATTAATTTTGATTGTGATAATTTTCTTCCATAATTCCACGTGTTGGATCGTAGTTGGCGGCCATGTTTTACCAAAAGCTTTTAGGTCTGAAAATTGCAAAAAATCTTTATGTTTTGACAAAATGTATAAAATGAGCTTACTTTGGCGAATATTTTGTACTTACATGAATGAACTGACTTATTTCGCATGAATGCTTTTGAAATAGACCCATTTACAATTGAAATCATAACCCTTTTGGTGTTTTATGATTAAGTTGATCATTTAGGCCATTTTGTGACATAAGTGAACCTACGTGTTAGTATCCGGCAATGATGGTTTATAAGCAAAACTACTACATTTAAAAAAATATACCTACACTCAAAGCAAAATTTCTGCAACTGTGACATTTAGCATGTAAATTTTGATCCACTGATAACGTGGAGGTTAATAAATAATCAAAATAACAGATTGCAAAAAGTTTCACTCACTCACTCACTCATCCTCTTAGTGCCTGTCAGCACATCAGATCTCAACCAGTACTCGCCACATTTGCCTGTCTTTTGCCTTCTTCTTGATCTCCTGCCTGGTCTCCCCAAGGTCTTTCATCTCTGATTGTACCATTCTGCGCCAGGTCACTTTTGGCCTCCCTCTTTTTCGTCTACCATCAGGTATCAATCGTAGAGCAATCTTGGTGATATCCTCATTTCCTTTCCTCAATACGTGGCCAATCCAACGCCATCTTTTCCTTTTAATATCTGTCTCAATACAATACTGATAGGTTTTGTGGTACAGGTCTTTGTTGGAAATAGTATTGGGCCAGAATATCTTACAGATCTTCCTCAAGCAGATGTTATGGAATAAGGAAAGCTTTTTCATGTCTGATTGGATAATTCTCCAGCATTTTGTCCCATATAGAAGGACTGACTTCTCATTGCTGATGTATATTCTTATCTTTGTTTTCAGATTGATTGACCTTCTCTCCCATATGGGCTACAGTTGGCATAATGCATTAATGGCTTTTTCTTCTTCTGGCTCTTACATCTTTTGTTGTTCCATTAGTGTTACTTAGCAGGCTTCCAAGATATGTGAAGTCCTCGACCTCTTCTATGATGTGATGTCCAAAGTACACTGGTTGTAAAGTTTCTATACTGTTTATTAATGTTCGACAATAAAATTATACTTTTAAAATAAAAGTACTTTTACGTTCTTTTAAAGTTTTATTATGTAATTCTAAGACATAAAAAAAACCTTCTACGTGAACTCTTTTACATGTCTGTTAAGTTTATTTACATAACTATACCTATTGATTCAATACAATATACGTTTAAGAGGATATAGATGTAATGGAATCACAGACTAGACATTAAGGCGTAAATCAATTAGATTTCATCTGCATGTTTACGTGAACTAGCAAGTCTTGGAACTACAATTACGTTCAAATTTAATTGTTTCAAATAAATAAACAATACATGCTTTGTAGCTTCCTGAAGAGAATGGACTGAAAAAGGATTTCAGTTAAATTTAGATAAATATCAGGATACAATTACCAAACTCTTCATGCACACAACGCGTTTCTTTTTATACTATAAGGGTGATTTGTAAAGTGCTTCAATAAGACCTAAACTTTTGCGATCAAAATATGCATTATATAGCTTAGTTGAGCGATGGATACATTGCAAGCGGTGTTTCCACGATTTCTTGGATGTTAGTGTTCAGAAATCGCTGAAAATTATTGCGTGCATAAGTATTGCGATTTGTGAGCAATATCAATAAATAAGTTATAAGTTTTCTTCATTTTTATCCAATATGCACACATTGCGACGGGTTTTGTCACGTTCACTTATATAATATTTCTTGATTGTTGCATTTTGATTTATAATGTCCAAATTTTAAGAAAAACTGACCTAATTGGTTAACAAAAATCGTACCTGAATAGCCATCAACTTTTTAAAAATGTTTTTTATAGTTGAAAAGAAATCTTTTTAGTTGTGTCTGCTTTGAAACTGCAGTACGAAAATTTCAACTGCATTTGTTTAAAAAGTGACTGCTTATTGTAAATTACTTGCATGTAGAATCTTAACCTGGTGTAAGAGAAAATATTACCTGTAAATTACTTGCATGTAGAATCTTAACCTGGTGTAAGAGAAAATATTACCTGGAAGAAAAATAAAACATAACCCTCTCAGATTTGTTGATTTCTCAATCGATTTTTGAATTTCAAACAGCGGTATACTACTGGTACCTTTATGTAAATGGATTAACTTATTTTGATTCCACTTCTGCGTGATACTGCAATAAATAGCGTTATATAAGTCATAATAAAAGCAGCTACTTATCAATCACATTAACTACTTCCCGTTATATAATAGTTATTGAGGACAACCGGAAATAAGGCTCAAGCACTGACTTTATATTCCAAGTCAAATCAAGATGATCATCAATAATTGATTAGGTTATAAGTGTATCGAATGAAAAGCTTTCAATTATAAATGATTGAACGAATATCAGATTGATTTTCAATTATACTAGTCGTTAATTCGTAATTTTGTTTTTGTTTTTGTTTTTGTTTTTATTTTGTATTTTATATTTGAATCATAAAGAAATGCAAACTATTTGATTAAAACAAAAATTATGTTGGAAGTCGACATTGAACGATCATACAGACATAAGGAGGGAACCTTTACTGTTTTTAATAAATTTCCCCTTTCAGTTTATCGTGAACCAGATTTAACGAGTCTGATGTTCTCACTTCATCTCAATGGGAAGTTATGGTTACCTTATTTGAAAAAAAAAACGATGTGCGACATATGCCAATGAGGTAGTAACTAAACTAATGAAAGACCTACACATATCTAGTGATCATACCCATTCGTCTGGTATTGGTTTTACACGTAAGGTCCTTTTGGTCCGTTTGGTTAAATCGGTTCTTCAACGTTTGCATTTAGATTTATAATTTTCAAATATTGTTTCCTCGAGCTTTCCTTAAGAAACATAAGTTGTAAAAAAATGAAATTTATGCAGTAAAATGGCTACTAATAATGTCATGTTCGCCAACTACAAACAAAGTGCGAAGTATGATAATTATATCCATTGCACATTGGAACAATTTTATATTCTTTAGAGTCTTGTAGCACAATAGTCATAACAATGTTTTTGCAGAGGAACGCCGCTTCAACGAACTAAAAGTACATACATAAGCAAATAAACTTCACGATTTCATGCTCTCTGATTCTAAAAGAATATGAAAACAATTGAGTATTTACCTATATGAAATACACATTGTATTTCTTTGTTTCAAATGCATTGTTTCACATTATTCATCCTTTATTTCTAACTATTTGATAACATTTCGTTTTAGGATTTACTTCATTTGAAATCTGGTAGAAATATATCACATTGGAGATCATACCACATTTTCTTAATTCTAAATTAACCCATGGCTTCCAGTTTTAAAGTAACTCTACCGAGTTAGGAATATTACAGTTAATCATGACTTCTTCACTAGATCATTAATTGAAGGACCCCAGCTGACACTTTAGTATACACATTACAAACACATTGTTGATTTATTCAACCAAGTGTGAAACAAACTGTACCAAGTCGAGAATATTGCAGTATATCATCATTTAATGAAAAAAAACTTTAAAAAAAAATCACTACTGACATTGTTCATCAAAGCAATATACAGTACTCGTTTAAAATTAGGGTTATTTCGTATTCCAAATGTTTTTGCTATTGCAACTTCATTTAATTAATTTAGTTAAAAAAATAAAACAATTCTTAAAATATGTTATCTGTTCATTTTAACACTGACGATTTGAACAGCTTTTCATTATATCATAGTTAAAATTTCCAACTTAACCTGGTATTTGGAAGAAGAAAGACAATCTAGGGTTTGTACGGATTATCATGTTATTATACACAGATCATATGACACATCTTTTGGTTTTAATATCAAACCATCGCTTCCATTTTTACAGTTACTCTGCCGAGTTTTTAATATTTCACTTAATCATGACATCTTCAAATTAAGATTCCCGCCTATATTTTAGTATACACATTTACTTCAAAAACATTGTTATTTTACTAAGTGTGAAACAAACTGCACCAACTCGGAATATTGCCGTAATCAAACTTAATTCTCGTTTGGAGAATCACCACTGACATGAATCAGTAAAAGCAGTAAAAACTGATAAAGATCTTGTTATGCTGAATTCAATTTACGTTTACTACATAGAGTATTCCTTTTTCCAAATGTTTTTTGTAAATATAGAAGCGTCATGAAAATAAATTAGGTAAAAAAAAGAATTCTTATAGCATTGTATCTGTTCATTTTAAAACTGGCGATTTGACCAGCTTTACATGATATCATACCAACAATTTCAGACTAAACTTAATTTTTGGAAGAAGAAAGACAACCTGAGTTTTGTAGGGATTTTTTTATATCATTAAACAGAGAAGAGATGTAACAGAGGATAATCATCACTACATCAAATTACAAGATACTAGTATCACTATTATTATCAGATACAATTTAATGAAGTATATCTACTAACCCGGTATCAAGATGTAAATTTCATATATTTTCTAAACATTTACCCCAAAACGTCATTTCAATCTCTACAGCTTAATGCTTAGTCAAACGATTGACTGAATCATCAGATTACACACAGCTTTTGTTGTTTCTACATATAGACACCATTTATACAAGTTCCATGTCTTAGATCGTAAAAACATATATCTGAGGTGAACGACACTGATTCCAACAACAAAAACACAAAATATGTTATCATTAGAAAGCTGCATGATGGCTGCATGATTGGTTTTTTTTTCGATAACACACTTGTTCGGTATAAGCATTCATATTACAGTAGACAGCAGATATTCCGATAATTACATAGGACCTTCTTGAGTGAAAGTATTTGCCTAGTGCAAACTCGTAGGTAAGGGATGCATGTGCCGAACTCTCTGTCGAAGTTTTCGGTTTCGATCTGTTTGTAAATCATGCAAGTCTCACAGTTTTGTTAATTGTGTTGATTTGTGTCTTTTAAATTGATTTACGAAAATGGAACATTGATAAACATCGGTCGCCTTGATTTAAATTATAAACTTACAGAGGCAACTCACAGGGTATATACTTTTGTAGAACATGGATGGTCCTGGAGATGTTTGAGCAAATTTCACAGCCTCACAACAAACATTTATTCTTATATTAAAAAAAATACGAAAATAAAACTGAAAAAAGTAATCAATATAATCAAAGGTAGCAAGATTATAATTTAACTAGACCACACCCTAGATATCGCGGATCCGTGACTAACTTAAAGTATATAACATTGCGAAAGCCTTATTTTAGTATTCACTGTGTATCATCGCCACCGGAAATTGGGTACTAACAAAGCGGAAAGAAACAGAAAAAAAATAAACAAGTTAAGAATTCATTCAATTTAAAGCATTTCCACTCATTTGACGAGGGTGCCGCATAAGAAATGATTTTCTGATATATAATTCTTTAAATAATTAGGCCGATAAGTACAAAATAAATACAAGATTTTGTGTAATACTCCAAAACTTGCCACTTAGTAAGTGTTGTTAACTGTTTTTGCCAAAATCGAGGTGTTGTTAACATGTTAACAGACCCCCTACCCCCCCCCCCCTCATATAATTATGCATTAGATAAAATGCATTAGATAGAAACAGACAAAACAATTAATTCGAAATACAATTCACGATTTGTTTCTCCTTACTTCCGATGAAAACAAAGTATTTTCTTAATTCAAAGTTTATTTTTACAAATGAGTCATTTCAGAAATTAAATAATTAAACAATTTTATGTGTCTGTCCGAATTCCCGATCCTGTGGTTCGGTGGTTGTCGTTGCTTCATCTCTATCTTATTTGTAGTTTTCATAAATTGTTTTGTTATGAGTTAGGCCGTTCACTTTCTTGTTGAGTCCTTCCACATTTTTCGGTTGGTGCTTTGTATCGCCGACTATAAGGGACGAGTTTTCGTTGTTGAAGGCCGTACAATAGCATATAATTGCTTACATAGAGTTTATTTTATCCTGATGGATAGTTATCTTATTTGCTATCATACCACATCTTAACTGTTTTATCTAAAAAAAAAAACTAAAAAAAAACTAGCACCAACAAAAGATGAATGGACGGTTTATTTTAATGAACTTACAAAATTTCACCCTAATAACAAATAAGACAACATTTACAGTCGTTAGTAGTATAACGATATATATATTAATGTATTTAGGATAATATGGTTGAAAAAAAAACTTTTTTACAAAATCGAAAAGCGGAAGGCAACGAGGCCTCCTGAACTGAATTAACGGCATATATCTAATAATATTTGATAAGTAAGACATGTTGCATGTTTGTAAGCCTGTAAAGCTTTGCTATCAACAAAATATCGTCACTTAATATTATCTAAACAGTGATTAATTTCCTCTTAAAATTATAATATATTGCAAGATGCCGTACACACAAAAGTTGTTATTTTGCAATTCGCCGTACAACGTCCTGCAATTCGCCGTACAACAAACAAACAATGTTTTTGTCCATATTCTTCAAAAAACATGTTTTTGACAACAAATTTCATTAAATATGATGTCACACTATAATAATCTAAAATCGTGTCTGGAAAAAATAATGAAAAACAGTTCAATATCTTGAGAATGGGGCTACAGAGGACGATAGACCTCGAAATTTTCCGGTACTAAGTGGCAAGTGTTGGAGTATTACACAAAAGTTTGTATTTATTTTGTACTTATCGGCCTAATAATTTAAAGAATTGTATATCAGAAAATCATTGCTTAAGCGGCACCCTCATCAGATGAGTGGAAATGCTTTAAATTGAACGAATTCCTAACTTGTTTACTTTTTTTTCTATTTCTCTCCGCTTCGTTAGTACCCAATTTCCGGTGGCGATGATACACAGTGGTATTGGTATTGTGATAAAGTCATGCCGATTGTAAAATACACAGTTTTCTCTGCTTTCAAATTTTTTCTGTGTGAACCCATTGACCCGGAACTTATCAATTATTGATAATATTAATTATTTGGAAAACAAAAGGTTCTGAAATGGAGATTTTTTAAATCAACATCATTGTCCTATATTAGTTATAAATACAGTTGAATTTCTTCGATAGCCAAGGTTTACGATCCACTCCCGTTCTGAAGAAGAGAACGGGAGTGAGTGGATCGTAACCCTTGGCTAGCAAAGATGACGTCATGCCCGCTAACAAATTGGAAAATGTGCCTATACGCCTTATTTGAAGTCCAGATTTTTAGTATTCGTATTGTTATATTAGAAAGTCTAACTGAATAAAATACTACATGAGGGAACAATTTGACAATGATTGAATTTAGTAGTGTCAACCTTGTGATTATTACCCGTGTATATATTCAACTCAATTCAATTCAAATATTTATTGTCATATAAACTCTGAACAAAAAGTCTGTAACAAATAATATAAACATACACAAAATACATTTAACAAACAAAACCATGAAAACAAAAAAAGCAAAAAAGCAAAATAATCTATCTATATGATATATAAATATATTTTATAAATAAATCAAGAGTCCCCTGTCCTCAGTTCTAATGCCTGTTTAAAATAGGACCCTAAGCTTTCTACTTCTTTTGAGGTTGATGGACAAAGAAGATATTTATTTTTTTCATTTTCTTGCCAGGACATAAAATCTGGCGTATGTTTAATTACATTTGCTACAAAGTTATTTCTTAGTTTAGCAATTTTTTTGCAGTATAAAATAAAATGGGCTTCATCCTCTATTGTATTACAGGATGTGCAGAGTCTTTTTTCTCTAGGTATTTTTAAATGTCTTCCTTTTTCTATCATTAAGTTATGATCGCTAATTCTCATTTTTGTTATGTTATTTCTCTTTTCAAAAGATTTGCAGTTTAAGTAGTTTTCCATTCTAAGTTTTGGTCTAAACTTTTATATAAATACAATTTACTTTTTTTATTTATTTTTTCATTTTTTTTTTTCAAATATATTTTTGTAGAAAATTTAAGAATTGATGTTTTAAGGGTTTTTTTTTAACAACTTTGAGTAATTGTTTCTTTTGTTTCCCTCAAGAATGGATGCGTCCATGTTTACCTCTTTCAAAATATTTTTAATTGTATATAACAACTTTTTAAAAATACATCGTTTTTGGTGGTGCGACTGTCAGATGCGTAAGAAGGTAATAAGTAACAGGTGAATATACTATTGGTATCGGTATCGGATTCGACCCGGAACTTTTTAATTATTGGCAATATTAATTTTGTAGAAAACAAAAGGGTCTGGAGTGGTGTAATATTTGATCTACACCATTGTCCTATATTAGTTATATATAAAGTTAAATTCTTTGATTTGTCGTTTTTACCCGATGACGGCTGACAAATTGGACCTCGTTACTTTAGTATTATAGATGCGCTGGACGCGCTTTTTGTCTACTATGACTCACCAGTGACGCTCAGATCATAATAGTTATAAAGCCAAACAATTAAAAAAGTTGAAGTGCATTGAGGACCAAAACTGCCAAAACGTTTTGCCAAATACGGCCAAGGTAATCTATTTCTGGGATAAAATAAATCCTTAGTTTTTGGAAAAGTTTTGTAAGTTAACAGGAAATATGATATCGAATGATATAAGACTTGCCGTCTTACACATAAATAGATAACGATTTCGAGACAGCAAATGGCTGCCGATAATCTATGAAGTCTAGGTCAGTAATTCCACGGGTTTTTATAAACTGCGCTTTGACATCCCACAGCCCCATAGATTGCCGTTGCAATATCAGACTGTTTATTATAAGTATTTTAAATACGTAGGGATTTTCAAAATATAATTATGTTACCTCAACTATAAATGGTATAGCAGAAAACAATAGCAGAAAACAATAACAACAAATATAAGGGAACCAAGTTGTTATGTAGGTTGCCATTGTTTAGATTTAAGATAAAGCAAATGCGTTAAAAGATATTTTTGGCAACGTACAACATAATCATCATACATTTTTATTCATTGTTTTTCTTTCCCATGGCAATAAACACTTATTGAAACGGAATAAAAAAGACGAAAATAGGTAAATTTGAAATTGACACTTTACGATTTATAAAAGATGACATGGAAGTAAATATATTGTGTTACTAAGTATCTTGCAATTCAATAAGATAATTTTGTCATTTATTTTCTTGAATAATTAAGGCGAATTGTAAAAAGATCCAATCTTACTTTAACGGTTTTACTAAAGTATTCCTGTTGACTTAATCGTTTACACTTCGCAGTATAAAATAAATATTAAACGTTTATTTGTATTTCTTTCGACGATTGGTTGATTCCTGGATGCATGTCCAGTGGCAAATATTTCATGCACTTAACGGATAAAAACAAGATAACTCTTTGAAGACTTCAGAGCTTTGCAGAGATCAAATGACCCTCTTTACACAAAGTATCAGATTTAACATCACCATGTTAACTGTTTACTAATACACCATGCCTATCTAAATAGACGCCCAACTTAATGTCGTATTCAAAAGAAGCATTGAAAGAATTTGTGACTGTGGTGCTCGGTTGTATATTGTACGGTTTGTGTTCTCTCAATCGATTTTGACATTCGAACATCGGTATACTACTGTTGCCTTTATTAAAGATGAATAATTACATTAGATGTATGACTATATTACTTAATTCTGATTGGCTAACTGCACATCACGTGTTATTCCTCAAGCAATTGCATTACTCTATAAAACTTTTCATTCATGATAACACGAGTATTGAATGCTTCTTTTTGTAACTTCATAGGGTTGTAAACGCGTTGACCGTGCTTCATACAAAATGTACTTCGGTCAACGCTTTCACACCCCAATGAATTTACAAAAAGTAGCATTCAATTCTCAATTCTTAAAAATAAAACGTATTCTATAAAATCAATTTTATTCAATGTCACTGCTGAATTATACAGATTGGTCCTTATACCAACAATGCAATATAGAATTATAGCAATAAAAAATCGATTACGAAGACTTGAAAAGAATCCTAGAGCTCACTAACTGTTTCATTCACAAGAATATTATTCGTCTTATTTTACATACGAGTGAGGATTATCAATAGTAAAAAGAAATACCCATAAATTGAATTTTAGCTATGGAATGAAGTACCATTCTGGATTTTATAGAAATAAGCATTACTCATTTTAGTAGGTCAAGTATGCGATGGTTAAGATGTTTATTTGTTACTTGAGCATTCCTTGTATAATGCTCTTTAGTAAGGATTGTTTGCCTTTTCATCGTTTCTAATGCAAACTGGTTGAAAAGTCTGTGAATGGCAATAATTTCGATGAGAGTTGCAAGAACAAAATGTATGTATTGGTTGAAATGGGGGTCTGTAAAAGTGGTTTCCAAACAGAGAAGTAAGTTGTCCAGATAACACAGTTTTGGAAGGGGTCTTGTATAAGACTTTGTTCGTAATAGCAGAAGGTAATTAGTATGACAAAATCTAGAATAGGTAAAATATATTGACCATGATCATGACTACGTCTACGTCGATAAGTAGAGTTGTGAATAATCATATTAACATTCACCAAGCTACATGAAGGACTGGGTACATTATAAAAAAAAATGTATGGTATGATTGCCAAATGCGACAACAATTCACATGCGACCAAATGACAGCCATAAACATGTATAGATCATCATACGACTGTTAACAGTGAACAAAGCTCAACCACATATTCATCTATAAAAGGTCACGAAATTATAAATGTAAAACATTTAAAACCAGTAAACAAACGACCTAATTCATGAAAAATTGAATAAACGAAAAACAAATATGGAACCGAGCAAAAAACGATTACCACTAAAAACAATCTTTTGACTTGGGACAGGCACATAATACTGAATGTGGCAAGGTTAAACACGACGCGGGATCCGAACCCTCTCCTAACCTTGGAGAGTGGTGTGACAGTAAAACATAATACATATTTCAATAGTTGCCATTGTCTAAAAATGCTGTCGCACTTCCAAATTTGAACCCAGAAGCGTTCATTCTGTTTACGAAGAAGTTTTGCATAGGATTGTTGGTACTGTGATATATTTAAATGATAATGCGAACTTTTATAGAAGGAACTGAAAGATCAAACTGCGTCAAATTATGATAAATAATATCATTTGCATTGTCTAATAAATGAACTTGTAACATTTTACTTCTCAGTAGTTGTGGTTCGTTGTGTCTGAATGTATGTAAGCTATTTAGATAACAGGAATTTTACATTTTGTATTGTTTGTGTTGTATTAATTCGCTATTTTGTGCATTTTTCTTTAGATCTATTTTATGTGATAATTTTCATATCATGCTTCTCGCTTGAGATGGAAAAAATATCGCTAGAAACTAAGGAGGCAACGTGGCGTTGCTAACGATATTGACATGAAATTGACACGTTGTCATAGGTAAAATAGCGATAAACAGATTAGAATTGCTCATCTCAACTTGATTGCTTATCTCAATTCCGCTGTATCAGCGCAAGCGAGAAAACCAATCTCGTTGAGATGATCAACGATAATATATAAATATATTGATCAATTAAGGACGATTAAATATTCTAATGCAACAACGTTTGTAACGTTCATTTTGATTGGATAACGTCACTTTCTTACATGGCATCAATTGACAATTGATGCTATGGGACCTACGCGCAAGCGCAGACGGCATATGACAGATTTAAAATACATGTTTTAACGTTGTTTTCTGTCAGTTTCATTAGAATGGAGATAACAATATTGTATTTTAAGCTCCGACGGCATCAATTGGGGATTTGATGGTCGCAAATACCCGTTTACTGTCTCCGCTAACGCGTCGCCAGTAAACTTAATTTGCGACCATCAAATCCCCAATTGATGCCGTCGGAGCTTAAAATACAATACAGTTATCTCCTAATTTTACATATTGTGCAGACGTATGCATATAATTGCTGATTACTTTC
This sequence comes from Mytilus trossulus, assembly GCF_036588685.1. Classification (NCBI taxonomy): domain Eukaryota; kingdom Metazoa; phylum Mollusca; class Bivalvia; order Mytilida; family Mytilidae; genus Mytilus; species Mytilus trossulus. Next base: position 25,549,076 of record NC_086384.1, read on the forward strand.
TGTCCTCTGCATATTTTTCGTGTTTATTTTTGTTTTTGAGAGTATGTGTTGTTGACTTCTCATACCCCATCCCCACATCTTCATTATATTTAAACGGTGCAATAACTTAAATACCAACATGAACAGACTTATATGTCTCTTGAGTACCCTTATGACGTTATCTTTTAATTCAATATTTAAAGCTAAATCCAGGCAATGAATCGATTTAAAGTTTAAATTGTGTAAAACAAAAGATTTATTATATACATTCCAACAGAGACGTATAATACGATTGACAATATTGTATACCCGATAATATCTATCGACAGAGTTATCGGTCCTGAATAGGACTGATATAGTTGGGTATGCTATATTAAAACCAATGAAGAGATTTTCAAATTACCCGCCCTTATTTCTTCATGGGAGACAACTCATTTATTTTTTATTGCGGAATTCTGACTTGTCCTTGACCCCGAAGCCCATTGTCAAGGATTTTTTAATTCCTCAACCTCACCTAATAAATCCTTAAAAAATTTAATAACGTTACTAATTTAAATCTTCCTCTTTATCAGCAAGTCAAAACGAACAATTCTTCTTGAACCAAACAAAAAATGCAAGGATCAAACACTGTCATACAAGAATGACTAGACACATCTTTTGTTACATTGTATAAAACAAAGATGTGGTATGATGACCAATGAGACATCTCTCCACAAGAGAACAAATTGACACAGAACTTAACAACTTTAGGTAATCGTACGACTTTCACCAATGAGCAAGGCTAATACCGCATAGTCAGATATAAAAGGCCCTGAAATTATTGTCTATTCTGTTACTTGTATTGTCCATCCTGTAACTTGTATTGTCAATTATCCATTGTTATCGATAAATCCTGTTGCTTGTATTGTTTATTGTGTTACTTGTATTGTTTATTGTGTTACGTGACAATGTATAGTTTATTGTGTTACTTGTTTTGTTTATTGTGTTACTTGTATAGTTTATTGTGTTACTTGTATTGTTTATTGTGTTACTTGCATAGTTTATTGTGTAACTTGTTTTGTTTATTGTGTTACATGTACTTGTATAGTTTAACTTGTAACTGATAACATTGTACTTTGGGTGTGCTAATGTCATTTTTATAAATTTGTAATATGTTGTAGGCCTTGGCGAGTTATAAAATAAAACACAAAATAAAACATAGGTCACCGTGCTTGTTTTCGAGAAAATTGAGGCTGAAAATTGGGGATTTGTGCAATTTTGTAAAAAAGTTAGGCAATGTCAAAAAAATTTGGAGCAGATATTTTTGGTCGTAAATTATTAAGATCGGGTTCAATCTGAAGCTGTGATAAGTGACAAAAAGGGAAAAAATAAATCACTACATGAATAACTATACAATTATGCAAGCCTTGCTTGTCATTGTGGACTAGATGCTCAAAGTGGTATTTTTTTAAACATAAAAAAATAGAAATAAACTGTTTCTGAAAATGTCATTTTTAAAATTTTTCTGCATAAATTGCATTTTGTCATGCTTTCTCCAAATCCCAAATAAAAAAATATAGGTCACCGTGCTTGATTCCATGATAAACGCGATTTATCCTAAAAATTGCGTCCCCCCTTTGTAACCTCAACGTTAGCGCTAAAGTGCACGACGTCGCTGGCAGACAATTTCGACGTTATCTCTGCAAATGACCGGAGACATTTTTCAGATGTATAAATATTGCTTGTAACATGTGTAAATTACTATCTATAAATTGGTAATATTGTTTTCGGAAATAAAATCATGTGAATAACAAATCCCTCTCTCCGTTTGTGGTCTAAGTGAGAAAGATCTCAAAAACTGTTATTACAGACTGTTGATAATTTTTACGGCTTTTAAAATTGAAGACTCGGCAATTTAGAACTTGACATACAGGTACATTTACTGTACACACTCGTATATTATTTCATACCGTGTTGACCTCTAGATTTATTTTGTTTTGTTTGGTGGGCTGCAGTTTCATTACAAATATTCCCTAAAATCCTTTTATTCACTGAGAAATCCGGTTTTGTTGATACGAATTAAAAGTTAACGTCGTTTGGACAGTAAATCAAATTAAACGCGCATTGCAATTCGAATTAGAATTTACGTTAGTACGTAAACTATTTTGAATGCGAATTAAACTAATTCGAATTAGTTAATGCGAATCGAATTCGAATTACGTGTGAACTCAGCATTATCCTGCAAACGGAACTTTTTTTTGTACATAAATTGTAGCACATAAAGAAGGCCGTTACTTTTCTCGTTTGAATTGTTTTACATTGTCATTTCGTGATCTTTTATAGGAGACTATGTGATATCGGATTTTCTCATTGTTGAAGACCGTACGGTGACCTATAGTTATTAATTTCTGTATCATGTTTGTCTCTTGTTGAGAGTTGTCTCATTGGCAATTGTACCACATCTTCTGTGTTATGTGGTCAGAAAACAAAAGCAAAATCTTATAAAGGAGAAGTCTTCAATTTGCTAAAGAATGCTTTTGTCCAAACAATGAAACTACAACTTTGATTTTTTGTATTTGGCAAATACGATTGAATTAGTTCCTTCTCTCATAGCGTTGGTCAATAACTATATATTTTCCCCACCATATAGCGCGTACATAAAATATCACACGTCCATTCCTCTGTCTGTCCTTTCGGTCCTTCTGGTTAATTGAATTTTTCAAGTGTACAATTCTTGTTAACTTTCTATAAAACTGATACCGTATGGACACGCTCGAAAATCAGTGCATATCAACTATTCTTTAAAAGAGATATGCGATTCGGAAATATTGATTATATTGGAAATTGCATTGTATTTGCTGTCATGCCGTCATTTCTCTAATATATTTATAAAAAAAAATAAAAAATAAACAGTTGCGCTACGAACTCATGATACGCCCGTCGTCTTATGATTTTGGATAATATGCTGTACCATGTTTACAACGGACAGACGGACGCGGGCATTTGTATACTATAATATGTCCCGTCAAAATTTTTACGGATGTATAAACATATTGTTGGCTATTGCCTCTTGTTAGATAAAATACGTGCAACGTGGAAGTAATAGGAACTTAAATAAAATAAAATGGATAAATAATCTTTATTTCAAGAGGACGATCCCATTAGTTAAAACTAATCTTCCTGAGAGTCCTCAAAAACTTTGTTCTTTTATAAAAGTTGTTAGCGGCGTTAACCTACATTTTCTGTATTAGTTTTAAAATATCATTGGTTTCTTGTGATGTAATAAAATATCAATCATGGATGAATGATAAAAAAATGATAATTGACATGCAACAAAAGGGTCAGTCGTCTTGAGATTGCTCACTATGCGATATTTTGTAGAAGAGCTCAAAGAAACAGTAATTTGTTTTATTTCTTATAATGTTACTAGACTGTTATCCTGTTAGAATCGAATGCACAAATATTAATGGCGTAGAAGTTAGCATGCGGGAAAAACAGAAATTGGAGAATAAAAATTCCACATTACGTTTCTTATTACGGAACATTACACACAATTACGTCCCGCAAAAAGTGACGTTTAGCGGGATTTCAAACGCTTAACGTCGCGCCAAGAGTTTAAAACTCCCTTGAAACTGTATCGGATGGCCTACAATAACATGATTGTTAACAAGAACTTCGATTGATATATGGCTTAGTTATATAAAATTGTAACATTTCGAAAACTGATTTTTTTTAGATAGATCTTAATAGAAAGATGTGATGTGAGTGCTAATGAGATAACTCTCCATCCAAATAACACTATGCATATTCTTAAAGTTATCCGTGTACATTTAGTTTGATCCGTTTATTTTAAATATATGAGTTATTCCGTATTTCAACAACATGAACAAGGTTCATTTGTTAATGATAAGCTTCTGTTTCATGATCTGTTTCGAAGATACCATTAGTAATATGTTAACTTCATGTATATTAAGTGCTTCTGATGATTATAAAATGTACTACTATCTTGGAGGATTCATCTGACATTGTCACACTTGCCTGCTTCAGTAGTCAATGATTGGTTAGGAGGACGGTTTGAATTCCACTAACATATTTAACCCCGCCACATTCTGTGTGTTTGTGCTTGTCCCACAGTAATTCGGCGGTTGTCGTTTGTTGATACGTTACACATGTTTTAATGGGCATTATGTTTTCTGGTCTGTTCGACTGTTCATCCGTCTGTTTGTTCGTCTGTCCGTTCGTCCGTCCTACTTCAGGTTTTACTTTTTGGTTAAGGTAGTTTTTGATAAAATTGCAATTGGAGCATCCGTGTACTATGGCCACGTTCTTGTTTTGTACATGAACTAGGCCGTTAGATTTCTAGCTTGAAATGTTTGACATTTGTCTTTTTAGAACCTTTTATAGCTGACAATGTGATTTTGGCTTTGCTCATTGTTGAAAGCTGAACGGTGACTTATAGTTGGACATTATTGTGTCATTTGGTCTCATGTGAAGAGTTGCTTAATTGGCAATCATACCATATCTCTTTTTATATTGATTTTGAAGCCAACAATTTAAAGAATGAAATTACGTGTTTTTGCAGTTAATACATGGTTTTAAGAAGAACACATATTTGGTAGTCTTGAACCGTTTGTTGAAATTATATATGTAAAATTTATTGTTGTGTATGGTTGACTACTTTATTTATATTTGGAAATATAAAGTATAAGATCTAAAAATGTACTACATCATGTACATTTGTCCAAGGCTACCAGTTCATACGTACACTATACACATTAATATCATGTATACATGTACAAGTAAAATCAAGAAAAACAGGTGAATAGTATTTTAATGATAAATCAAACAAACAACGGAAAGATAGCTGATCTACCAAGGCTGGGAGTAAAGTATAATATAATTAAGATCGAATCTTCATATAAGTATCCGTTCAGTGAAGTAGTCTTTTATTTCCCGGAGTCATGTTTTTGTTTCTTTCTATGATGATAAATTTCTCAGAAACATATGTAACATTTTATTTCATATTTGGCATGTTAGTTTGAACATTTCATCGTGTGTTCTCTGCACCTGTCGAGATGAGTGACTACGGTAAGTATAAAAAATAGCATTATTACTTTTATTATTATTATTATTATTTTTATAGTGACTTTCATAAGGAAATTTGAGAAACAATCGAAATCAGGCTAATTAAAAAAATATTTAGAGCATTTGTAATTGCCTTGTATTACACATTACATGTACGATTTGAAATTGGTATTATAGTTTACATGAATTTGACCTACCGAATTAGACTATTTACCGGATTTGTAATCACATAAGCAACACAACGGGTGCCGCATGTGGAGCAGGATCTGCTTACCCTTCCGGAGCACCTGAGATCACCCCTAGTTTTTGGTGGGGTTCGTGTTGTTTATTCTTTAGTTTTCTATGTTGTGTCATGTGTACTATTGTTTTTCTGTTTGTCTTTTTCATTTTTAGCCATGGCGTTGTCAGTTTGTTTTAGATTTACGAGTTTGACTGTCCCTTTGGTATCTTTCGTCCCTCTTTTACAGATGTGTTTTTCTTCTAGTGGTGTATATGTAACGGTAGACAAGCATTGCGATCGATTTTAGAGCGTGTATGATCTGACATTAGATCGCAAAGAAGATATGTCAAATAAGACACTATTTTGATATTATATGGAACTATTAAGGCAGATTTGAAACTATATGTCATTGAAATTACCATGTAACGTGATATCTTTTTATCGAATATAGAGGTATTTCTCGTATCGCACTGTTCGGAGTGTAAAACGGTAAAGTGATAAGAACGTATATGCGTTAGATTAATTACCATATTTCCATCGGATATTCGTAAGGTGTTTGATAACTTTCAAAGGTGAGAACGATGTTCATTTCCTCTTTTTCGATTCGGGATTTTTTTTCCCAGTAGTACACAATACATCTCAATGTTTAAACTAAGGGAGCTACCATTTGATTTTTATGGGGGGGGGCTAGGATGAAATTTGAAAAAAAAAGGCAGGACAGGAGTTTTGAGTAAAAAAAAAGCCAGGATGAGACACTTGCAAAAAAAAAAGTCAGGACGACAATTTAGGTAAAAAAAGTCAGGATAAACGAGGAAAAAAAGGCAGGACCGAACAGAGTGAAAAATAAAAAGGCAGGACAGAGATTCCAGCTAAAAAAAAAGGCAGGACAAAATTTTTCATCCTAGCCCCCCCATAAAAATCAAATGGTAGCTCCCTAAAAATCTTAGAAGTGTAACATTTTATAAATCTCTAAAAGTGTATTCAAATAAAACAAAATGTATGATATTAATGCTTTCGTTGACATCAAAACAGGAAAAGTGGCGACACTCTGATATGTGCAATATACTAGATCGACGAGTAGCGGACTTTTCATATTTATTATAATGATAAAGGTTTCCATAGAATAAAATAAAAAAGCTTGTATATAATCGAACTTAAATTGAATAACCAGAGTTGATATCAGGCAATACATCATTATCTTAAATTCAGTTCGCCTACACTGTGCTCTTCTCGTGATCTAGAGGAAGCGTTATAATATATGAAAACAACAATTGAAAAGTAAAGTACGAAACTTATGAAAAGTTCAGTATCAAAACATAGGAATAATGATACAAAAACAAAATTAACTATGACCATGATGACTTACACAACTTTTAACAATTGCAATTTCCATCTTTATGCTACAACTCTTAGATCTGTGATGTTTGGGAGTATAAAGTTTACCTTGAAACTCTGATAGAATGATACAAAATCATTTATCAGTTCGACATAGTTCTGAACTAAAAATGCCTCAGTTCATTATGCATACTCAGTTTTGAGAAACATTCATATCATACAACTAGGAATATTTACCTAGATATTCTAGCGCAAGCGGTCACCTGTATATCTATGAACACATCTGTTCCAGGAATTTTAGCTTTGAAGTATTTAAAGCCTTATTGCAAACATGTTCAGAATCAGTAGACTGTTTATTTTTATTTCCTTTTTTTTTTCTAATTAAAAACAAATAAATTACATAGACTGTGAAATAGTCTTTCATGTTTATTTTCCTGTTTCTGTCAACTAGCTCAGATGCGGACATCGATACTTTAAAAAGTAAAAATTCGAGGACTTATACAACAAAGAATTTTCTGGGAAATAATTGACTTCTTGCAGGAGAAAAGAAAAATGACTTACATTTGTATTTCACTTGTTGACAGCAAATATAAAATTGGATTTCTTTACAAAAATTTGATGGTATGCGTTTTCAGCTTAATTGAGTCGATAAAAAAATGCGTACGGGAATTGATGGGTTACTTACTTACTATCAGTTAAACACGGCTTATACGGAGTAAACGTTTGCGAAAGAGAACATAACGATTGTCTGATGTTGGATCGCTATGGTTATCTTTCGAAAAGACATAAATACAATCTTATATTTCAATTCCTACATGCGCTTTAACAATTGGTACATATAAATGATATTTTGACGAGTAAATTGTAAATGGTTATGAAAATATTCTGTAAATGCGAATAAGATGATTTTTTTTCACATTTTTTTCAAAATTCAAAATACTAGAGACATTAGCTTCAAGTTTAAGAATGGTTATTATTAGACGTTATTGTTTATAAAAATTATAAATGTAAGAGACTTTCATTGGATAATTTTTCGTGTGGTGTGATCGAAATTATGCTAGAAAAAAGCCAAAATATATAGGTTTGAATGAAAAGTATTTGTGTATGTATTAAAAAAATCCGTTTAACACGTATGATCTTAAATCCAAACATTGCAGTTTACATTGGTTTGGTCATGTAGTTATTAGTAAGTCGACCATTAGCATGTTCTATTAAACTAAGCAGTGGGCCGATATATTGACTCGATGAAATACATAAAAAAAAAAACGAAACGACATCTACTTCAATGATTCGACTTTAAGTGCGATAAGTTTCACTTTTAGAGCGAACATGTAACAGAATAATCCTCAACTTAAATATCAATTATACGAAGTAATGTTTGGATATGACATTAAATTTATAAATCATAAAATTGATACATTTTCCCAGGCATAAGAGCAAAAACTATTTGCTGCTATGCAATACAATCACGGTGGGTATGGTTGTCCTGCGAGAGAACGTACTGTGCTGGTGATTCGGTCCTGACGGGTGCTGGTGATCAATGAAAAAATGTAAACAAAGACGAAAATTATGATTTTTGACGTTTTCACTCATAAAAAATGGGAGAAAACAGTTGAGATTTATCAATTTCGTTTCTTATGGGTTCATATACAAGCCATTGAAAAATTGACCCTCTAAACTGTTTTAGTAAGCGTAACACAAAAATGCTCATTTTCAGAAAATTTCGAAATGAAAAAATAAAACAAAAATACTCATAGAGTCCGCTTTCTTTACCGCAATCCACACCACAAAACTATTTTGTGAAAAAAACATTGCAATTTATTAAAATTTAGCATTTTCTCAAATTATTCATGTCCTGATACTGTGCTGGTGGGTCCTGTCATTGTGCTGGTGGGTCCTGATACGGTGCTGGTGATTTTTGGATAAGAAGTTGGTCATATTTGAAACAAATGTTACAAAATCAATAAAATTAGCCAGATAATTGTTGCCAACAGGATCTATGACTCCTATTTTAGCTCTTGTGCATCCATTTGGCTGTTTAATATGTGTTTTCAAGTGATCTAAACTTGTATTACATAATAACATAAAAGGCCAACATCTTTCGTCCAATATCAGATAACAATATATAGTATGTAAAATAATTTAAAAATTCCACAATACTATATAATTCATTTTATGTGTCAATTTGTTTGAAAAAAGTCGAAAAGAAGAGATTCTTTTTAATGTCATAATTATCTGTCGCTTTCTAGATCTATGCTTAGCATTTATTTCAGATGACATGGACTCATCACCCTGATGACCCTGCTGCCTTCAATAAATTTATCCGTATACATATATTAATAGATAAACAAAAGGCTGCAACTGGTATTTTTGTATTTAAAATGATTCGTTTTAACGAGAATATTTGCGGTGAATGGAAACTGTGAGGGTCGAAATCTTAAATTGCTTATAAATGTTGCTGGACCCAGTTTCGTTATCTTATGTGAATTTTCTGAAATGTGCAAGGTAGATAGACATTTTGATTTTGTTTGCTCGGTAATGAACCATTGTGTTGATCCCATGCTAAATATAAAAAAAAATCTGTACAAAGGTCTGTGAATTTTCTACAAAAAAAGTGATTTTATTTTCACTAAATTCTCTATTTCTACTAAATACAATAATGAACTATAAATAATAATGCTTTGCAAGAAGTTTCCCCTTGATATATGTACAAAATTATATCTCTTTTATTCATTGTCTGTGCTGTTTTGATACTATTGCAGTTTGCACATTTCGGAATTGACAGGCCACAGGAGGGGTCATAAACCGTACACGAAAAGATAAAATATTGATATAAGTACTTAATTTGCATCTTTGAACCCCCACCCTGGCTTGTTTTTTTAGGAGCCTGGGGTGTCTAAAAATGGTCGATTACAGACAGCCGAGTACGCATTTTACTTTCCAGGCGTGTTATTGTTGATTGTTAAAGTCCTGAAAACGGATAAATGGAAACAAAAATGTTTGATATATCTGACTTTAGATTCAGTTTTTTTTAAATATAAATTCAGGCTATATTTTAATATAATAATTCTATGAATTCACAATATAAAAAAATGCAGAAAAAAAATGAATGAAGTGAAATATCTTAGTAAGGAGTCATTACTACGGAGATGGTGTGTTTGACACACAAAACTTAAAAGCTTAATGATATTACATGTACCAATATTAAAATAAAAGTGTATTTTAGTTGGGTATTTTTTTCTATTTACTCATTTTCAATTATAATCTAGGCACATTTTATTTTTATTCATGAAAAATATTTAAATATAGAAAAGAAGGACACATTGTTCACTTCCTCCCCCGTAATTCTTTATAAAAATATTTAATTTGAAATGAAAAAGCTAAGAAATCTTAGTTTTGTTAGTGTTCTCTATGTTATCTCGTCTTCACTCTCTGACATATTCTAGCCTGCCCTTTCATAGAATAGTGATTTTTTTAGTGTTCTATCGAACTTTCGAAAGAAAAAAACCCTGCTAACCGTTTAGACAAAAAAAATTGTTGGAAAAATCTTACAGCAAGTGATTCTTAATAGCTATAAGATACATTTTTCTTTTACAACTTTTAAATCTTACGAGAAACTATTCCAAGCTTTCACTGTAACCTCGCTCTAACTTATGGGTTATTGTTGAAGGTCGTACGATGACGTATGGTTGTTAAAACATACTTTCTTTGGTTTCTTATGGAAATTTGTCCATTGACAACAAACATACCACATCATCTACTTTATATAAGTATTGTATAAATTACAACGTATTTTGGTGATCTTGCAAAATGATCGTGATCCCGAAAATCGTAAACATATTTTCTTATCTTAAAAGGGGTCAAGAAGGGTTCCATTAACAGGCCAATAAATTAATTTTAAAAAAAGATAAAAAAAAAATAGGGGTATTTTTTCTCTCATAAATAGATTCACAACAATGTCAATTTCAAGAAAGCAGACAACAGCTAATTAGTCAATAACAGTACAGCGTCAATGATCTTGAATATATGCCACTTTTAACTAAAATATAAAAGCACAGAACCAGGACATAGGAGCACAGAACCAGGACCGTTTTTCTTATCACCAGCACAGCGTCAGGACAATTCCGTTTAACGAACTTGCACGACTTTTGCAATATAATATTGTTGTAATATACTATGCATGGTACTTATGACACATCAGAGAAAAAATAAGCAACAAAACAGTCGTTTTATTGCCGTTCTGATACAATGTAAACAAACCCACCAGCACAGAATCAGGACCCACCAGCACCCGTCAGGACCAAATCACCAGCACAGTACGTTCTCTCGCAGGACAACCATACCCACCGTGACAATATAAACAAAACCTTTTTGCAACAATTTTTTTAAAACAGCAATGTCGACAGAGTCTTAAAATTGGACGATACATGTGAATTTATATGAGGTTATTATGCAACACACTTAACTATATACAAATGTATTCCTATTAGTCTGTGGTAAATATAGTTATCATCCGTTGATGAGAAAGCAAAATATCACATTAGAACCACAAATTATTACTAAATAAATGCCTTATACTTAATGATAATAATATATTCCTCTTTTGCAGACATGTCACTTGAAAAAAGACTAAAATCTTTTCTCGGTCGACGCCGGGTAAGTTTTACAGTAAAACTTTAAAGTTTTTCTATTCCCATTTGTTAATACCCAATATACATAATACTATTGGACTTGCGTCATGTTATGACTGGGGCTCATTTCAAAAACATGTTTCACTCAAAATTATCGCAAGAGCATGTTTGTATCTCTAAATATAAATGACCGGAAAGGATTTTTAATTAGGCTATGTTTTCATTATGTTTGTTGGGTAACCTCCCATATATTTAAAAATTAATTGAATGGTGTGTCATTATCTCATTGACATTTTTGTGCTAATGAAGCTAATTACTTAGCACCAGCTTGAACTAGGATAAAGATTCAGATCATATTTTCTAGAATATTGCTGTTTGCATATGACACCCAAGGTCATACATTTGAGCAACCAATAACTAGGTACAAAACTGTATTGATGAATTTTAACTTGTTATCTTTTTCATTTGTTGATATTTTAAATCTTTAAAAGCAGTGTTATATCTTAATGTGATGTTTTGTGGTCCAAACTTGTCCAATCTTCTTAAAAACCTATTCGAGCATTACTGCCTGATAACTGTTTTAATTATACACCTAGTTTATATGCAGAAATTACTCTCACATAATTTGCAAAAGTTTTTTTACCATATTCACGGTCTTCTGTCTTTTAATGTATCATATTTGATATAACAGACTTATTATGAAGATAGTGATGATGAAGACATCGACGATGATGATAGTGATAAGGAGATAGAAAAGGTAAGCTCTTCAATATATTTAGGGTATGTCGTAGTTGTTATGCTCTCATGTATTGATAAATGTATATATTCCTAGTCTTTCAGTGATTTGGATTGATCGTAAATAGGTGAAAACACTAATGAATCATCACTTTGATCAAGCATTGTAGTTGTGTTTTAACACTAAAGGTGATACCGAGGTTTGGTTGACTATACACGACATCATCATCTGCTCGGTAGCTATTACTTCAAATCTGGTATGATATATATAGAAGATTTCCCGTATTATCTGATTAAATATTATTCAGAAACGTAAGTTCCAACTCAGCTGAAGAATCATGTACGAGTCATGGTGTGTTTTGCCTTTTGAATTGAAGACAAAGTTCATTTACATGTTTAAGTTAAATGTCGACATACGATATTTAATAAATGTTATTTTCACTTTATATTTACAGTGTATTGTTTAAATACACCTACCACATGAAATTTCAAAAAATTCAAAACAATTATTTTGCCCTTCTGTCAGGTATAAGTTCACATTAAAAACTTTACGTTATTACATTAACTAACTGAAATCATCAATAAACCACAGTCTTATTTAGGTCCTGACTCTTTGTCTAATTTGCTTACATAATTCTGTAAATGTCTTTTTTTACCTTTAGGATATTCAAAAGGATTCATGTATAAAAGAAAAGTTTTCATTTTATTCAAACTTCCATGGTAATAAGATTCGGAAACGTTATGGTGGAGGTATGTAATCAATCAATATCAATCAGTATAGCATATCTAAAAATTGGAAAATAACGCATTTTTTTTATTTATCTCATTGTCGAAGGAACTAAATGAACAACATTTCTCAACATGCACTTAACGAATACATTTGATCTATAACACAGTGTAAATACAAACCCAATAACATAAAGGGTTATACTTATTTAGCCTTTTGTCCTACAGTTTTACTCATAATTGAGATGGTTATAAAAATCAATAAGCAAAACAGTCTTTAAAGTCATGAGGAACGAGTCTTTTGTTCACGATTTTATCTCACGATACCATATCGTATAGTCGTCAATTCTGTTGTTGTCTCTATGTGTTATGATGTGAAAATATGACAGCTAATAAATTGCCGTGTTTTTGAAGCAGTAGTTTACCGATTGTCTCCTTATTGTAAAAAATCAACAAAGAAGCATGGATACTGAGCACGTGTATAACATGTACAATCAGATGAAAGTGTATTTCAGTGATAGATCCATGCGTATTGCGATCATCGGGTTTTTACGAGTAGGGTCACACTAAGGTCACTTGCATACTGTAAATATTTCGGCGAATTGCTTCCTAGAAGCAAGCAATTAAAAAAAAAAGTAAACGTCTTCTTAAAAAAATCTTCAGAAAAAAGTATATGTACATAAATTTCATAATGAAAACTATCCTTATAGATATAAAAAAACATTTGCAATTTTTTTTTTAATTGCGGTTTCATATGATTTTAACAAGAAAGAATTTTGTGTTCTTTTGAGCATGCTAGTAATGCTACTGTAGCTTTTTGATACGTCTTGGCACATGTTTCTGAACTTTATAGTAATACTTGTTTGTTTTACTTAGAAAAAATCAAATCAGGACTTCGAGTAATACGATCACGATCATGGACACCTCCAAACGATTACATACTTGAAAAGGAAGATCCTGAAATTGGCACTATTATCAATGTTGCAAAAGGTGGTGTTGTCAAGGTCCAATGGGACTCATCGGATAGTACTGACACATGTAAAAAAGGAGAGAATGGTCAATTTAATCTTCTTTTATTGGACAATGCGCAAATTGGTAAGCCTTCTTATTTCCATTGCATTCTTTAAACAAATCTAACAAAAATCATTATTAAATGAGTTATGTTAAAAAATAAATTTCAAATTTAAAGTAGGTCCAGCTCGTATTACAATGCAGTGTTCTATGTAAAGGGCGGCACTGAATGTCAAAAAATAAAATAGTTGTAACACTTATTTTGTGATTTGAAATATAGATACACAAAATTAATGATTGTAATTTACCAAAAAAACTGCAGATAACAATTCATAATATTTAACTGTACCCATGAGTCTCAGATACAATGTAGTCCAATAATTGCAACTGTATGAAATTTCTAGCATCAATCAGACTAGCTCAAAAACATCATGAAAATGAGACTTACTAACACAGGGCTATTTGATTTTAAATGACTGAACTGCATTTTGACTAATTAATCGGTTAATTACCTCCCGCTTGTAATGAATCATCACTGTCCTTCATTAGCCACTCTCATATATTTTGGAATTATTCATTGTGATTTATAGAATAAAACAAACAATATACACCACAATTTTGTTTTCTTTGACTAGAAAAGTGAGAAACGCTGACGAATAGAAATTTGTAACACACATACTCTTCCTTTTTTTTATTACCTGAAATCAGAAATATTCAAGGTAAAAAACATAATTTATGCAAGTGAAACTAATTTAGTTCTAAAGAGTTCACGAAAATCTTATTCAAGCTGACAAGTTTTCTTTTTCAACTTTCGCTGTTGGTGTTTTCTAAAAAGAAATTCAAAGATTATGTTTAAAATCTTTATCACCTGACTCTCCATTACGTTTTTCTTTTTTACTTTTTCAGAACATAACAAACTGTATAGCCGTCATAGCATTTGTCCTTTAATGTTACGAAATGAATCATTATGCATTTTTTTCATGTCAATATTTTCATGTAAAAGTAGGTAGCAATTTGAACTTTACATTTAACAGTGATATAGACAACATTTAATACTTCCAATTTTTATGAGAATGCACAATACTTAACTGTCTGCAGCTCTCTTAAGCATGCTGTCATAACAAATTAGCAACTCAAGTAAGATATAATATACGTTTCGGCTGAAATTTGGTTTGATGGTTTTTCTTGTGTAAAACATAATTCGGAAGTTTATTTTGTCTAGTGTATGATTATCATATTTTGTTACGCGCAGGGTTAATTTTGCTTTAAACATTGAATTAAGCGAAACCATTTCATATCTCATTCAAATGGAAAATAAGCACTTATACATCCACATAAAAAACAGATAAAAGATAACATTTTTTTTAAAATCACACAGTAGCAAAAATATACAAATCCGTCAAGCAATTAACAACACTGAACAATAAAAGCATTCTTTAGTTGTATTGCATGTTGTAAAGAAAATCTCGGACCAATCATACCAATATTTCGGACCTAATTTCTATTTAAAAAAACAACGGCAGACATCATCTGTTAACAAAGCTCTCTTCATTACCGGTTAATAGGTTAAATAAAATGTTAGAGGATTGCAACACAATTTCATCTAACAGTCCTAAGTATGAAATAGTTCAAATTATTATGGCATATTGTTATTCTAAGCTATTTCCAAAAATTGATCACCCTGAAGACCATAAAAAACATTTTATTAAAATAAAGTATGTGAATAAAGGTTTTGATTTTGTAAATATTGCCTGTATATTTAACGACCATTCTGTTAAAGAACAAATTCCTGGATATTTTGACAATACTGAGCTCCGTCTTATCAGACATGTTACGAAAAGGTATATTATCGACGCTGAGGTTGACAAATTAGACTTAAAATTTGGGGACGGTGTCAAAACATTGATTATAGATTTAAATAGGTAACATTTAAATCCTGTGCGTCTTGGTTAATTCAAATAACATTTATCTAGAACATCATTATGTATTTGACATCTTATACGACAATTGCGTTTGTGATATTGCTGGCTAAAACCTGTCATAAGACATAAAAGGTGTACGCGCGTAGGAGTGGATGGTCTAGAAAAAGGGGGGATGAGGGTTATACAAGTTCATTCAATTCTAGACTGATGATATTATACATAGTAAGCAAGTTTAATGTTAGGTTTTTTTTTTGGCCAAGTTACTCATTCTACCTTTTCTTAACTCAAAACTCCCGTCATGCCTTTTCAAATTTAATTTAGTCACCCTCTCCTTTTAAAAAAACCCAACTGGTACTTCCGTAGGTACCCATTCAACAGATTTAATAAAAAAATATTTGTTTTAGAGAAACTCCTACACTGTAAAAACAAGTGTTAATGATTTAACACTATTATTAACACCTTCCTGGAAACACTTATTTAACATGTTAAAATGTTAATCATTAACACTTGTGTTAATAATTATTAACATGTTAATGTGTTAAAATGATTAACACATTACATGTGAATTTGCCTGGAAACACTTAATTAACACTTTAACATGTTTATCCTTGTGGAAGTGTTAATTTCTTTAACATGTCACATGTTTAACATGACATTAACACTAGTGTTCAAAAAGATGAATGGGTGATTTCTGACGATACACACCATAATTGGTTCTTGTTTTTGACCTGATCAGTTATTTGCATTGGCAAACCAATAATAAGCAACCAAGGATGTTGTTCATTGCCTTTGACATGTTCTTTTTTTATGAAATAAAGGAATTGTGCATTTTGTAATGTTTTGAATAAGCATTAATTCAAGGGAAAATTCCAAAATGGAAATAGAACTTCATAAAATATGAATACCAAAGAGAAAAATAAACTGAATAATGTACCACAAATAGACAAAACCTAACAAACGACAGTCTTCTAAACAACACATTGAAAAAAATGGAAATGATACAAGATACAAGATATTGTCCACAGTACACTGGTGCCTGTCTTGCCCTGTCATTTTTTATGTTCAGTGAACAAAGAAAATGGAGTAAAAAACCTTATTTGGTATTGATGTTAGAAAACCATGTTATATACATGTACTAGTATGTGTACCAAGTTTCAAGTTGATATGACTACTACTACTACTTCACTCTAAACTAACTTCTAAACTAACTTCACCAAAATGTTTTACAAGATTCAGGACAGACAAATGAATGGATTGACAGTCTGAAAAGAAATAATGCCATCTACTATCATAGATAAGGCATTGAAGACAGAAACAGCACTAAATATAAACCATGGTCATCTCAGTTACTCTGGAATTCTGAAAGTTTCCTTAAGTGTGAATTCTTAATAAAACATAATAACCATCTGTATAGTTTTTACTCATTTTTATTTCTTGACAACACGTCAGAGAATTTTATCCAATTGCTTGATTTTTGCTGGGTATATTGATCCCCAATAGCCCACTGTTGTAAAATCCCCAGTGTCTGGGAATAAATTTCGGGATAATCCAAATCAAAAACATAATAAACTGCAATTAGTAACAGTAATGAGTCCAACACATTTAATGTTTGTCCTTTTATTTTCCTGCCATCTCCAATTACGTGTGAACATAAGGTATTTCCCTCCTGGTCAAGGAAGACCACTACATACGGAGCCTCTTCCTCTTCCGTTTCCAAGTGTTTTATGGGAAGGGAATCTATTTTCGGCACATTCTGAAAAAAAAACCCCAGTCAATTCTTTTTTTATGGACTTCAGTGATGAATACAATAATTGGTCCTTGTACAAAAATTTAATAATTAACTTTTCACTTATTTATTTCATGCATAATATTCTATAAAAATAAATAGACAATGTGTCCATGCGACACAGATGCCTCCACTTGCATATAATTTAAAAAGGGCCATAAATCTAGAACAATAAAAGTGATGCCACCCAAATTCGAATTTGGTCTATGTTTTGAGGTTATTCATGTAATCATTTTGAATATAAGTTTCATTAATGTAAAAAAGCCAATTCTAATGTCAATTATCACAAGCAGTTTTTTTTTGTGTAACTATACACACATCTTGACAAAAGAGCTATTGAATTCATTACTACCACTATCTTAATTAAAAGTATCAGTTTCTTGTACCAATATCAGAGTTTTATCTGTTTAAACTGTCACAAATTAATCTACCAAAATACTGTTTAAATGAATATACCTTTACAACTTTAATGCATGACTTGGATTTAATCCCTTTCCCCTTCTTTCTGTTAACATTGTTTTCTAACCCTTTTACAAGAGCAATACTCTTTTCTGTCTCTGTTTCCTGTGAAGAAATATTAAATAGAATAAATGAAAATTTCTTTTGCAACATGATAACATGTTTACTAAGTATAAATAAGAAGATATGGTATGGGTGCAAATGAGATAACTCCCCATCCAAGTGTTTGATAGCAATTTATGGTAATTTTACAATTGTAATTTTAGTGTAACTTTCATACTTATATTTCCCAATATAAACATGTCATATTAAAATGGTTTTCTGTGATCAAATTGACCACTTTTAAATTAAGTACAGAAAAAAAATTGTAAATCATGCACGCTTTTATGGATTGTGGGGCTAAACTTTATCCAAGCACTATGAGGTTCATCAAGCGCCTATGTGATCGCCATAAAGCAGGATGATCAAGATCATGCCCCTATTAAAACAAAATAATGCTGGTCACTTATACCAGAGTAAAATACAATAAACTTGAAAAGTTGTCTAATTAGCTTGACATTATTAACTGTATGTCAAGTAAAAAGTAAAATAACAAAAATACCGAACTCCAATGAAAAGTCAAATTTTGATTTATATATATACATGAAAAAGGTGTTCATAATATATTTGCAGTTAGTGTACCTCAGTGGATAGTTTTACATCTTTTGCAACAATTTTCATCATTCATTCCATTTTACCAGCAATATGTTCTCTAAAATTGTCTGGGTTTTCTTTATTCTTCTGGCAGAAGAATTCATGCATAACCTATAAAAATAAGACCTTCTTTGTTAATAATATATAGTAAAAATTAGTTTGATTTCATAACAAATAATAAAATATATGTCTTACCTTCAATGTCAACTGTAGCCATTTAAAAAATAATTATAAAAACACTAAATACAAAACAAAAATAAAATTCTAAGTGCAATAAATGTTTAACGTGTTTTCCATGCCTTAAATAAAGAACTAGTATTATAGTATTATTGCGTAACAATATTCATATTGGCTTAGTTATAGGTCCGAGGGTAGCAGTATTGGCCTGCGGCAAAGCCGAAGGCCAATGCGGCTGCACGAGGACCTATAACTAAACCAATATGAAAATTGTTATGCAATAATACCTTTATGAAATAAGCAGCCCAATATTAACTCTGGAGTAATCAGAAAGTTCAATGAAAAGTCTAGGGTCACTCGAATGTGCTAATTAAAAAATAAATTAAGTTGTCAGTAAATTTTTTTAAATTTCAATCCAATCAAACAATGTAAATTCTAATAACACCCAGAAACCATTTTTTTCTTTTATTTCTTAGTAACAGTGCCCATAAACTTTCAAGCTTCTAACCCCAAAATCAAAAAGTTTCTTCTGCTTTCCTTTATGTTCATCTAAATAAGTTATATTTGAAGCCAATGATGATGAAAAAGCATCGGACTGACAGACAGAAGAATGGATGCAAAAAGCAATTATTATTATATATTTTCTTTTTTCTGTGAGTATAAAATTCTTGAAAAAAAAAATAGTGACGTCACACACTTACCCATGTATTTGTGCCATCTGCAAACCCCAAACAACTGTACTTTGAAACCATTTTTTTCCCAATCATTTGGTAGTAGGACGAATCAGCCATGCCTGGGTATGTTGCTGAATAGAATATTTCACACTCCTTGAGAACTTGATTGAAAATGCTGGAGTTCTTCTCTCCAGATGAGAGGGCAATGTGTAGTGCTGGCGACAGTGTAGGTAGTTGAATTTTGTCTGGATGCGGGAGACTATTTGGTAATGTGGTTTTTGATACTACATGTATAAAGTCTGAAAACAAAATATTAAAAGATTTAATTTTATACTTAAATTAAAAACAAATAATAATAATTAGGAAAAATCTCATACATATGGTAGATTGATCTTTCATTATTTTTACAAATTTTCTTCTTTTTAGCCAATCATGTTAATGGGCCATGCAAAAATAAAATCCACTTGACTTGCATTAATTTATAAGTTATCAACTCAATATCAAAATGAAGAAGATAGACATTTATCATACATGTATATAAAAAAAGAATAAAAAGATGTGCAAACCTGGTTGTGTACTTTTATCAGACTCTGTATCGTCAACAGAGTTTTTATCTGGTGTCTCATCAGCTTCAATTTCAACACAAACTGGTGATTTACGATTGATTATTTTGTGTGTCCACTATTGTTCATCAGCAAGTGCCATAAAAATATGAGAATTTCCAAACTCCTGCAAAACTTCATCATCTATTTCAGTTCCATCGTCTTCTAGCACCAGAGTTGATAGGGTTATGTTCATTTTTTCCAGAACTAAAAGAAAAAGATAAAGTTCTGTCTAACATTATGTTGCTTAAGGTGTTTACAATTTTATATTATTCATAAATGAATATGCATATTTCATGTGCAATTATATCATTTTGAAAATCATTTTATTAGGCCGCCCTTCAAAAAAAGCTGTGATTTTACCTGCCAATGCTTGAAAGGTTTTGGAGGTAAATGGTTTTTTCCCCTCCAAAAATTAGTTTCATGTTTTTTTTTTTATGTTGCAAGTGATATTGTGCTAAGCATCAGGAAACATGAAGTCATTCATTTTGGAGAAGTCTTTGATGAGATATTTTGAAGCTCATTTTACATATATATTGAAAATTTTATGAGGAATTATAATAACACACAATGTATTTTACTGTTTCGTTTGTTGCTGTGTTACATATTTGTTTTTCGTTCAATTATTTGTACATTAATTAGGCCGTTAGTTTTCTTGTCTGTTTTACATTTGTCATTTGAGGCTTTGGCTTTTATAGCTGACTATGCTGTATGGGCTTTGCTCATTGTTGAAAGTCTTACTGAGACCTATATTTGTAAATTTCTGTGTCATTTGGTCTCTTGTGAAGTGTTGTCTCATTGGCAATTACACCAAATCTTCTTTTTTATGCTTACATGTATTATCAATTTAAACTTACCCTTGTCTGAAATAGCTGCAATTGTCAAATCTTTCACAATGATAGCCTTCTTTTGAACTCGACTGGCATCCCACACTTTTAACAAAGGCATAATTTTCTGTTAAAATAAATTTTTTCTTATATTTTTTTTTATTACTTAAAAAATTATGAAGATCAAAAGAAAAAACAAACATGTGTGTATCATCATGAGACATGTTATGCAAACATCTATTATATATACATTGTTTTACAATTCTGCATACTAGTAGTATAAAACATACAAACAGCCAAGATATATGAATTATATCAGGTAAATTAACTTAAATAACAAACATATCAAACAGAAAATATTAAAAGTCATAATACATCAAGGTGAATCTAATGTTAAGAGAGCATATTTGTTCATTACAAACAGTTTGCCATTTAAAAGATGCATATCTTGTGGTAGCTTGATCACAAGATCTCTGTAACTTACTAGTTGAAATGAATTCTCAAATTCTATTTCATAACTGATTAAGTGAAGATTAACATCAACTATTTGAGATTTTTGCACAAGAAAAAATTTGTTTTGATCTTTGATTACAATTTCAATAATCCTAACAAAACTAGGATTAAAATAATCACATGATGAAACCACAATAACACCTTCTCTATAAACACATCCATAGATCTTAACCTGTTTTGTTACATAGACAGACTCAGAATTTGGGAATCTTTCTTTTACACATAATTTGTGTAATTCTTGCATTTCCTCAATAATTACATTGTCACCTTCTTTTACTTCATCTCCAGCATACAAAAAATATCCAGAGTATGTCCCTAATGGTGTAATCATTTGTCCACACAGCCATTTCTGATGGAATATGGCCAAGCTAAGAGGTAAATTCTTAAAGCACCTCCATTTTTTATTCTTAAAAAAAGCATGTTTTGCTTCAAACCTCATGCAAGATTGAAATCTTCCTGGACCAAATCTTTGAATTTGCTTTGCCATATGCACCAAATAATGCATTTTGGGTGGTACTGAAGCTTTTGGATATTCTCGACGAAAATTCAAATGATGACTTTCTACAAGATTTCGAAGGTCCTCAACAGTTTCTTGGGCTGCATAAGGATTGTGACACACAAATGTTATCTGTATTAGTTTTAAAAATGTCAACCACTTTTTATCGCCCCTTTCAACTTTTCTAGCCATTATAAAAGGTAAAAAACTAATAAGAGATAGCATCCCTGATGCTGTTTGTTTTACATGTGCATCAACAAAGTAATGTTTTCTCTGAATAGGTTCAGGCTTACTACAAGAAGTTGCAAGAGAGTAAGGATAAGAGTCTATTTGTGAATTAAGCCAGTTCAGTGAAAAGTACTTTTTCATGTCAATGCAGTGAGTAAGTAAAAGTGACATTTCATAAGGTAATAAACCTTCAAGTAAAACATGCATTGGATCATGAGTTAAACATTGTATGATATCAAAATTATCTAAAGAATTGAGACAGCTTCTACTGTTTATACCAAACATTTTACTCCAGTAACTTTTTGTTTCACGTGTCATTTCACCCTCTAGAGTTCTACAACTTTGGTCATAATTAACATTTGTTCTTTCGATGAAATGGGTGTCCCTAAATTGCCTGCTCAATTCATTGTTAGATATAAGACAAGTTCTACACTTTTTATATGCAAACCCCACACCTTCTTTAAAGCCACCTAGACTGTTTGCAGCTGGAGTGTCAGCAGGCGCCATTACTAATGCCCCTTCAATGTTATGGGCCCTACCATTCACTTAAATTTCAAACCCACCTGATACCAATCTACTAACAGTTTGAATAAAAATTTTCAAAATTTTTGACACACCATGCTTTCTGATATATCTTGATTTAGCAACAGCCACCAAAAAAATTGATTGTAGTTTTGAACGATATTCTGGAGGAATATTTGCAAATGCTACATAAAAAAGTGTAACTTTGTGCTTTTTTACATGTGTCCCTAGAGGATTTACAATTTCTATATCATCATTGTACAATATTATCTGCAAAGCATTGGGGTTTCTCCTGAAAAGGGGATTTTCTTTTATGTAGCAACCATCACAAATATCTCTCATTAAAGTGTCATGAGTTTTATGATTGTTCTGGAACCAAAATTGTACCTCTGGCAGACAATACAGAATAGTAATTAAATCTTCAAAAGGAATAAAATATCCATAGTCTCTTATTCTCTTTATCCCACCTTGAGATTTTTTTAAGTGGTATCCAAGTTCTATAGACTGTGGACTAACCATATTAAAATGAGTCTTATAAAATGTGCGACGTTTATGTTCAGATTTAAGCTCATCAAAACATGATAATGCTGCTTCCTCTTTCAGTATATTTTCTATTTCTGCATGCCCTTTTGTCTGAATTTCATTCTTTAACTTATTTCTATACACTTCTAAGTGTTTACTTATCAGTTCTGAGGTGTTGTGAGCTATTATGTTAATTGCAGACTGTGTAATGTTGTGACAAGATTCTAAAGACAAAAGATAGCTCGCATTTAAAACCTGTGTATTATCTAATTCCATATTATTTACATTAACTATGTCCCCGCCAAAATCATGTACAATTATACCATTGTCATCATCATGATCATTTACCAAATCATTTAAAAGATCATTTCTATGGCGTTTACTGATATGCTGTTTATAGCTATTCCAAACCTTTGTACTGAAAGCACATTGGCCTATTTGACAGTGTATGATAAACCTGGGGTCATGTTTGTGTACTCGTACAATATGAATGCAGAAATCTTTATGAGATCTTGTAGTGTAAACACACATAGGACAATAGTACTCCATCAAAAACTTTTACATGTAGGTAAAACTGTATACAATGTATGGCTTCAAACCACCAGTAACGGTTTAAATTAAATGTGTCAAAAACATGTACTTAGATGCATCAATACTTTACGCATTTAACTTCATTTTATTTTTTTACATATTAAAAAAATACTTCAGATGCATAAGATGTGTAACTATTACTTTATATAAAAGACTACCTATCACTTATGTATAAATGCAAATGCAAAGTATTGAAGTCATTTAAGACAGTAAATTGAGACATTTTAATAACCTCATAATATTTTGTAATACAAAAGAACCATGAAACTCTTTCAAAAGCATAATATTGTATTGTTCCAAATCTGTGTTACAAAGTATTACAGGTACATGTATACATTTGTACAATAATTAATACTGACTTGTTTAAAACAAATTATATAAATGAAAAATGGATAAAATGTAGATCTTATAGAATTCTTTACACAAACATTTTTTATTCACACTAGCTACTCAATCCACCAGTGTGCCATAAAAATGGGATTAATGTGTTTAAAAAGTGATACTTGTCAGTAAATATAATTTTCAGTTTGCATAACCGTCTTTAAATATATGACACACACATGATAAATCCATTAAATGCAACAGGTATTGAAAGAACACAAAAGATATGCCCATGCTTTGTTTTTTGAACTGTTGAAAGTCTGCACTGTCTGGTACAGTGTACATGCACTTGTACCGGTTGTACTTGTTCTCTTCTTACTTGGGTATATTTTCAGATGTGTAATGGATCTGTAAACAAAAATATTACTGTAAAATAATCGGGTATATGTTCAAATATTCAGTATGAATTTATCAGCTGGAGTGTATATTTACATCGGAAATGACGGTTGTAACAGTCATGTCGATGACGGTGAACAAGTTGAAAAGTATTCCGTTCGGAGAACACGTGACACCCACCCCCCTTTATCATGTTCATTATAATTAACTAAGTTGAATCCTTTTTAATTCCAAATTATAAGAATAAAAGCCATCACAAATGATAAAAAAGTTATTTTGATTATATAAGTATTTAACAAAAGATAGGGATATATGTATTAACCACTATCAAGCCATCCGGCATCACATGTGATGGAAACGCGCGGCAACTCTTTGAACTTGTCATGCCAAGACTCAGAGATTTCATGTTATTGTCTCTAGACAGGCAAGCATCACACAGAATTATATATAAAAGGAAATACTTACATTTTAGTTGATAAAGTTGTATTTAAATCTGTGTTTGCTTGTTTTCTTTGACGTGTTGACCACTTTCGTTTCTGACTATTCTAGTTGTGATTCCAACTTTTGAAAAGATGGAGCGTTTCGAAAAAGGCGGTAAAATTTCAGCATCCTGTCACGTGCTAATTTAGAAGAGATTAATGGGTGTGTTAATCTGTGTGCATGCTGTTTTCACATCCGTGTTAAAGATTAATTTGTTCTTATCCCAATAGTTGGTTTCTGAATAATTACGTTTTCAATTAATGCCATATTAAGATTAGATATGCCTAATTTTGCTAAATCTTTATGTGTACAAAGAAGATAATTGGTTCTTGACTCTGTTGGATTCGTTAATGATGGTTTTTTTTATTTTTCTAAATTATTTAATGAAATTTTTAAAATAAATCTAAAAATCGATAGTATTGAATACATATTAAATCATCGTAAACAAGTGTTCTACAAAAAACATACAATGTACTTCAATGTGCGGAAACAAAAAATTTAGACTTACATCTATCAATACCTTTTAACACTTCAACGTGTTATTCCGGGCCACAGTGTTAATTACAATTACTCTTTAACACACATGGTGAATAATTTTTAACACTAGTGTATTCATTTTCACACTTTACCGTGTTAAACTTTAACACTATTTTTTACAGTGTAGCAGGAAAGAACCATCGGTAATTGGTGTCACTTTTTTTTTCATATTCTCATTTTCTCATGAAACGGTTGGCGAATTTCCACAAATATTTTTAGAAATTTATGAAATACAAAATATCTGTATAAGGTGGTTTCATGATGTAAATGCTTTTGAAACTCTGAAGGGTTGTTCAACCGATGAGTAGCGAGTCATATTTAATACAAACCTCTTCTAGTTCTGACTATACCTGAAATATTTTCCACTGAACGTTAAGCCACCAATAATCAATCAATCATAAACTATTATACAGAAAATACAAAATGAGCTGAAACTTTTGAAATTGAGACTAAGTTGGAAGGGAATAAAGAAAGAAAGTACATACCTTCGGAGCTATATGAGCGGGCGAAATTTATATAATATATAGTTCAACATGCCTCAAATTGAAATCGTGTTTTAGTTGTTTAAAACAGACTCCTGTAGATAACAATTTATGTGGCAAACAACTGAATCAATGTACATACACTGTTTGTTTTTTAAAACTATATAAAAATGATCGTTACATATATATTAACGAGAAGGTATACAACCGATTTTAATACTTAAGACTATTTGCAAGATATATTAAGGGCTGGCCAAAGAATTCACACACGTATGTACCCCGTATCTCCGTTGCCCCGCACATCTCCTGCATTAACATGAACGCCCCTCCCCCCCATCCTGGCCATTTTTTGCAGTATTATTATAGTTATTTAAAAAAAAATATAATGGAAATTATTAATATCTATTTTCTTATATTTCTAATCGTATAAATGTTATTGAATATTCGTTCCATACAGAATTGCCTGCGAAAGGATCAATGCAGTTTTTAAATAAAATACAATGTATACACAGGTAATCTCTTTGGTGTTGTGACACAGTCTCCACATTTAAAGTGTAAACTGTCAACCTCAGCGTCGTGAATATACCTTTTCGTAACATTTCTATTTGTTATATTTACAAGAAAGCTACTCGAAAATTTGTGTTAAATTATAACCAATTGTGTAAAGTTGTTACATGTGTAATATCAGTGAAAATATACCTACTTCATGTAATTGTATTAATCTCGCATACATTTATGGACCCCTTTCCCATGTTATAACAGGAGATCTTAACATCGTTCAAGACCGAGAGTAAAGGACCTAAATATCGTCCCCCTTCAGTTATTAATTGGAATGAGTGTCGTCGTTATATCATCCACGACTCACTCCGTACTTACTGTTTGAAATGGATAAAACGGGAAAAAGCTGACAAAAAATCTTTGGACTCTTTTTCAATTCAATAATGAACATAGTTGATATACGTATTCAACATTTCAAAGAACAATTTATTATTAACACTAACCACAATAAACCTATTTCTCGTATCAAACATAAACTGAAAGAACTAGCCAAGGAATTTGTTTTTGTCCCGGCCGATAAAGCTGATAATTATATTATTATTGTTTGACGTAAATTTTACATTGAGGATCTGAAAAAAGAAATCACCAATTCACCAACATTCCAACTGACTCTATTTTCAGAAAACGACATCTGTAACAAACGTAAACCTCTAGCTACCGCTTTACAAGCAGAACCAAATACAATGAAAGTCCCAACTATGTATTGGCTTCCGAAGCTCCACAAAACACCTTACAAATATAGATTTATTTCGTCTTCAAGCCATTGTTCCACAACTAAATTGTCTATTCTTCCTACCGGTACACTTGGTACAATAAAAAAAAATGATAATAAATTGTTCAAATAAGCCTTTCCAAAATAGTGGAATTAATTACTTTTGGAGTGTCAAGAACTCGTTGGAAGTACTAAATAAATTGCATGCTTATATTGGTGATTTTGAATCTGTTCAAAGTTTTGATTTTTTTGAGATATTTCATTTCCTATCGTTAATTATCCATTTTGAGATGGTGACGTTTCCTTGTCACCATCTTACGGAGTTTATATATCTCAACTTGTACGATTCGCTCGTGTATGTAACAATGTTTTAGATTTTAACGAGAGAAATATATGTATTACTAAAAAAGTATTACACCAGGGTTTTTGATATCAAAAACTAGTCAAAACATTTACTAAATTTTATCATCAGTATAAGGACATCATTCGTAAATAAAGCTCAATATGCAGACTATTTATACATGTTATACGTTTAGGTATTCCACATCCATTTTTTTATTGAAATATTCTTTATAAAACACAAAAATGTCAGAATTCACCACAGAAACTAACTAAACCTTTAAATAGACTTATTAAGAAGGGATATAGTTACGATACTGTTGTCAGGCCATGAAAGATTGCATATTTTGGCGTTAATATTGATTCACTTATAGGGTCTTTGCATCGGAACTAAACACATTTATTCAAAAACCAGTTGTAGGCATGACATGGGCTATGTTCTTCTCATATATGTTATTTGGAAATTAGTATGGGGTTCATTATCACTGAACTAGTATATATTTGTTTAGGGGCCAGTCGAAGGACGCCTCCGTGTGCGGGAATTTCTCGCTACATTGAAGACCTGTTGGTGACCTTCTGCTGTTGTTTTTTATTTGGTCGGGTTGTTGTCTCTTTGACACATTCCCCATTTCCATTCTCAATTTTATTTTAATGATGGTATGACACTAAACCCCTAACGGGAAGGATTGGGCCTGATATTCATATGATGAAATCATAATCTCCCAATCAGTTTAATTGAAGGTTGGAGCTGGCATGTCAGTTAACTGCTAGTAGTCTGTTGTTATTTATGTATAATAGTCATTTTGTTTATTTTCTTTGGTTACATCTTCTGACATCAGAATCGGACTTCTCTTGCAATGAATTTTAAATGTACATATTGTTATGCGTTTACTTTTCTACATTGGCTAGAGGTATAGGGAAAGGGTTGAGATCTCATAAACAAGTTTACAAAAAATTTGGTAAATCTGTTGTTCTGTGAGAAACTATTCAGTTTACAATTATGTATATCATTCAGGTGTTATGCATTTACATGTACAGTGTGATGGATGCGGAGAACATCCTCTAAGGGGAATACGATGGAAATGTCGTAATTGTGCAAATTATGACCTATGCACAAGTTGTTATATGGATGATGAACATGACGTTAATGGTCATACATTTAAAAGAATCCAAAGTGAAAATGCTAAGGGGTGAGTTTTTGCCAATTTTCGAAATAATCGTTTACAAAATGAACCTAACATAATCAAACTGTATCTATTGTTAAGTATCATTAAATAACATAATGTTGACAAGTTGAATTCTGATACATCTGATTTGTAATGTTCATGATAAAACATAGAAAGTCTTGGTTCCAATATAAACCAGTGATCTCAAAGAAAACAATTAACCACCGATACAAGATGAACAATGATACAAGGCCTCACGGTCATAAAACTTTCGAGCATGATTTTTGTACTCAGACTCGAAAATTAACCAATCAAATTGCTGGATTTCATGTTTCGAGCATGATTTTTGTGCTCCGAGCACTGAGCAAAGTTTTATGCCTTCAAGGCCAGATCTGAAAATATTCGACAAAATATTATGTTATTTTTATGTGAAATCTATTTTTTCGCAGCGAGCAGATGATATCAAGAAGTAGACAAGAGAATTATACTGCGGCAACTGGTATAGGAAAAGGTGCAATAGTTAAACTTCGAAGTGATGATAAACACGAGGGTGAGATAGACAGGCAGGATCTAAGCTTTAAATTGATAAAAGTCTAAAATACCACTTTGACGAAACTTTTAGTAGCACATTTTTTTTTTATTAACTTCTAGTTTTCAGTTTTGCGACTTTATTTTTTTCCATCGAAACAGAAGAATTAGCATCAGAGAAATCGCTTGTTTAGTCCATAATATCAAAATGAATTGTAAACTAATATTTGAACAGCTTTTAAAACTGCATACTAATTTTGAATAGGCTGTACTTGTTTGGCTTTAAAACTATTTTGATCTGTAGACAAAACGCGCTTCTGGCGTATTAAATAATAAGCCTGGTGCCTTTATTTACAATTGTAGGAGTCTTCTCATTGATATGAATCCATTGCCTAGTTGTGTTGCGTATTGTCAACTTTCTAAATGTTGCATGAATTTTAGACAGCAAACTGAAATATGATAGAGAAAATTTTTGGGAATTCTCTCAAAGACACAATATAAATCAAGTGCACATATTTTTGTGTGTATAATATAATATATATATGCTCTGCATGTGCAATTACTATTGAACTGTGTGTTTCAAACGATATGATAAAGTCATGATCTACCATTAATTAAACAAATACATGTATTGCAAAAGTGACATTAATCGATTATAACATATACAAGCGAGGAAAATGTTTCCTTCAGCGTTTCATTAATTTCTCAAGTTTATTTTTAATTATATTTACTAGTGCAAATGTAGTGAATCGTTGTCTTGATATTTTCCCCTCCACAAACAGGATTTATATACGGATGCTGCAAACACATATTTTTTCAGTCTGGACTGGTAATTCAATAAAAAAAATTATGTCGGTGTACAATCATTATTTAACGCCGTGTACTAAATTGATTTCTTCGCATGACTCCGAGCCTCTGACTCCTCTAAAATCCTTACAGTCAATTGAGCACATACATTGATTTACCCTCTCTTAATAAAACCATGATATAAATCGATTGATTAACTATCAGAAAAGGTGTTTTTCGATTGAATAAAGGTATTGTTCAAGAGCTTCTGAACAAGAAGATAGATGCATTTAGATCGGATGCAAAAGTGAAATGGAACGACAGTGAAGGACGATATGCTGTAGGCACGGACGGGAAATGTGACTTGAAATTTAGGAAAGAAGGCAAAGGTCTATTGTATTATGCGGATCACCTGCCTGTTGTTTCAAGCGGTAAGCGTATATATCATTGTTTAGTTAACATGGTTAAGGAGAAAATACTACTAACTTTTTTCACCTGTAAAATAAAATAAAATAAGTTACATAATTTAATATTATAATCTGTTTGTTTTACTCATATATTAAAAAAAAAGATCGTTTATAGACGCATTTAAAGGATTTTTATCGTCCTTAGTCTTAGTCACCTGCTACTAAATAGTAATACGTTGTTCATACAAATTTATGTAAAAAATGTATAGTTATTACAATTGCGTACATGCGCATGTATTTGTTCCATGAAGTTTAAATAAAGTATTACCAAACGGTCTAAAATGTTTTGCACGGACATCGCTACTTGAACAAAGTACATCGAGCTGATATGTTGAAATGGTGAAATCTACACCTTTTGTTACATTTTAATGAACTCGTATAACAAAAGTTATAAGACGCTCTACTTTCGGTTAGTCATCAAAGCTGTTATATATCAGTACAATACTACATTTGGTACTCCAATAAAAAAAATATATAATACTGATAAATGTGATAAAAAAGAAAACAAACAGGAAGGTACCTTTAGACGCAGGGAAATATAAATGCATTATGTTTAGTATATTTTCTCGTCACCTTTTTGTCAATCAAGTTTAAAAGCAAACTTAATATAAAAAGCACATTATTTAATACGATATCACGAATGCACATCTATATATAGCTTTTACAAGGCATTCAAATTGTTTATTGACATTTTTACAATTATGAAGATTGATCATATTATAAACCCTGTTTTTTGTAAGTATATTTATTGTGTTTTTGCTATACTTCAGACTCTGCTTTCAAAGGACTACGAGTTGTACGAGGTCCAGCATGGAAGGAAAATAATAAAGACGATGGAGGATTGGGATATGTTGGAACAATTGTAAAGGTTCATAAGGTATATAATGTACATATTTTCGTCTTTAAATATTGTCCTTTTATCTTTTCGAAGGAATTTTACTGCTGATAATCTCGTTTCTTTAAACCGTACGTTTCGGTTAATCATAAACGTCATTATGACGTCAATTTCTTTGATATTAAAATGCTTATATAATGTGAGTTCAATCACTCTATTCGCTGTGTATTGAATCTACTTCGACATTCACGACTTACATGTAGTTTTAAAAAGTTATATATTGCAGCTTCGATTCGGTGATATATGTACATTATATCGGTATAGTATTTTGAATACATTTCATTCTCTTTCTGCAAAGTAATATTTTTTTCACCATTTCCTACTTATAAATGAGAAGTATTCGCATCTTAATAAAAGAAAGGCAACAGTAATATACCGCTGCTGAAAATTCATAAGCGATAACAAATCCGGATTACAAGCTACAGCCGTTTTATTGTTTATATATTGCGCCGATTATTTCTAGGAATATACTTTAAAAAAAATTATTTTTGCATAAGTAACCCATCATAATTTCGCCCAATACTTTCGACATTGAAGATACTTAGATATTGTTTTTAGTTTAAAACGTCTATTTAACATTTGCAAATACACTAAGGATTTCAATTTCAAAATAAGTCGTTGTATATCCATCTATCAAAGTATGATTTGAAATGAATTTATTCCTACGATTCACAATATTTGACAAGATAAATATAATCTAAAATTTAATATTAATGGTTCTGCTATATTTCGAACAATGTTTTCAGTCTTATCTGAAACACAGAATGTATTTTAAAGATAAAGGAAATGAAAAGCTTAAGAATAAAACGGAATACTTTACTTGAAAATGAAGAAAAAGATAAATGCGCCCTCACTTTTTGATGATTATATATCTGATTATCGAACATTTGACTACTTCATCACTAGCCTTAAACGTGTTTGCGTTGCTTACGCAGGATATTCTTACAGATGTGTTATACACATTGGCCAAATTGACATGTTCACCATCAGCCGACGACGAAACCGAGACCGATACCGATACCGAACCCAAACCATAGTGATGTTAATGATAAATGTTCAAAATGTTAATCAACTGAACCCTTTAACTCCATTGTATTGTTTTAAATTTGAATAAACTAGATAGAGTATAACTTCAGAAGTATGAATTATTCGAAACGCGAAGTATTTTTTTATCCCATACATAGATTATTTAAGCCGTATTTGGCACATTTTTTGGAACCTTTGTTTCTCAATGCTTTTCGGCTTTATACTTGGTTTTTTATCTATTTTTAATCTAAGCGTCACTGACGCGTCTAATGTAGACGAAACGCGCGTCTGGCGTATCAAGTTATAAGCATGGTACCTTTGAAAATTATGTACTTCAACTCATTAATTCACATGAATCTATCAAAAAAGCAAACTTCGATTCAACCATTATGGAATACAGTTAGTCAAGTAATATACAATTTAAGATGGTGATGCAATTCAGTAATGATGTATATAATTCACGAATCAGGTACCTTTATATGGTAAGAGCTGCACATAGTTCTATAATAGGTGCAATATCGTTCCGACTATGTCTATAAAAAGAAAATAATATGTGATAAATTTTCATTCGTCTTATGGATTGTTCTGCATGAACTCATTTTGCACAAATCTTTTCATTGACACATTTGTGTTGATCGCGGATTTTTGCGTTTATTTTGCTAGTCTATACATATCTCTCCTTTATTCTTCTGTTTTATTCTCTCATTTTTTATGTATTTTATGAAATGTGTATCCCCATCTGAATTTAATATAACTTGCGTTAGTATGTTGTATATTTAAAACTCGTTGAATTTCACTTTGATTTTCTGATAGATTTATGTAAATTGTTGAATTGAAGTAATACTCTATCCAGTGTATTCAAATTTAAAACAATATAATGGAGTGAAAGGGTTTCATTTATGAAACATTATAAACATTTACCATTTACCTCAATGCTATTTTTGGTTTCAGTATCGGATTCGGTTTTGGTATCGGCTTATGGTGGACTTGTCTAGATGAATACAACACAATTGCATGGTTATGTGTTAGCGGAAGTAAAAGTCATATGAAACAAGTGACTGCCGAACAATATAAATTTATCCAGTTATTAAACCAATGCGTGTATATATCATAATCGTATTGTTTTGTGGTCTCTGTTTTGATGTGAACATTTGGCAGCTAATTAATTACCATTTTTTGAAGCCGTGGTTTACCGATTGTCTTCTGATTGTAAACAGTCAACAAAGACGCATGGATATTGAGCACGTGTATAACATGAGAAATCAGATAAAAGTGCATTTCAATGACAGGTCCATGCGTATTGCGATCATCGGGTTTTCTTGTAGGGTCACGATAAGGTCACTTGCATACGGAAAACATCTCAACGATTTGCTTCCTGGGTGCAAGCAATGAAAAAAAACTGAACTTCTTCTAATTGTGGACAAATCAAAGGATGTTCTTCAGAAAAAAGTATATGTACATAAGTTTTATCATTTTTATAATGAAAACTATCCATTTAGTTATAAAAACATATCCAACCCTTTTTTTAATTTAAGGTTTCATATGACTTTAACAGTGTATTTAGATTGCCATAAACAGGTTGACTAGCATTAAAAAAATTGTAATGATTTTATGTGGAGCAAATAATTTTCCAGTTGCCACAATTTTCTTAAACATGCAGTTCTAATCATGTCGTTTTGTTAATAGGAGGTTACTGTTTAAAACAAACAACAATTAAACTAAATAAGGGTTTGTAAGTGTGAAAATAAACCATTTTATGTTGCTTGCTTGTAATGGCATTTGGGTGTTCCAACGGAAAGGTAAAAGACAGCAAAGGGATGTCCTTACTCATAAATTAGACACACATTTGTAATATCGTTACAAAAAAAAGAACAAAAACGACCAAAAAAACAAATACTCGGAAACAAAATGTAGCAAATGCAGTTAAATTCTAAGCAAACAGTATACTAAGGCGGCATATGGGAAACATTTTTCAAACAAACATACATGTTTTACCCCGCCGCATTTTTGCGCCTGTCCCAAGTCAGGAGCCTCTGGCCTTTGTTAGTCTTGTATTATTTTAATTTTAGTTTCTTGTGTACAATTTGGAAATTATTATGGCGTTCATTATCACTGAACTAGTATATATTTGTTTAGGGGCCAGCTAAAGGACGCCTTAGGGTGCGGAAATTTCTCGCTACATTGAAGACCTGTTGGTGACCTTCTGCTGTTTTTTTTTATTTGGTCGGGTTGTTGTCTCATTGACACATTCCCCATTTCCATTCTCAATTTTATTTTTTACAGAGTTTGTCTTTAGTGCCGTGTGGAGGCAGTAGAGTGCCTCCCCGTGCTTCAGGTTTATGCTCTTATAATATACTAGGTTATGGAGTGTGTGTCCGAGCGAGAACTGCTCTGGTTCATTACTTTAGGAATATTTATCAAAAAGTAGTATTTCAATATTCCGCCCCATTCTACTATTTAGTCAGCCATCAGTCCTTCCCTGATATACACTATCTTTTTCGGGTAATTTATACTGATAGCGTTTGACATTTTCAGCCGAACAAATTGATCAATTTTACATAACTTGAATAATTGTATGCTGGTTCATATTCTGGACGCCAATCTTTGCTCCTTTATTATGTAATTCACTAACTAAACAATTATGAAGCTTAGAAATGGAAAAATACTAAATACTAAACTTGTTCAAAGGGTATCTACACGTCTGAATCTTCAAAATCGGTTATCTAAAAAAACTACCATCGCTAACATTTTTAACAATAAAAATCGTGGTTACCCTTCTATCGATAAGTGTCATGCCAAAAAATTACTTACATGTCCCCGTCTTTCCACCAACAATACGGTAAGGTCCACGTTTAATGGTCGCACATTTTCTTTAAATTTTGAAACTGATATAACTTGAAAAACAAACAGTATTATTTATTTACTCACATGAAACAAACCGGGGTGTGGTATTCAGTACGTAGGAGAAACTGGACGATATTTATCTAAACGCACTCAAGAACATCTGTATCGTTTTAAAAGACCAAATAAATTCAAAAGTATCATGTACCAACACCTTTAGAAGCACAACCATCCTTTTAAATATTTAGCAGTTCAACCTTTAGAAGAAGTAAATAAACAGCCTGGTGAATCGCATTCATGTTTGTACGATCACGGAAAATAATTGAATTAAATTGGATTAAAAAATTACAGACAGTTCACCCTCTCGGTCTAAATGATAATGGGAATTGGTAATATATCTAGAACCAATTCCGTTAACATTTTGGATATAGTTTCTAAAACTGTTCGTAAAAACCGTTCTCACGGTCGTAGAACAAATCGCAATCAAAGAAAATTTCGGGCCAATCATACCAATGTTTCGGACCTAATTTCTATTTCAAAAAAGGACGACAGACATTATCTGTTAACAAAACTCTGTTCGTTACCGGTTAATAAGTTAAATAAAATTTTGGAGGATTGCAACACAATTTCATATGTCAGTCCTAAGTATGAAATTGTTCAAATTATTATGGCATATTGTTATTCTAGATTATTTCCCAAAATTGATCGCCCTGAAGATCATAAAAAACATTTCATTAAAATTAAGTATGTCAATAAAGGCTTTGATTTTGTAAATATTGCCGGTATATTTAACGACCATTATGTTAAAGAACAAATTCCTGGATATTTTGACAATACGGAGCTACCTCTTATTTGTTATATTTACAAGAAGTCTACCCGGAAATTTGTGTTTAATTATAGTCAATTGTGTAAAGATGTTAATATCAGTGAAAATACACCTACTTCGTGTAATCATGGTAATTGCAGTAATTCCGAATATATTTATGGACCCATTTCCCATGTTATAACAGGAGATCTTAACTTCGTACAAGACCGAGAGTTAAAATCATTCCTCAGTAAAGGACCTAAAAATCGTCCCCCGTCAATTATTGATTGGAATGAGTGTCGTAATATCATCCACGATTCACTCCATACTTACTGTATGAAATGGATAAAACGGGAAAAAGCTGACAAAAAATCTTTGGACTCTTTTTTTAATAAAGTAATGAAGATAGTTGATATACGTATTCAACATTTTAAAGAATATTTTACTATTAACAATAACCACAATGAACCTATTTCTCGTATCAAACATAAACTAAAAGAACTAGCCAAGGAATTTGTTTTTGTCCCGGCCGATAAAGCTGCTAATAATATTATTATTGTTTGACGTAAATTTTACATTGAGGTTCTGAAAAAGGAAATCACCAATTCCCCAACATTCCAACTGACTCTTTTTTCAGAAAACGAAATCTGTAACAAACATTAACTTTTAGCCACCGCTTTACAAGCAGAGCCAAATACAATGACAGTCCCAACTATGTATTGGCTTCCGAAGCTACACAAAACCCCTTACAAATATAGATTTATTTCGTCTTCAAGCCATTGTTCAACTACTAAATTTTCTATTCTTCTTACCAGCACACTTGGTACAACTAAAAACCTTATAATAAATTGTTCAAATAAGGCCTTCGAAAATAGTGGAATAAATTACTTTTGGAGTGTCAAGAACTCGTTGGAAGTACTTGATAAATTGCATGCTAATATTGGTGATTTTGAATCTGTTCAAAGTTTTGATTTTTCTACCCTGCATACCACATTGCCTCACGTTCTCATTAAGAAAAAATTCACACACCCAATTAAATGGGCATTCAAAAAATCAGAATGTGAATATATATGTTCAAACTCTTTTAGGTCATTTTTTAGTAGCAATAAACAAAAAAACTATGTCAATTGGACATGCTTTGATACTATATATGCCCTTGAATTTTTACTAGATAACATTTTGTTCGCTTTGGGGATTCCGTATATCGTCAGATAATCGGAATTCCAACGGTGACTAACTGTGCACCACTTATTGCGGACCTCTTTTTGTATTGTTATGAGTTACAATTTATGACAAAAGTAAGCAAAGACCCATCAAAACGACATCTGATAAACAAATTTAATAATAATTTTAGATATTTGGATGATATTTTGGCTCTCAATAATGACGACTTCAGTATGTATATTAATGAAATTTATCCTGCTGAACTTACTTTAAATGAAGCTAATACTAACAACGACCACTGCCCTTTCCTCGATCCTGATATCTATATCACTAATGGAAAGCTGAATACTAAAATTTATGATAAAAAGGATGATTTTTCATTTCCTTTCGTTAATTATCCGTTTTTAGATGGTGACGTTCCCTTGTCACCATCTTACGGTGTTTATATATCTCAACTTGTACGATTCGCTCTTGTATGTAACAATGTTTTAGATTTTAACGAGAGAAATTTATGTATTACTGAAAAATTATTACACCAGGGTTTTTGATATCACAAACTAGTCAAAACATTTACTAAATTTTACCATCGGTATAAAGACATCATTCGTAAATATAGCTCAACATGGAGACTTCTTATACGTTCAGGTATTTCACATCCAATTTTTTATGGAAATATTCTTTATAAAGCACAAATGTGTCAGTATTCACCTCAGAAACTTACAAAACCTTTGAATAGACTTATTAAGAAGGGATATAATTACGATACTGTTGTCAAGTCATTAAAGATTGCATATTTTGGTGTTAATATTGAGTCACTGATAAGGTCTTTGTGTCGGAACTAAACACATTTATTCTAAAAACAGTTGTTGGCATGACACGGGTTATGTTCTTCTCATATATGTTATGATGGTATGATACTAAACCCCTAACGGGAAGGATGGTGCCTGATGTTAATATGATGACATCATAATCTTTCAGTCAGTTTAATTGAAGTCTGGAGCTGGCATGTCAGTTAACTGCTAGTAGTCTGTTGTTATTTATGAATTATTGTCATTTTGTTTATTTTCTTTGGTTACATCTTCTGACATCAGACTCGGACTTCTCTTGAACTGAATTTTAATGTGCGTATTATTATGCGTTTACTTTTCTACATTGGTTAGTGGTATGGTTGGAGGGTTGAGATCTCACAAACATGTTTAACCCCGCCGCATTTTTGCGCCTGTCCCAAGTCAGGAGCCTCTGGCCTTTGTTAGTCTTGTATTATTTTAATTTTAGTTTCTTGTGTACAATTTGGAAATTAGTATGGCGTTCGTTTCTCTGAACTAGTATATATTTGTTTAGAGGCCAGCTGAAGGACGCCTCCGGGTGCGGGAATTTCTCGCTACATTGAAGACCTGTTGGTGACCTTCTGCTGTTGTTTTTTTTATTTGGTCGGGTTGTTGTCTCTTTGACACATTCCCCATTTCCATTCTCAATTTTATGTATAGTCTGAAAATATTTCAAATTTATGCATTGATTCTCATAAACTAAATATAAATCTACAAATCTCCATTAAGGAGAGGGATAAAAGATATCAGAGGGACAGTCAAACTCATATAGATTGAAAATAAACTGACAACGTCATGGCTTAAAATAAAAATACAATCAGACAACAAATAGTACAGAAAACACACCATAGAAAAATTAAAGACTAAACAACACGAACCCCACTAAAACTAGGGGAATCTCAGGTGCTCCCGAAGGGAAAGCAGATCCTGCGCAACATGTGACACCCGTGGTGTCATCAACAGTTATATTGCGTGCATTGTTCATGTCGTTGTAGAAACCATCAAGAAATACCACAATGGAGGACAAATCAATGCAAGATCAAGGAACATCAAGAGATCAGAAGAAAAAATCGCAGATCGTTGATGTTCAATGGGATAATGGAAACATTCGCCAATATGATGTACAGAATGAAGTGCTTCGAATTTTAGACAATGGACCTTTAGGTAACGGTTAATTAAGTTTATTGGTTATACTCAAGGTTGATAACCCATCATGTTTATAGAGTTAAACAACAAGTTGAACATCAATTGTTTTCAAAATCAAAATTTGTTTGACGGGTTTATTTAGCATGTAGGCACCTTGTAACCGGGACCACTTTACATCGATAGATAAACACATTTAAAATGTATGTGTTTCTTGATTTATACATAGACAATGACGTATACGCTATATCATTGTTCATAATAGTACCTTATCATAAATGATAAATTCAGGTATCAAAGTGTTTGGTAAAAGGAAATTGTTTGACCACTTTAACAAAAACACATCACATTTGCTCTGTATAACAAAACGATAAAATGCGTGATAAATTATCAGTAAATATGTGGACCCAGGACGAAGTGTATGATACAAATGAATACAATTTCGGTATATAATAACTACAAAATGCTGCATTCATTTAGACATCTACACTCTTTAATCCAAATACTTAAAAGTCTTTAAACCTCATTAGTTATATGTCATAATTGTTCGTATAATACGACTTTTTATTAACCGAATCTACCAAAACTGACCATAGTAGTACACTATAACAAAACATCATATAGCGGTAAATAGCGTTATCCTAATTTGTAACTCAAATGTTTTTGCCGGAAGAATTAAGAGTGTCAACATCTCCTCTGTTTATTCAAAATACTATGACATCACCAAATATTGATAGTTTACATAAATTATCACAGTCATGTACTATAATTATAGTTCTTTGAACACGATTTGATTTCTCAATAAATTTATGATTATTTGTGTAACAGCATAATACTGTTGCCTCTATTTAGATACTCATATGTCACTTTAAAACAGTGTTTTTTCATACATCAGGACGGATAATATAACAAATCTCTCTACCTGCATCAGACAAAACGGACTATATCTAACACTCTATCATTGGTGTTTTATGTCGTTGTCATGAACTTATAAATGTTCTACTTTAAAGATTTGTATCATACAAATGACAGCAATATTGGTTAACAACTACACTTTGCCAAGAACTGATGCGTCACTTACGCTTATCCTCGTAATAATTGCTTGCTTGTATCTTCTGTGTGTAATCGCATATGCTGATAAATGTTCTATTGTGCGAAACCATAAACAAATGGGAGTATTTCCGTGTTGTTAAATGATTAGTCATTCTATTTGCACGCAATTAACATTATTACATAAAGTTCTTTTCTGCTTCTTTTGCAGGCGTTGAACATGAATATTGCTGTGACATATGTAATGAACCAGATGAAAACAAATGCATTAAAGGTTTCAGGTGGCAATGTTTGGATTGTGAGGATTATAATTTATGCCATAAGTGTTATATGGAAGATAAACATGAAGCAACGCACAGGTTTCAAAGAGTTGTTGCACCAAACAAATGGTACTTTGTTATTATACAAATCTACACTAACATAATTGAGGACTGTTTTTAGCTTTCCTTTATAAAACATCCCAAAAGTACTTTAAAAAAAAACCTGTATAAGTACATCTATGAATGAAAGGGTAAAAGCCAGTCATCACTAACGTTGCATATTTATTAATCGAGAAAAAAACATCAATATCTTCAAAAAGTAAGGTAATAAATAATTAGCAATACCCATAACGTATATTTAACTATAAAAGACCTAAACATAACTTGAGCCCCTGGCCCTTTCATTTGTTAGTTTTTGTTTCTTGTGTATAGTTTGGAGTTTACCACTGAACTTGTAACACATTTGACAAAATACTCACAGTACAATTAAAATATAGTCCGTACAACGAGTAACACTATTTAAAACAAATAACAAAATTCAAAGAAAATAGATACATGTACATTGCAACAAACTACTCGACTGCTGAACTGTCCTAGAACTAGAAAAAAACAAAAAAAACAAGACACAGTGCCAAAACTATTTTATTTATGGCTAATTATATATCAGTGTTTTGTTTTTATTTCAAAGTTTTCGAAAGATTCACACAAATGGAACCAATTATTTTATTTCAGATTTTAGAAATCTCGAAACATTTTATACCCATACAAAACAATGTATGCGTGTCAGCAATAAAACTTTTTTTTGAGTGATTAACGAAACGAATGTTGTTATGTTTGCATATGTTTCAGGGAACAAACTTCCACATTTACTAGAGAAAATTCGAAGAGGGTTCAATCATATGGAATTTTCAAGGGTGCACAGGTGGTTGAATTTGATGCTCAGATTTCGGGTAAATGCATTGCATACTTCTAATGAATTACGAAACAAAACTTTATTTTCATTACTCGTCTCGCATAACAAAATGAATCTTACATACTTGTGTATTGGAAGCTTAAGTTGATACAGAAACGGTCTTGTGTGGGCTTAGTCACTAATACACTAGTATTGTATTATATGTAACATGGTAAAAAAGCTTTGAACCAGTTTTTGCTGGCGAGAATATATGCTTCAGTCACTTTTTATTTCTGTTCAAATAAATAAAAAAGAGACCGCAGGTAAGTGAATGCTTTAATATTGTTTTATTGTTATTTCTACTTTTTAAACTAATTGTTTATTGACAGCACGGCATGGAGGAGTAATACGAGCCAACAAATATATGAACATGGCGGTCCTTTTTAACATTACTAATCTTTTATTTCAGTACTTTTTTTAATTAATCAATTGACTTATTAATCAATTAAAAATGTTTTTGAATACCAAATTGATTGTTACTTTTCAGTATTTAAAACGTTCTGTTGATCTAAAAATAAATGATTTGAATATTCTAATATAAACCGACATTCTGATATTTATATTGATTCACTCATAGGGTCTTTGCATTGGAAATTAACACATATATTCTAAAACCACTTATTGTCATGATACG
Organism: Mytilus trossulus; assembly: GCF_036588685.1. Lineage (NCBI taxonomy): Eukaryota > Metazoa > Mollusca > Bivalvia > Mytilida > Mytilidae > Mytilus > Mytilus trossulus. The sequence continues at coordinate 25,591,158 of NC_086384.1, forward strand.
GGTTATGTACTTTTCCTATGTTTTACGAAGGTATGTAGTATATTAGTATTCTATGATAATTCTTGTAATCTTGTCTTTCATTTTTAATAATGTGATTTCTCTATAATATCTTTTGGTATTTCTTTGATATATATACGTTCTGGACCATATGAGCACTTGGACCATATGCGGCACGGCCATATGGGTATATGGGTATACACTCATATGATCCGAACGTACGCGTATGGTCTGGGTAATTTACACTTTTTATTTAGATACTCATACTCGCTTCATAACATATGACCCTACTAATTGTCACGTCATTAAAATGTCATGTTATTATAATTTAAGAATACAAAATATTAATTAAATATCAACAAAGTTTCACATCGTAAATTTACTCACTATGTTTAGGTACAATACAAAGATGCCAAAATCAAATGCCCTTAATAAAGGAAGTAGTTTTTGTAACTTTGCGTATACCGGCGGTTTACAGGACGTCTGGTGATTTATCACGTTTATTTTGTAAAGTAGATTACACCACCGACAAGTAGCACAGTTTTTTAAGTTGTCGTGTGAATATAATGTACTGCAGTCATGTTGCGGTATCGGAGATCTAGAGGTTCAAACAACGTAGACACATCGGAATGGCACGATATATCGATTTCCCTGCACGCAGTCGAAAAAAAACTAGCTTTCCACTTGCAAGCAAAACGTGTAACTGAAGAGGATCGAGCATAACCAATACGTTCAAATGCAGAAAAGCTATTGTACCGCGTGGAAGTAAATGTCAGCCTAAGCATGCAAACAAGAATACAATTATAGCTATGAAAACTAAAATCAACTGACTGTTGTATCTATATTGAATGTTATGTAGCCTTTCAATTGTAAAATTTATACATTTCTATGCTTCCATTATTGTTTTGTTCAAGACGAAATTCATTGTATTATTGAATGTTGACTGGTATTCCCCTTTTATGACATATTTACCCGTGTGTCTGTTTGATTTGTTCACACATCATTTTCAATATAATGGATTTTAATGCGATTGGCATACAAGTGACAGGTTTAAGCTTAGATAAATTAAAAACCAGGTTTGAATTCCACATTTTCTACATAGGAAAGCTCCTGTACCACTTCAGAGCTATGATAATTGTTATCCGTTCGTATGATGTGTTTAAGCGTTAAATTTTTTCTTTTTGGTAAGGAACTTACCGTTTTGATTTTACCTCGGAGTATTTTTGTGACTTTACTTTTTATGATATAAAACCCCTAATGAGACGAATTTTGCTAAATTTTCATATGATGAAGACATAATTCTTCCATTAGTTTAATTGATGTCAGTTACTGCTAGAAGTCCTTTGTTCATTTATGTTTTATTGTCATTTTGCTTGGTTGCATTTGTTACCTGTGCTGACATCGGACTCGACTTCTTTTAAACTGAGTTTTATTGTCAATATAATGGAATTTGATGCGACTGTCATACAAGTGTGTGCTGTGTGCTTCTAATTTCTACTTTGGCTAGAGGCTTAGTGGGAGGGTTGAGATCTCACAAAACATAATTAACCCAGCCGCCTTTTTGCCTCTGTCAAAAGTCAGGATCAATTGACTTTGTTAGTCTAGATCTTGTACGTTTTTGAAAATTTAGTTCATTTATACATTTATATGTTTTGAAGTTTAGTATGACGTCCACTTTCACTGAAATAGTACACATTTATTTAAGGGCAAGACAAGGCTCACATCTTGAAGCGAGATTGTCTCGCTTCGTTAAACACGCATTAGGGCTTTTAAGTGATATATGCTCTGTAGTGGGGTTGTTGTCTCTTACACATACATATAACATGACATCAATTCGTTTCATTGTAAAAGATAGTACAGGGATATGACTGTTTTGCATGATAAACGAATTCCTAGTCCTCCCCTTTGATTATCCCTTTTGTTTTTATGTATAGTTTTAAGCAATCACCCTTATATGATGAGATACAAATTGCAACTTTTCTAGCCAAACTTCCTTAACACGGGCATATTCCTTTAAAAATCTGAAAGGAGACTTGCAAACACCAGTTTTGGCGATAACAGCACTCATTTAAAAATCAATAAAAAACCCTGCTTATTTACACTTCTAGACGAATCAACACCAAATGAAGCAACTGGAAAGGTAACAGAAATTTGTAATTGCAAAATGGACAATGGACGAAGCGAGGTCGAAGTAAAATGGTCATTGAGAAATGATAAACGGCATGAAACTACAAGCACACATGATATACTGGAATTGCAAAGCACAAAGGGATTTTGGATTTACGTATATCATGAGCATCTTCCGATCTTAGGAAAGGGTGAGACATATGTTTAAACTATACATTCGGTTCCTTGTTGATATGTTTCCGAATTGCAGTTAGGATATTCATATATTTCTAATCAATCATTGCTAACACAAACGCCTAGGTTATTTTTAAATACATCCAAACTTAAATGGAGAATGGAAATGAGGAATGTGTCAAAGATCCAACAACCCGACCAAAGAGCAGACAACAGCCAAATGCAACCGATGGTTTTCCATGCAGGGAGAAAATCACACACCTTGAGACGTACCTCAGCCAGTTTATTGATATTAACTGTCTATTTGTATCTTTCAGTGGTTTTTGTAATCCATAATGTTAATTCAATCACATACTAGATAGTTGGTTCATACATTACACACATAATACCAATACAAAAAATTAAATAATTAAAAACACAGAACTACTTCAAAGAAAATTCTTCATTGTTCATTAAAAACAAAGGATGCTGTTGTTCTAAACATGTATATATCAACAGCTGGAAAATTGTATTCATAGACTGAAAAGGTATGTTTAGTCTGCACGCGAAGTATCTGAGCATAACTAACCGCAGAGGATTTAAATTGTTCGGTCTTTTAAAAACGGTACAGATCAACATTAGCGTTTCAGACTTTAGTGTGTTGCAGCTAAAACAAATACTAGAAAATTAAATTAAAAACCGGAAAATATAAATTTATTGCATATTATTGAATCAGCTTTTGTCGTGCAATCTTTTTTATTTAGGTTTTCGTGGATATTTTGACGTTGACTTTGTATTTGATAACACCAAACCAACGAAAAAGGTAAATGTGCATTATCTGGTCATTGATTGCTTAATATATTTTAAAATTGCCCGTAGGTGAAACCACCTAAAAGATAGCAAGCAAAAGCCTTGCCGATAAATCATAATCGAATGATACAAAAAATTAAAAAAAATTAAAAAAAATACGAAAGCAAACTTTGGAACAGTACGCAACGACAACCACAACATACATGACATAGGAAAATCGTGACTTATTTTGATAGAGATTGCTTCAAATGATAAATTTTCTGATTCGCAAAATCGAAATCAGTTTTACTAATTATTTGCTAAAAAACCCAAATAGTCAGCATTATTTTGTATTGAAATCAACAATCAGTTGCTTTTACAGATGAAAGAAAAAAAATGTTTTTAAATATAAGCCAAGTCATTCCAATCGTGATAAGACTATATTGATGTTTTAAATCTTCAATGCTTATATTAATTAGTGAATTGTCGAATATTTTCAGATAAAAGTAACAATTTGGCGAAATATCCAACAAGAAAAAAAAGTAAAAACCTTTAAACCCAGCTTGTTTATTGTATTCGCTGATCACCCTGAAGTTGAAAAAAGAGATGGAACTCAACCAAAAGAAGACAATATAAAAAAACTGGTTGAAGAAGTCATGGAATTTGCAAGTTTGTTTTTGACAGTATACTATACAATTTAAATTGCAAGGCCAAATTTGTTTGTTTTTGCAGAATATTACAGTTTTACTTCGCTTATGTGGGTAACAGTTTTTTAAAATCAACTTAAACACTATTTTAAAAAAAGGAGTGACTACTTAACTCATAATCAACTACTGATTTATTGCTATTGTAATATTAACTCTTTGTTATTGTGAATGCCTTTCGACAGATTACAATAATATGACATTATAAATATGGTTAGACGTTGTTTAAACTATGCTTATCCTTTTCTTTTGACCATTCATTTCACATGTTTTACTTTATATTTTAGAAAAGACACGATTACCATGCCTTGTTGCAGGAAGAAAGGTTATGTTTTACGGTGGATCATCCAACTCTGTTTTTATTCACTACAAAACAGACAAGGATATTATTCAGGTAATTTGAGCGTCTTATGTTGCATACAGTGCTAACACTACAAACCAGTTAAAGTCTGAAATGTGCTTACACTAAAAACCAGTTAAAGTCTGAAATGGCCTACATCTGTACTCGACTGTACTAATTTTTACTCGACCAGTCTGAATCGGTCTAAATTTAATTTGACATTACTCGACCCAGTCTTAATTATGCTCGACTGTACTGATTTGTACTTTACCCATATATTTGTAATCAAAAATCTTAACCCATTTTAATCTGTACTAGACTTAATTTTTCAGTCTTAACCAGTCTGAATAATACTCGACTAGAGAGAATCACACTTTACCAAATAACCTTTACTCTTCTTTTTTTTTTATTTTAACTATTGAAATAAATTTCTTTTAAACTGACATGACAACAGCCACTGACAATGATATATATATAAACAGATTTTGTCATTTTTACATGATTCTCAGATTTATCAAACAGAAATAGTCAAACAATTAATTATCTAATTATCTTGTATAATAAATAAATTATATTAATTTTAAAGGTTTACAGATTTGTTAAAAAAAGTCTTTCAAGAAACCACAACTACACTCAACAAAATCACTTAAATAGTTAAACAATAGTTATATAAGAAATATATTTGTTATTATAATTTTAGATATATTATATGTAATAAAGATCAAGTTGAGAAAAAATTACAACATCCTGTTAAACTTAAATGGCAAGGTCTTTTGAATTCACTAGATAAGTAATACACAAGTTTAAGAAATATAGGGCTTCATTTTTACCTGTTAAATACACTTGTACTGAGGTTATTTAATCTGATCAAAGTGCATCTTGTATGCCATGTCTTGAATTTATACAAACATTATTAAAAATGAATTGAAATAAATATTTTACTGCAACTTTGGAACACATTACCTTTTTCAAAAGGTTTTCAAGAATTGTTATGGAAGTTTTATTATGATCCTGATTATATTAAATTCTTGGTTTTTCAAAACAAAAGTGTCATTTTTCAAAATTATCAAGTTGATTTATGGATCAATTTATGTATATTTTTATCGAAACAAATATTAAGTGCATTATTGACCTTACTCAACTGACACCATAAATCTATACTTGGCTTAAGTTTAAATGATGAAATTTGCTCAATAAGCATAAAATATATCTGAAACATTTAAAAAAACCAGATTCACATTGAAAATATTTAGCACAATTGAGTTTTTGAGATATATAATTTTAAATGCATATTTAATACATTTTGAATTTCAAAATGTTTGTCCAATTGTTTAGTTAGGGGAATTAGCTGTTGTTAAATCAGTTCCTAGATTTATAAATTACAATAAATAGATACAAAAAAAAATAGGTCAAGTTTGATTAAGACTTAGTCGAGTATGGTTCAGACTAGGTCGAGTATGGTTCAGACCAAGCCGAGTATGGTTCAGACTAGGTTGAGCATGGTTCACACGCGTTTTGAATGGTTAAATACTGGTCGAGGAGTAAAGGTCAAGTACAAGTTCAGACAAAGAAGTATGGTTCAGACTACAGTCCAATTTAGACTGGTCGAGTAAAAGTCAGTACAGTCGAGTACATATATAGACCATTTCAAACTTTTATTTGTTTCTAGTGTAACTTGTTATGCCTTCCACTGTTCCGTATAAGGTCAGTACAATTTTGCTCTGATTGTATTGTTTTATCTCGCCAGTTTGATATCAGACAATTCGTTTTGATTTCTCAACTTGTCGAAAAACCATTTGGTATATAATTTCGAAAACTTTGAGAATATAAATTTAGAAAATGTTTGAAAACGCATCATTACTTTATAAAATTGTCTGTATATAAATTTAGAAATTATTAAGTAATTAAGGTTTCAACTCCCTCAGACAAATTTGGCTTAAGATGAATTTGGCGATTTATTTTAGGTTTTTTTGACATATAGCTCTTCAACGGTTTCAGTATTTATACATCTTCAGATTTCAAATGTTTGGTTTTGATGTGAGAGTTCCTGGTGAAGGTAAATCCAGAAAAGCGCATCTGACGCAAGAAATTATTAAACGTGTTGTTTTCAATTATTTTTTTTATAAAACTAGAATCGAACAAAACAAGAGAAACTGATCACGTGCCTTTTTAAAATCAAGAAATCTTATTATGTATTCTAACTTAATGCTCCTATTTGTTTGTTTTTTAGGAACTTGTTAAAAAAGGATTCAAACAGTTTGAACGAGGTGATGTTGCGAAAGACGAGGACGATATTCAATATTTTCAACGAATGGCAGAATGTTAGTATTTTCATGAATGAATGAAAATATAACCTACATAAATCATCACATTTGAATGTATATCCTGAACAAAATACGGAATATAACAGATGATATCATAATCATATTGCCCGTTTCAATGTACGTGGGCGTTTGCTTTTGTTGCAGTCCAGTGTTTTTGTTGTTCCGTTAATATCATGTTGTCATTGATGTGTTTCACTGGGTTTTTGGTTTGTGAGTAAGATTTTATTTTCTTAATCAATTAATTACATTTGAACATAAGTATACTACTGTTGCCTTTATTGGTAAACAGTAGATGCATTTAATTGTCACACTATGTTGATTGTAGAGCAAAATAGTAAAGGTGGGTTTCAACTTTGCTAAATTTGGAAAAACCTTGAAAATGAATTACAATTCCATGTGTTTTCAAGTATTTAATTCATTTTTTTTTGGCACTTGATTTATGCACATACATATAATACTTTAAATATTAAACAGATGTTTACGGAGAAACAGTTTTGCCAGTCATTATTTCACTAAGAAAGGGTGCATTTAGGAAACAGGTGATGCGCAGTGCTGCACAATCTCAAATACCGATAATTCGATTTAAGGTAATGAATATACATTGCTGCATTAGATATTTGTCTGTTGTCATGACATTGTCAATTTATCTTCGATTTATACTATTTGATTGACCCCTTCATATCATCAGCCTCTTTTTCAAAAGCCTTTATACTTCTGTTCATATACTGATGTAAAAAAATCAGCCGTATTTAATGATTGAATGTTTTTGCAATTTCTGATCGTTGCTGTGATTTTTGCCTTTTCAAACGCAACGTTATAGAAAACCGTAGAACCACTTGCAAAAAAACCCACCACCCAACAATTTTCGATCGTTGCTGTAATATCTAATTACCGTTTTTCATACGCAACGTAATAATTCGATTACAAATGCACATGATGCGTACGCGTGTATGTGTTGAACTTTACTACATTTGTTGTGCCATTAAATCAACCTAGAAATCTATTTTTTTAAGGATAACAACTGTTACCATGTAGATCAAGAAGTCTCAACGGGAATTTGAAAATATTTTATATCATTTTAGAAACATTCATTTGATGTTACTGTTTTGACACCCGTGAAGTTTACTAACAATGAAAGATCAGTTAAGATGACAGAACATAATACAAATGTTAAGAATCCATGGAGTGTCCAGAAATCGAAATCAAAGTTTTATGATATAGGACGCTATGATAATGAGGATGATCCAGACGAAATAGCATTCCTCTCAGAGGGTCCATCTGACTTCAAAGATAATTTCGATGCTATAATATGCTATTAAATAATTGGAGGTATGCAAGATGGTTTTTAAAGTCGTCAAAAGTCTGAATGTTTAAAATTACACCAATTGTCTTTTCTTATGTAAAAAAGATTATGTGGTATGATTGGCAAAGAGACAACTATCCACAAAAGACCAAAATGACACAGACATTAACAACTATAGGTCACCGTACAGCCTTCAACAACGAGCAAAGCCCATACCACGTAGTCAGTTATAAAAGGTCCCATTAAGACAATGTAAAACAATTAAAAAAAGAACGAACGGCCTTATTTATGTATTTTTTTTAACGAAAAACAAATATGTAACACATAAACAAACGACAACTACTGAATTGACAGGCTCCTGACTTGAGACAGGTAAATACCTCAATAATGTGGTGGGTTTTAACATGTTAGCGGGATCCCAACCCTCTCCTAACTTGTGACAGTGGTATAACAGTACAACATAAGAACAAACTTATGTTACATGGAAAACAATGTTTGCATCTGATGATATCAGTCATCTATATTAAACGTCAAAACTCAAATATTGTTTAAATTTTTTTTTAAATCGTGACAAATTTGAAATAATTGGCATGTGTGTGTGTCTTTTTGAAAATTAAGAGATGTGGTATGATTAACAATGTTTGGAGTAGGTACGGTAAGACTCCTTTTTGGCCCCAAAATATAGCAGTTTTACAAAATTGTGATAATGTAATCGTAAAGCTATTTATTGGAAAGTAGAATGATTCTGCTACATAAATATGGGCTGTTTATGACAATACATTGCAAATATATCGGGTACTAGCACCATAAAGTCATGCTAAATTACTGAAATCTTCACAATTTCAGCATTTTAGACAAATTTTAGACGGTTTCTGTCTGAAATGAAAGTGGCCGCATTCGTGTTCATCCAGAATATTGAAATGTAAGTTTTATTTGATGATAATACATAATATGTATACAGGTTGAGGATGAATACGGTTGCGGCCATTTCCACTTTTGACCAAAACCATCTGAAAAGTGACGACTTTTGGTGAATTTGATAGGTTTATCATATTCAAGCTTAAATCAAAGCGTTTTTAATGACTTAATCAGTTGAAATCTTCCTCAAAAACTAATAGAATCAATTGAAATAGACACTTAAGTGTTTAAAAAGTGTCTAAAATATTTCGTCAGATGAACTTGAAAATTGAGGCCAAAATCGGCCCTTACCGGATCTACTCCTTTGAACTGCAATTGCCACACTATCTTACTACGCTCCTAATACAATTATAGCAAGCTCTTATCTCGACCATACCAAGATAATGCTTACCTTACGATCTTACTACGCCCCCAGCAGTTTTGTCAACATCGTGTTCCATATAACTTCTGTATCATTCTTTCTATTTTTCATTGATACATGTTTCTCAGAGCAGTCATGCAACCAAAATCTACGTGAGATAGAGTAGAGGTAGAGGCATAGGGAGATCTGATAGTAACGAATCATGATCCAGTAGATATATGTCGCACCGACGAATCCACCCTCAATCACAACTTATCGCTGGTCAATCAAAATAAGATGACGATGTTTTAGTGAACGATAGTAGACACCACACAGATGTGTCAAGAATGATGGAGCAGTTGGAGATGAAGGACAAGAAATCTCAATTAGATACAGACAAACAAAAGCTGGAGAGCTTTTATATACTTTATATATGAGACAATGAAAATAAGCATGATGATCATAGTATGAAGGTAGTCGGGTCGTAAGTACAGCGTGATAAGTACGGCATGGGCGTGCTAAAATCGTACGTTTCATAAAATTGAAAAGCATGGTATAAGCATGGTATAAAAGTGGTATAGTCGTAGTGGATGCATGTTTTGGTCGCGGTAAGAACGTGATGGTCGTAAAAGCCTGGTATAAAAGTGGTATAGTCGTAGTGGACGCATGTTTTGGTCGCGGTATGAACGTGCTGGTCGTAGAGAGGTCGAAGTTAAGTAGCCATGAGATTGTAGCACAGTCTCTTCAGCAAGAATCGTGCTTTTGCCACGATGGTAGAGCGACCTTTGCAATCTTATCCCGACCTTACTGCGCTCATACAACGCATTTATGACGACCTGATTTCGCCACGATCAAGAAGACCTCACCACGATCCAGAAGACCTCAACACGACCGTACTACGACCTAACTGCGATCTGCACGATCGTCTACATTTTTCGGTTTATCTTACAGATCGTAGTGTGATCGTGGCCTAGTGGGTCTGCTGTATAAAAAAGCCAAATGAACAACATCATCTGAAAAGTTTATTGCCTTGATCAGTTGAATAACTTTTGCTGAAGTGTCTTTCTGATGAGTCAAACTTGTATATATTCATAGTCATTCGTTTGATATCACTTTTCGTTTATATCGTAGGTGCAAGAAACGATGGATATACAATGAAGGACAGTGTGTCCTTATACTTTATGAAAACTTTAGCTTCGATTAACTAATCTACAACACCTTCATATATATAATTACAATTTGTTGTCTTGTTACTGTGCCGGATTTCACAACTTAACAACCAAGATGTCATCAATAGAAAACTGATTGTAAAGTTAAGAGTTATATATGGTTTAAGGGGGCTCGCAGGTCTCAATCATCTTTTTTTTCTAATATACGATTTTTCTATTATTTCAATGATTAAACTTTATCTTATACCTAATACAAATATAAAATAAAAATGTGGGGTCACCTTTCATTTAAGCTCACAATCTGCCTCCGAAAGAAGGATAAATTTGTGTTAATGTCCTTTTTTCTGTGGAACTAACGGGAGAAATAATGGTAATATCGAAATAAAAAATAACTAAATAACAGAAATTGCTTAAATTTTACAATTATGTTGTTTATGTGCAGCTTGTTTGAAGATAATATTAAAAAAGATAGTTAAGAAAGATATTTCAATTTAAACATAAAAAAATGTCATTTTTGCACATGATTTAAACAAATCGATTTGTCTTGGTGTTTTTTGTACCATATTATAAAGTCATAACTAATAGTGTAATACATATAATTTGTAATGAAAAAACCAATGTTTATTTTTTTGCTGAATTTATTATACCCGCGAGCCTCCTTAATTCATTCGAATCACATTTGTATGTACATATCTACAAGCAAGCTATTTGACTTCAAACCAAATTTGCCTGTACTGTAATACGAATAAGAACAGGTAAGACTTAATGCATTTAAATTTATCATTTCAGTGTCGATGGAAAGCAAGTCTCAGAAAAAGGTAAGACATACCGTAGTTTCGTTATTTGCGGAATGCCATTTTAATATTAATAGAATAGAATATATTATTTCATTGTTCCGATTTACAAGCCTCATGAAGGGCACATACATCAGATAAATTGATTGCTTATTGAGTCAGAAAATCATGAATACTGTATCATAATAAACTATAAATATCCCCGTAAGCTGCAGCCAGAAAAACAGCCAAAACAAACAAAAACCAGACAAACAAAAACATTGATAATACATAACAGTATCAAAACATGTTAAGAGAACTAACACTTATTTGTGTACCAATAAATCTTCTTTTATTCGAGTTTCATTGATTAGTATTTGGTAGACGAAACGCATGTTTGGAGCAAATTCAAAATTTAAATCATGGCATCCATGATGAGTTTATTCGCATAGTCAACAATAGGACTAAGCCTAAAGTTATTAAGTATTTAATTATTATATAACAACTTACATCATCAGTAAGAACAAACAAACAACTGTGTTTGATTTAAAACAAAAGTGTATGATTTTGTCCACGCTTCAGAATTTAAACTTTTGGTTGATTTTATGTGTTACACATGTACATATTAAAGTTTTGAACTTGAACAAAAAGTGCTGTACAAAAATTGAATTAACCTTGCTGTCCATCATTGTCTTTTAGCAAAACAAAAAGATTATGTTATATTGCTCTAAAAAAATGCTCGAATACAAACAAGCAGAACGTTAATTAATTTATAGTTCACACAAGGTCGACCAATGCGTCATTTGAATGCAAAGTCGATACACATTTCGAAGTGATGGAGGTTTTTTATACACTCATCAAAAGCCAAACATTAACGTAGATTGGCAGTAGAAGGAGCTTAAAGCGTTGTATGTATAGTATACAGATACAGGCTAAACATCGCCTTAACATTACTTTGACCCACATCTATGCCTGAAATATGAAGTAATTTTTTTTTAAATTTACGAATACATATAGGTAATTTTTATGCATACATTTTTTAATAGAATACAATTTTCCTGATAAATTACTTGTTAACTGATGAACTTTATACCTTGTATGAATCTATGTATATAAAAACGCCTTTTTAAATTTAACAAAATAAACAGAATATTGAAATAAGAGTTTTCCTCCTTAAATTAAATTCAGAATCAAACCATTTACAATTCAATCTCCCCTTATGTCATTGGTTATTCTCAAAAGTCTGAAAGGCTGCTTTGTGAAGTTTATGGTTCATGAAATGCTTGAATTTCTTTACCATTCGATGCCAAATTACATCTTGTAATTAACTAGTTAAAGGTTTTTATCATTTATAACCGTCTAGAAGTATATGCATTTTAATAAAACACCCCAAAATATTAATATCTTTGACAAAATAAGTTACTAGTATTCACAATGGCAGTTAACATTGACAATCAAAGCAATTTTTCATTTAACACATTTAATTCAAGACAAATGATACATTTATTATGTAGGCATAAAAAAAAAAATATTAGACATAAATATGATAATAAGATATTCGAAGATGTAGTGTGAGCACCCATGAGACAAAACGTCATTCAAGTCACAATTTTTAAAGGTAAACACGTGGCAGGGATCATCGCTAAAGGGTTTTTTATTGTCGAAATGCACATGAGGTGGAGAAAACTTGGTATCACATATGATATCATTAAGTAAGGACAGTAATATTTAATTACGTTACTTTTTCAATTTGTCTCCTGCTCCTACATTTGTAACATATTTGTGTCATGTAAAAAGAGCAATCAGGAATTAAAAGAACTAAACAAATTGCAACTTATTTGAACTTGATTTCAATAACAACCATCATTTTGTGTTTTATTAAATGTAAATGCGTTCATTTCAGGGGAAATACACTGATATATATCCGAATGCATTATCAATGTACCTTTTAAAGGAAGGAAAATGGAAGATTCCAAAAGAACACATAACGAAGTCGTTTAACCAGAGATCAATCGAGTACATTTACGAGAAGGTATACACATATACAACTTGAAACAAAGTTACAAGAACATACAGACAACAAAAGGAATTGACCATTTGTTTCGTTTGCACATTGCCAAATTCTCAGTTTATTTTAGAACACAACTGATTTGAATCATACATATTCAAATTGGGTAGCTCAAAATTTACCTAAATAAAAAAATAAAAAAAAGGTGAGGTAGCAAAATGACTGATTGATAAAAAGTATGCACGGAGCAAACTAATAGGTGTACTGAATATGTCTTATACCTCCATTTTTCGTTATTGTTTAACCTTCGCAAACCCTTAGTTGATTTAATTGTATGATACACTTATATGTTATGTGAAATGTAAATATGATGCTTAAATTCTTTAAAACGAACAAATACAAGTAGATATTGTTTCGAAATTTTGAACTTTTCAAATTACAAATGAGTTTCTACCAGGTGAATAATTAACCAGAGTTGTGTGCGGCAAAATATTTTGGAATATTCAGTACTTAGTTCTCTGGAATATCGTACTTTACTTTTCTTTGTTTTTTTCTCTTTTGATTCGATCATCACTGACGATTCGTTTGTAGACGAATTTCACGTCTGCTGTACACAATTATTATCTTTGTATGTATATATATCTCCGAAGATTTATTATCTAAGATCATAAAATAACTAAATGCGCACACATTTATCAACAGTAAAGCGTTTTGTTTAACTGTGTAATGCACGTATTTTATTTTATTATGTTTTAAATCTCAACTTTGTATAATGTAATCACTTAAAAAACTTACAATATCATAAGCTTCTCTTGTGAAGATATATGACCTTGTTGTAAACTAATTATAATGCAAGCTATGTACTTTAAAAAAAATCAAGTGTCTATCTGTTAACAATTTTAAAATACGATGTTTTCTATTATTTATTGTTTCACAATAAAAAAAAAGTGTTGTATTTCTTTTGGACAGGATTTGGCAGCTGATTTTAAACATGGATTGTGGTTAGAACTTCAAAATGACACAAATATGGCCTTTAGATCTCCGAGAATGGCTGGTATTATATATGAATATTATAATCGGCGTTCTTAAATCTACCAGATTTGATAAAAATCCCAACATAGACAGAAATCAACTTTATTTTATCAGCAAACTACTAAACAAAATGTTTAACCTCGCCACATTATTTATGTATGTGGCTGTCCCAAGTCAGGAGCCTGTAATTCAGTGGTTGTCTTTTGTTCATGTGTTACATATTTGTTTTTCGTTCATTTCTTTACATAAATAAGGCCGTTATTTTTCTCGCTTGAATTGTTTTACATTGTCTTATCGGGGCCTTTTATAGCTGACTATATGCAGTACGGGCTTTGCTCATTGTTGAAGGCCGTACTGTGACCTATAATTGTTAATGTTTGTGTCATTTTGGTTTTTGTGGATAGTTGTCTCATTGGCAATCATACCACATCTTCTTTTTTATATGTATACTCACATTCCTGAACGATAGACAATTGGCCTATTTAAGAAAATCTAAATTTCAAATAACGTTTTCCATCTAATTATTATCCTATAAATATATGATTTTTACAATTCATGTTATGTCTATTGGACTGCATATTTCTTTCACCATAGTATTTATACCCCCAACTTTCAAATTCAATCAGAAATATAATTCAGGACAAGGATGGCCAAAATGTATATCATAAAAAAATTGGAACCTGTTATCTGTTATAATTCATTCGATTAGGAGTTTAAAACTTTCATCAATTCTTTAACCAGTTATATAGTGATAGTAAATATTAAAAATGAATGCTTTATGATCGAAAAGCAATTACTTTTCTACATTAGAAAGATTGTGAACTAAACGATCACATCTATACAGAAGAAAAAAACTCAACAGAATATCGGAGAAGCGTACCCATACCCAAATAGTCATGCGTGAATGCGTTTATATTTATACAGATTTCGTCGAAATCTAAAGTTTACATTATACAGCTTTTGCATGCGTTACAGTTTATGGGCTCGTATCTCCTATTAGTGTTTTATATCTACCCGCGAGACACAGAAAATATAGGGCACTTACAAAAAATTCATCTATATTCATTCATATTCCCTGTTGAGTTAACTAAAGACACATAACAGAATTAAATGGAATGTTTCACTCAAGAATAATGTTTTCATTTTAAAAGAAAATAATAAATCAGTATTTTACTTTATGCACAAGTGTGATGATATACATCACATTCTAATATTGCAATGTACCATTAGAATATAATTTTAATCAGCTGGCAACAGTCAAGAAAAAACAATAGATACATGAAAATAATTAATGATTTTTTTCAAACAAGAACCTGTTGAAAAGAAGGAAGGTCTAAATGTTGATAATATTTCTGGCATCGACAGTGATTCCGATGATGATAATGACGTTGAAAATGCTGCATTTGAGGAACATGATAGCCATATAGGTAAGCCAGTAGGAAGAACAAATGGTCAGTTCTTTGAACATTGTACAGATATAACTACCCATATAAACTTTTCAACTGAATTGATAATTGATTATCTATTGATAAGATCAAGTTTTTTTTTAAATATGAACAAAGTAACTTTTTTCTTTCTTTTGCTTTTTCGTACTTGGAAGACAGTCTGGTGCTAATATCCACATGTGATTAATGTTCTATATTGTGTTGGCTTATTCACAGATTATACTATTGTACTGCTTTTTTTAATTTTCAGACTTTTTTCAAAACAAGTACCACCCAAAACATCAAAAACTAACCGTACATGACCCTCATGGGTATTTAAGGTCGTTATAAAACACCATTATTATTTCCTACAAAACCAAATAAATAACGGAATTGTTCAGTTAGTTAAATACATAAATGTTCACCATTAGGTCAAGTTGTGGAATGAATAAAAGCTCAACAATCTGCAATGTTAATCAAATTGATCGTTTTATCATACTGACGAGAAGCCTTGATAGAAGTCAATACATTTTGATCCTTGTTTTATTCTTGTAAGTCAATCTTTACGTTAATTATGCATATAAATCAAAGTCTATGTAAAAATATAATACAAAGGTGTATACATAATGAACGTATTTATTTTGAAGCAAAGGAACTGAAGGTGTCAATATCGGAATTGTATGGCCTGATATTTTTGGCCCTTTTACAAAAACAGTATTGGAAGGGAGCAAAACAGTTAATAGAAACTGGATGCGTAAGTAATATGTCTATCAGTAATCAATAACATGACTTGACATATCCGTGATTATCAGTTATGATTCATTATCTTACCTCGTATAAATTTCTAGGAATGTGATCGGTTAAAAGCGCCCTCGTAGAGTCCGTGTATATTTGATTTTAGGTTAGCAGGGAGGCGGGACTAATCTCATACACGGTAAGTATTGGTTTTACATCCCTTTATATTCCTTATAAGGTAGAAGGGAGGCGGGGCTTATTTCATACACGGTTAGTAGTGGTGTTACGTCCCTTTGTAAAAACAAAACGGTACTGAGAAAAAAACGGAAAGGTTTCAACAGACGAAGAAAGTGATAATTAAGATTGAAATAAATTCACATTTAAACCTAACAAGTGGTTATTGTTGAAATATGATTTTGTATTACCAAAGGAAGTAGTTTTATAATGCTAACAGTATTGAAGACTTGCTCATTTTCATAGGTCAATAGTGTGAATCGTATTTCACGTTAAGATATAAAAAAGAAGATGTGGTATGACTGCCAACGCGACAACTATCCACAAAAGACCAAAATGACACAAACATTAACAACTATAGGTCACCGTACGGCCTTCAACAATGAGCAAAGTCCATACCGCATAGTCAGCTATAAAAGGACCCGATAAGACAATGTAAAACAATTCAAACGAGAAAACTAACGGCCTTATTTATGTAAAAAAATGAACGAAAAACAAATATGTAACACATAAACAAACGACAACCACTGAATTACAGGCTCCTGACTTGGGACAGGCACATACATCAATAATATGGCGAGGTTAAACATATTAGCGGGATCCCAACCCTCCCCCTAACCTGGGACAGTGGTATAACAGTATATA
Organism: Mytilus trossulus; assembly: GCF_036588685.1. Taxonomy (NCBI): domain Eukaryota; kingdom Metazoa; phylum Mollusca; class Bivalvia; order Mytilida; family Mytilidae; genus Mytilus; species Mytilus trossulus. Next base: position 25,608,173 of record NC_086384.1, read on the forward strand.
TACATTTGTACAGTCGGTAAGATAAATTCGTTACATAGTTGGCTAGTGACCTTATACGATATATATGGATTCAGTATATTCCATATGAGGATTCGAGCTTCGCATTCACCCCATATGGAATTTACTGACCCAATATATACCGTATTATGTCACTAGCGCACTATGTAACTTATATTACCATCATGATGTCAGTTTTGTTTTCAAAATCTTTATCTCAAATTGAAGATATTGATTTGGGATATCATAGAAGAAATTTCGTTCATAAATGGGATTAAAGGCAAAAAAACCCATCCTTACTGCTCCAGTTCTGTTATAGGTTATGATAATGAATAAATATCATACGGTAACTTTCAACCTTCAAGCTTTTTTATAATTGACCTTTGGTTAATTGTTCATTGTTCATTCCACACTCTCTGCTGTTATACATATTTATATAGAATATTATAATTGTGTCTGTTTTGTTTATGATATAAAAGATGTTGCTTCTTGGTTTATTAAACTGCATTAAAAAGATCTATAGTGTTTTCCCCCAAGCATTTGCCAGTTCTTTAAATATAAGTTACAAAGATACGAATCATTGAAGTCGTTACCCTTTTGTTTAAGGTGTGAACACATTTTATTTAAGGAAAGCTCCATAAACTACACATTTATTCTTGTTTGTTTGACAAAATATTTAAACCTAATACTAGTAATCTAGTGTTGTTGTAAAATATAAAAAGCTATCGATATGTGTGTTTTTTATTTGATTGTAGATTCGAATCCATCATATTCTTGTTGGGTGCGTAATATTAGAAAATACAGCGAACAGCTGGCAAACTGCTCCACTTGTACAAGACAGGCTTAGAAGATTGAATAAGTAATCAATAAATGAGTTTAAACATTTAAGATTTTTCAAATGAAGTGTCTAAAGATTTCGTTCATTTTCGTCCCTGCAACGGTGGTCTTGGCATTCACTGTGTTTGATGATATGTTTATGTTAACTTAAAGCAGTTCCGTACCAGGGTATAACACATCCATATCTCACAAACAATTGTTAGCACTAATGTACGTGTAGGTTAAAAAGTGAACCAAAAAAAAAAGAAAGTGGTAAAAAGATATCAATCAAAAAAGTTGTTGTTAAAAAGCATAACAAAACGGTATAATTCATAGTTATCATTAAATATCAACAACAAAATCAGAAATCAATATTCCCTTACATATTCGTACGTTTTGGTTGTTGACCTTGAAGTTATTTGCATAATGGTATAAGTTTATTGTTATAAAATAGAAAAACGATGGGAATATGAAAACTTTTTATCAATTGTTTATCAACAACATATCTATGAATAAAGTAGATGCTTAGCTACTATAGGTAAGCGTAATTAATAGTTTACATTACGTTTCGCCTTAGATTATTGGATATCTAAAATTCAATCCGTAAAATGATAACTTTCTCTTTCAAATTTCAAAGGGTCCCTTCCGGTGTCATTTGTTTGCAAACCATATTCTTCTGCTTAAGGGCATGCGATACAGTTTTGATCCCGTATTTACATTTTCATAAAAACTCAATATAGACTATTTTTTACCCGATTAAATCAAATATGTAATAAAAAATATACCTACTTTTTGAGTAAAATGACGTCGAATTTGGTATACTTGCTCAAAAATAGGTTTGTGGCCGTATTTTCCCTTTCGAAAGAAAGACATCACTTTTTTGTTTTAAAAGATACATACAAATTTTTTTTTGTTAAATACTTTGCAATTTCTGTATTTCATAAATATCCTAAACATTCATACATTTTTTTTTCAGAAATAACTCACATCTGTCAAATGTTCATGAATGTAGAAAAAAAAACATCATTTTTGCTGTATATTTATCAAATTAAAAAAAATGCACTATCTACGTTTTCATGAAAATTGGCATACATAATTTTTTCACGTAAGCAAACCAAATGGCATTTTAAATAGTTATCAAAGGTACCAGGATTATAATTTAGTACGCCAGACGCGCGTTTCGTCTACATAAGACTCATCAGTGACGCTCAGATCAAAATATTTATAAAGCCAAACAAGTACGAAGTTGAAGAGCATAGAGGATCCAAAATTCCAAAAAGTTGTGCCAAATACGGCTAAGGTAATCTATTCCTGGGATAAGAAAATCCTTAGTTTTTTTCGAAAATTCAAAGTTTTATATTCAGGAAATTTATTAAAAAGACCACATATTTGATATTCATGTCAACACCGAAGTGCTGACTACTGGGCTGGTGATACCCTCGGGGACGAAACGTCCACCAGCAGTGGCATCGACCCAGTGGTGTAAATAGTTATCAAAGGTACCAGGATTATAATTTAGTACGCCAGACGCGCGTTTCGTCTACATAAGACTCATCAGTGACGCTCAGATCAAAATATTTATAAAGCCAAACAAGTACGAAGTTGAAGAGCATTGAGGATCCAAAATTCCAAAAAGTTGTGCCAAATACGGCTAAGGTAATCTATTCCTGGGATAAGAAAATCCTTAGTTTTTTCGAAAATTCAAAGTTTTATATTCAGGAAATTTATTAAAAAGACCACATATTTGATATTCATGTCAACACCGAAGTGTTGACTACTGGGCTGGTGATACCCTCGGGGACGAAACGTCCACCAGCAGTGGCATCGACCCAGTGGTGTAAATAGTTATCAAAGGTACCAGGATTATAATTTAGTACGCCAGACGCGCGTTTCGTCTACATAAGACTCATCAGTGACGCTCAGATCAAAATATTTATAAAGCCAAACAAGTACTAAGTTGAAGAGCATTGAGGATCCAAAATTCCAAAAAGTTGTGCCAAATACGGCTAAGGTAATAAAAAGAGGAGTCCTTGAACTTTTTTCAAGTTAAATAAGTTTTAACGATAAAAATCAGTCGAAAACTGAATCTTTTCCCGATAAGTCCTAGTTCGACGTCGCGAAAATAACAATTTACTTTAGCAACGTCATTACCTCCCATGTAACTGTTTTGTATGTCCTTAAGAGTACGTGACTGGAAAAATGTGTATGCAATATTCTACGTTTATATCAAAACTCGTTTCTAAACATTAAGTTCGAATGTGCTTTCTTACTGTTTCAACCAAAATCCAAATTCAAATAAGAATAGATCTTTTCTTTAGCACTAAGAAGGTATTAAATGATTTCGACTTCAAATTTTTTTTATAAATATTTCAGACCTTAATATATATATATATATCTTGATGCTTCCCTTATCGCTCAATTTTTCAAGAAATGTTCTAATCATTTTCATGTCTTTCCCTTCCTACGTTTTCCTTTTAACTCTGGCTACAAAAAAAATCACACTTATGCTTAATACGGGGAAAAGTGAAGTATATCGCTATTCAATAGTCATACAAAGATTTAACTGAACAAATCCGGGTCACTAACTATAACCGAGGATATCAACAGAACACGTTAACAGAAACACTGCTAGAAATGAAACCCGCCTGAACATATGGAAACGGACTTTTATGATAATAAATGCCACATTCTTGACTTGGTACTGGACATTTTAAATAGCTTAATTCAAAGCTCAAATACAATAAATAAATAGAATACAAATGTATCTTTCCTGACTTGTAACATGCAATACTTTATGTAGAAATTTGTCGACAACACCTCTCATTGGTGTGACATTGCATTGCCAACCATATGGCAGCAAACCAAACAAGCATAGGTAAAAAAGTTGTTAATGTCTTTGTCATTTTTTGTCTTTTGTGGACAGTTGTCTTATTGGCAATCATACCACATCTTCTTTTTTATAAATTCATCAGTCAATACTTTGATATAATCTATTGTATGTTCTCATCTTGTCAAAATCATTGTTTTAGGGCCTTCACGCAGAGGGCATCTCGCATTTTAGAGTCTATATATGAGACTGACAAGAAAATTGAAAACGATAAACAGAAACGAAATAGACCTTCTGGAAGAGAGGTAGAGTCGAATAGTAAGGAGGAAATGGAATTAGGTGAACATATCAACCATGCTGGCAGACTGTTACTAAACCATGGATACATCGAAGATGCTATAAAAACACAGAACAGAACGTTTTTGGACAACAAAGAAGTGCGGAATATTATAAACAAAATGTGGTATGGATTAGAACATAGAGATCTAAAAACGGTAAGAAAGTACACGTTGAAACTATGATGTTTTGCAATGTGTATATTTATATGCTAAATAACGAACATCTAATTAAAAGGTATCGTTTTGTGCATAATTTTATTGTTTTACCAGGTATTACCCCTTAATTTTTGCAAATGCTTAATTCCACAAATTTTGAAAATGTATTAATATTTATAAATGTGCATTATTCTATTTAGTGTAAAATGTGGTAAAATAGTGTAAAAATTGTCCATAGGTGATTTGTACCTATTCCGGAATAGTTGTGTGACTGTGATTTTTCCGTGGCTGAGTTAAAATGTTGTTTTAAATTTTTGTTCTTGATATTTTTTTGGCATTGAAGTGAGTGCTTAAATTTCAAATATCGTAGCTGACTACTGTAATTTTGTGGGTAATTTGATTTCGTTTATTTTGTGGATAAGAATTATCCACGAAATTAAAACCCAAATGAAAATTTAACTGTAGATTTAATTATTTCCTAAGCTGACAAAATCTTATTGACATTATATAATTGAGGAACATGTCTTGGTTATTGTATAGAAAGGTATATACTTATAGGTTAGACAATAATTGGTCATGTTTTATGAAGATTTAAGCCCAAGGCGAAGCCGAGGGCTGAAATCTTCATAAAACATGACCAAGTATTGTCTGACCAATTTAGAACATATTCACACTTTCGAGTGACCTTACAAAATTAGCCTTTCCCATTGAAATATTCAAACCTTAAAAAGAGTTCACATTTTATAATGAACCAAAACATAGGTAATCATCATTTCAATGGATGGAATGATATAGCACTGACATAGTTTGTGAGGACCAAATGGATAAATTGTTTTTTCTGCTTCAGGTAAAATTTAATACTAATATATCTTGAGATTTTTTTATTTTAAAAAGCAAACAATGTTATATAAATCCCCTTTTCAAATTTGATTTTTTTTTTAAATATAAAACTCTGTATAAGCATTTAAATTCAGACCATTCAACGTTGAATGCTTACTTTTTTTATTGATAACTTTATATGTATTGTGTTTCTCCATAAAAAATCCTTTGCTTTATATATTAGCAGTCTGAAATTGTTTTCTTGAAAGAAAAAAATATCTCTCAAATGCCAGGTTTATAATAAATAGATATTATTTTACTTTACATCCTTACCCCATTGATTTTGTTTATTCTATATACATGATATATGTGTACCATTAGAACATTTATGAAAATTTGAAAAATTCACAATAATTTGTTATAATCTTTGCTCTTTCATCTTTAACCAATAGGCTCTTTTTAAAGGGAAAGTGCCTCAGGTGATTGTACACTTCATTAGTGCAGTTATTAAGAGTTCACTTTCTTAATTAACTGACAATGAAAAGTCATTCATGTATAGCATTTCATAGTGCATGGAAAACTATGTACTATGAAAATTAGAGAGTGAAAAACTGACTTTTTATTGGACAAGAAGGGGTGAGTATGTTCTAATATGTAAATTATAGCGAGGGGCTTTGCCCCAAGCTCTTATTTTCATAATATTTACCTTTCTATACAATATCCAATTTAGAACATATTCACAACTTGAGTTATCCTGTTATTAGTCTATTGATATGTTTTGGCTGACTGGATGTATCTCATTTACATAGTTTTGTAAATCTACTCACTATAATATCATTGTAAAAATGGGATTTCAAAAGGCCCTTGACTTTAGAATGTAAAGAAGGTAGCTGCTGGTGTAAATATGTGTATTGATATAAGCGCTGTTTTACTATACATGTACTTATTTGCATGGAAAGATGACAAAATAAATTGACCAAGAGCAGACAATTCTTAATTGCAGTGAAAGCTTTACATTCTTGAAAACATTTTTTTAATTTCACATAAAACCTAAAACTATCTTGAAAATGCGTATGAATGAGTACAAACAGTTGGACCCCCTCCCACATCTTTGAATGACACACCTTTTAAAAATGGCTGGATCTGCCCCTGGTATGTACCCATAGGTAGTCTAGTGAATAGTTTATATGCATGAAATATTTGTCACTAGACATAAGGCAACCAATTATAGACCAATTTATGACTAAATATATCAAATTGCTTTATAAATATTTTTTTTCAAAAGATTCATAGTTGTCTCTTTTTGTGTACAAAGTAATTCCATGGAAGATATTAGAACATACTCACCCCTTCTCATCCAATGAAAAGTCAGTTTTTTGCCCTCTAATTTTCATAGTACATGGTTTTCCATGCACTATGAAATGCTATACATGAATGACTTTTCATTGTCAGTTAATTTGAAAGTGAACGCTTAATAGCTACACTAACGAAGTGTACAATCCCCTAAGGCATTTTCCTAGGGAAAATAGCCTACTGATTAAAGATGAAAGAGCAAAGATTAAAATAAAACATTTTAATTTTGCAAAATTTCATGCATTTTTTTTCTATATATGTACACATATATAGAATACACCAAACAAATTGGTAAGGATAAATAAAATGATATTTATTCAAATTATATACCTAACATATGAGGGAATTGTTTTCTTTTTCTTTCAAAAAAACACAATGCCAGACTGCTGATATATAAAACAAAGGATTGCATTCGGAGAAACACAATACATTTAAATTAATCAATAAAAAGTAAGCATTTTATTTGAATGTCTGAATTCAAATTAACAGAGAGTTTTAAACTTATAAAAAAAATCAAATTTCAAAAAGGTGTTTTATAAAACATTGTGTTGCCTTTTAAAATAAAAACCAATTAAGATATATAATTATTAAATTTTACCTGAAGCAAATGAATCTATCCTTCACAAACTATGTCGGTGCTATTTCATTTCATCCATTGAAATGATCATTACCTTTTTTTTTAATTTAGTTCATTATAAAAAGTGAACTCTTATTTAGATTTGAATAGTACAATGGGAAAGAATAGTTTTGTAAGGTCACTCGAAAGTGTGAATATGTTCTAAATTGGTCAGACAATACTTGGTCATGTTTTATGAAGTTTTAAGCCCTCGGCTTCGCCTTGGGCTTAAATCTTCATAAAACATGTCCAAGTATTGTCTAACCTATAAAAGGATTACAAATTTTAGATTGAGTTGTACTTTAATCAAGGTATAAAGTACCATAATTATTACTCTTTATTTTAATGAAAGAAACTTTTTTAATTGTCAAAACAAAATTTATATCAAAAGATTAATTAGTAGGATGTTAAAAATCTGTTTGAAAACTAATTACAGACTATTTAGTTAATTTGGAACACAGAATTTATTTCAAAATAGCCAGAAGCAATTTTTGTTGTAATATCTTGATTACAATACAATGAAATCTTACCCTTGTGGTCATTCATGCGTAGTTACTTAGTACACGGAAAAAGTATGTACTATGAAAATTAGAAGGCAAATTCAAGCAATTTGATTGGACGAGAAGTTGTAAGTATGTGCTAAAAATGCATACAATGAAAAATAGGTTAATTGATTTTACCTCGATATTCAAAGGTTTTCTTTAAGTCAGATGATAATCCTAACATTTTGTTTGTACAGTAATAAATTATGACAAAGAACTGTCAATCAATGTCATTTTACATTTTGATGCGTCTGAAATGCCCTAAGGTCGTAATACATTTATTACACAATCAGTGTCCTTGGGTAAAACATTAAAGGTGTGTAAAAGCCAATTAGCGTGTACAGGTTACTGGTGCTCACTGTTACTATGAAATGTAAGTATTGATTTTTCAAAACGGCAACAGTTCAGATCAGTTTTATTGAGTATTGTCAATTATAGTGACATTTACATAATTGCTTTCTAAACCTCAAAACCCCGAAAATTAATCCCCACGAACTTACTTTTGGGATAAAAAACCACGACATTTTAACCCCCACAAACAATAATGTTTATACAGTATTTAATAAGGGTATTATTAAAAGTAGATTATAGACTTCAAATCGTCATATCCGATTGGTTGTTAAAGGCCTTATATTAACTTTGATTGAAATCATATGATCGACTGTATTGACACTCTAATAATCTTACTCTGATTTAAAATAACGGTACTTTGAAATAAAAACGGATCATTATGAAAACAAGCAGTTTAATGACACCGTTTTGTGCACATCGAGTAGAAGATGCTGTATTGTTGACACACCTGTTCTAATTCTGTTAACAGTTGATATCAAAATGTTTGTTTTTCGTCCCTTGTTTGTCGATTTTTTCAATGAGGTACAATATATCAACAATTTTATACCTATTCAACGTTTTAGATCCTTGGTTACATTGCTCTCGCAGCTAATCACATCATATTGTTACCTTTGCTGATGGTAACTATGGAAACACGTCCGACGCTATGGTAAGTTACTAGTAGGTAAATAAAAGAACTAAAAACTACTATCATTTTTAAGATGTTTAGTGTGTACAACTGTAAATCGTTATAATCTACCACGAATCTGCCAGACACCCGTTTCGTAATTTAAGAGAGTCCAAAGCCCGTAAGATGTTCCAAGTTAAATACGAAGAAAGTTTTTCTTAGCTAGTGATCAAAGATGAGTATTAAATAATTCGCATTTTTTTATTTGAAAGTTGAATTTAAACACAAAAGTCTACTACTCGACTGTTGCCGATGACCAGCAGTTGCACTAACCCAGAGGTTTTAAAGGCTCATTGAAAGTATGCAGTTTTGAACAGCGGATACTACTGTTGTCTTTTTCTTCATATAGACAAACCTGTCATAATCTTCGATTCGTTTGAGCAATTATCTGTCTTTTACGGCTAATTTACGACTCTCCCAAATCATGCAAATGTCATCGCTATATAAATTAACTCATTTCAGCGGTCAACTGTATATAACGGCTATGGGTAATTGATATCAAGCACACAAAAAAGTCATTTCAATTTTTTATTACGGTCATCTTATTGTTATGAATGCCAACATAATCACTAGGAAATATCTATGTGTTGAGTAACGCTATCAAACACACATACGAACCCGTTTGCAACAACGATATCATAACGTAAGGAGATTCGTGAATTCTTCATGTCCTATTTCTTTCGGTTTCAATTCAAAACAGTATCAACGACTTATTTTACTCAAATGAAAATGTATTTAGAAAGTGTTTTTTTTTTTATATTAACGCTCAAAGAACGGAATTCTTGTGATCTTTTAAACACTAACACACTTTCCCTTGCCTCCATAATGTTTACGGTCGATGTCGGAATCGGATTTTTTAAAAACCTCTTTAAGAAAGTAACATCTCGTGTGGTCACTTTTTAGATTTGCTATTCATCATGTTCATGAAAGGTTTGATTGTTTACCATATAGATATTTTCATCAGACTCGTCGATTATTTACGAATTGAAATAGTTCATTGTAGTTGGCAGCAAAGCAACCGCGACGTTGAACAGTTTTTGCACTGAAAGGTTAGACAGTTAATTTCGAAACTGAAAATGAACTGTTAACACAAATACAGAATTATTGGAACACTGTGACTAAAAAATTGTGTCTGCTTATAGCAAGAGTACCAATCATGATTTTCTTGATAGAGGCTTGTTGATCACAAGAAAGCTATTAAATCAAGAGTTCAAATGGTGAAGTTGAAATCATTCCTTCGTAAATTTTACGGACGCCATCACGAGTTAGATAACATTATGGAATAACCGTTTCACAGATGCTATCGGATATGTTCCTTACGTCGTAACTACAATCGCCTTCTCTTCATGAATGTGTCCTACCGAATTAGGCTATTTACCGGATTTGTTATAACATGAGAAACACGACGGGTGCCACATGTGGAGCAGGATCTACTTACCATTCCGGAGCACCTGAGATCACCCCTAGTTTATGGTGGGGTTCGTGTTGGTTATTCTTTAGTTTTCTATGTTGTTTCATGTGTACTATTATTTGTCTGTTTGTGTTTTTCACTTTTAGCCATGTTGTTGTCAGTCTATTTTCGATTAATAAGTTTGACTGTCCCTTTGGTATATTTTGTCCCTCTGCTATGCTTAAGTTATTCCATAACGTTCAACAGACATTTGCAAAAGTAATACTTAAACTTCACAACTTAATTTAGCTAAATTGAACACAGCAACCTTGTTCAAGAAACACCAAATTATATATTTTCAGGTTATATAAACAGTACAAACTGCCATTCATGAAAGTTTGCATTCATTTGGTATGTTTTGTTACATTAAATGGTCGTGGTGTAACATATTTAAGAAAACTAAATATTTAATATATTATAGATTAAGACAAAATCAATTAACATGTTGCACCATGACTGTTTAATTTGTTAGGAATCATTTGACAGAAACACGTGTTGATCGGATCAGGTTTGTTTGTTAGAACTAGAGTCTAAAGACGTTGTTGAACGTTTGTCAATCAAAATACTAGTACTTATATATAAATATTTAGACCGAACAGATAAGGGACACTACTTTCAAATATATACAAATATCGCAGACCAAATTTATTCGTTCATATTGTGTTTATTCACCTTTTTTGATTGAGTTAAGCCTTTCAATTGATATTTTATCGTGTGTATTTCTATGTTATGATGTTATGCTATTATTCAGACAAAGGGAGAAGATTTTGTACCATTAAAAACGTTTAATCACGCTACAAATGTTTGCACCTAGTCAGGAATCTGATGTTCAGTAATTGTCCTTTGTTTATGTAATTTCTGGTTTATGTGTTTCTCGTTTCTCGTTTTTTATATTGATTAGACTGTTGGTTTTCCCGTTTGAATGGTTTTTCACTAGTAATTTTGGGGCCCTTGATAGCTTGTTCACAGTGTAAATACTATTCTGTACGCTATCCGGAAGTCGCGATTTTCGAAGCGAGAACTTTATGGATCACATTTTTAATTTGATGGATATACTGTATTAAACGGTAAGATGTTCATCTGTTCATTGCTTAATGATTAATTCAGCTGACATCGATATTCACAAATGGTTTATAATTAAATTTAGCACATTCATTATTCGTATGTTTGCCTTGATCAAGAGATTTTCAAGTGCATCACTAAGGAAAATCAGTCGGTGAACATAAAAACAATGTTTTTGCACCCTTACTGTACAAATTAAAGTAGAACCCAGACTTAATAAACTAAATTAAGTATATTTTAAGTGGTGGTAAAAGTTTCAGCCAGATCTTTGAAGCCAGAAATAAGAAAATTACACTTGTTTGAATTTTCACTGTACGATCAGTCTCGCTTCTATATTTTCAAACTGTATGATTAGTCTTTATTTCACTGTATTCGAGTGGTGATTTCAAGTTATTTACGATACATTAGAAGATGGCATTTTTCTAAATAACACAAATGTATTTCAATAAATTCACATCCTGAAAACTTATCAAACATGTTTTAGCTTCATAGAGTGTACTCGACTTACTACATAAAGTATAAGGATGTTTGCATGTAGCTAAAATTAGAGGAAGGTTTGTTCTTTATATAAGTTTCAGAAATGTCCTCCGTTATACATAAAATTGAACAAAACACATAGATTTAATTGTTATATAAAAATGCATGTATTTACAAACATTCGAGGCCGTACTGTAGCCTATAATTCACCACAGTTCTTTCACTTTCTTTTGGATGTAGATCTGTCTCTTTCACACTCAATTGTACACCACTTTGTAAAGCGTTGGTTTATAGTGATAATGAAGTATGTCTTTCCGTTCGTCCGTTGGACCGGTACAACATGTACATTGGGGTTTCAAAACATTAAATGGAGAGGGGGTCAAATCCAGGAGAAAAAAGGATATCAAATATATGTTCTCATATGCGTTGATAGTTAAAAAAGGGTTACAAACCGCTGGATCCCATTTTTCTTGAATCCGTCACTGGTATAATTATTAATTATTTCTTTCTCGGATTCCGTATCATAAATAATGATATAAAAAAGAAGATGCGGTATGATTGCCAATGAGACAACCGTCCACAAGAGATCAAAATGACACAGACATTCACAAATATAGGTCACCATACAGCCTTCAACAATGAGCAAAGCCAATACCACAAAGTCAGCTACAAAAGGCCCCGAAATGACAATATAAAACAATTCAAACGAGAAAAATAACGGCCTTATCTATATAAAAAATGAATGTATTTCGAATTGTATTCAAATTAATCTTTTATGGGGTTTCTTTATATAAGATACGGACTTGAACATTGCATTATATGGGTGCACCCATCAGGCATTTCCAACCGTGACCTCCAAAACCAATTGTTAAAGTTTTCTAAAATTGCTCCATTTTTAATCAAATAATGTACTATGACCTTCTATTTCCAATTTTTTGGTAAAATATTTTTGATGTTTCTATATCTAAAATACGCACCTTGTCATAGCCTTATATTGGGCGTACCTTTTTTATATCTACAACTTTCTTCAGACACTTTTCATAACTTAATGAATCTTTTTTCAAATTCCTTATCATTTAATTCAATTGCGCACCTCTTATTTTGATTATCATATATTAATATAACTTCCTCATATTATTAAATGATGCCCCTGTGCACCTATAATTTAGTTTTTTTGGTGGTTTATTTTTTTTCCAAAACATGGACTATAGAAGTGGCGGGGTATAATTTCTTTAATTCTTTCCTCAATACCTAAAGTTTTTAAACAAAGCTTTCTCTATATATGTTTTGTAATTTTAGAAGAGACAAGCTTGATGTATGTTATCACCAATTGTTCAACGGCAGACGGTGTAAATAATCTTTAAATATGTAATAGCTGAACAGATAACTGCAACAACACACTAATACAAAGTCCACAAGCGAAGCATATATTGCTTTTAAGGCATGATTTGATTTTAAATAAGACTGACGGATCAAATATATAATTATTTTGCCGTCTACAAAAATCATCAGAAATAATTTGTATTATCTGATGAAAAAAATTACACGTTATTGTTCCATGGACAGTTCATAATATCACATAGACACGTATATACCTTCAAATTGCCGTTGTTTTTTTCTCTTCAAAATCACGACTGGCAAACAGACAAAAAAATCTGAAATCGCTTCTAGAATACAGTCAGTTTTAGACTGATCGTACAGTAATTTATTTTGGGATACTCAAGGAAAACATATTTTTTATTTGAAATACGCACATTCTACTTAAATACGGTAGGAATATTGAAACAGTATATAATTAACTGTAAACTGATGCAAATATTTGCAATAAAAGATTATTTGCTTTGTACTACGAGAGCAAAATTGTCCATCGATTTCACTTTTTTCTATGAAGTTGGTGTAATGAACACGTATATTTTAGATTCTATTGCATGTTTTTGTTACAGTTTATCATATTTATGATACTATACATACATTGAAGATGTGCAAAGCACTTTATAGATATAGGAGTAAACAAATGATGAGAAAAAGCACCGAAACATAACCGTTCTGTTAGCCAGTTGGAAATCCTCACTTCGAAAATCGCGACTATGGATAGCGTACAGAATAGTATCTACACTGTGTGTTGTTCTGTGTGAGCCAAGGCTTCGTGTTGAAGACCGTACATTGACCTTTAATGGTTTACTTTAAAAAAATATATATATATATTTGGACGGTGAGTTGTCTCATTGGCACTCACACCACAACTTCCTATATCTAAATAAGTGTTTAAGAATAAGAATACAAGTTCATGAGTGTATTACCACTCGGTTAGTTTCTTTTCGTCATCATCATGTGTTGCGTTATCAATAAAAGCACGAAATTCTTTTACGTTAATTTAATCATTTTTCATGACTCATGTTTTATTCAATATATATTTTTACAGGTTGGATTCTTGTGGCTTCTTTTTGCTTATGCACACATGCTGTTATTTGACTACAAAGTAAATGGAATTTCACACACAGACTATTTCATAATCACTTGGATGGTAAGCTTTTTCGTGGACGAAACCAAACAGGTAATCAATTATTCTAACAGCTAAAAGATTGTGTTTTCTAAATATAAGAAGATGTGGTCCGAGTAGCGATGAAAAAAGTTCTCCATCTTAGTCACATGAACAAAAAAATAAACTACTATTGGTCCTTAAATACCTAGCTTTGGTCGTGTTTGTTTTCGATATGAAAGTAGGGTTAACGCTGCATTTACAAAAAAAAACCATAATCAATAAGATGTATGTATGTGTATTTGAGGCTTTCATAAATACCACCCGAGACAGAGAATTAGTCTTTTCTTATTTTCCAATTAGTTTGTGATGTGTATACAACGGATAGACAAATAAAGCAGATTATAGATTACTTGTTATACAAATATAAAAACTTAGATTTACCACCGATTTCAGTGCGAATATGAACAATTGTCAGCAATTTTGATAAATCTTAAAGTATGGACTAAACAGAAATGTTTTAACCATTTATTTGTATTCAACGAAATCCATTCATTTCTAAAACCGTTAGAAGGAATTTTATGAATATTTGCACGAAAAACTTGAAAAAAAATGAGAATGAACATTGGGAATATGTCACAGAGACAACAACCCGACGAAAGAGCAGATAACAACTAAAGGCCACGCATGGGTCTTTAATGCAGCGAGAAAATCACAAACCTGGAGGCGTACTTCTGCTGACCCTTAAACAAAAAAGTATACTAGTTCATTGATAATGTATGTCATACTAAACTCGAAAATATATAAAAGAAACTAAAATAAAAAATCATAAAATACTAACAAATGCCAGACGCTCCTGACTTGGGACAGGCGCAAAAATGCAGCAGGGTAAAACATGTTTTTTTAGTTCTTAACCCTCCCCCTATACATCTTGTCAATGTAGAAAAAGCAAACACACTACAAACGCACAGTAAGACTTAGTTTACTCGTGTCCGATGTAAGACAATTTTTGTGCATTTTGTGCATACTTAATTTTCTGATGTCCTTAATTTGTGCCATATGTCTCTCAAATTTCATACCGATATTGTCCTGTCATTTGCAGCGGATTACTTAATGGTTGCTGAAACGTTGTTTTGATCATCACGGGCCATTACGGCTTCCTTATAAAATGGCAAAATAAAAAGATTCACCACATCAAAAGAAGGGATGTTCATATTCCTGACCTGGTACATGCATTTTGCTATGTAGAAAATTGTGTATTATACATAGCTTTAAAATGTTTGTTCAAAATTGTTTTTGCACAGATTATAACTGCATCTTCATGTTCTTGATTAGTACCCGTTTTGTTATATTTCAAGCACATTGTATCAATAATACGAAGGAAATGGAAAAGTTACATTAGTGACTGGTGGAATCGGTTAGATTGGTGTTCAATATTTATATATACCGTTGGAATGTGTCTGAAGTTAGGTGAAAACCAAATTTATCAAGATGCATCGAAAGTCTTATTAGTAGTTGCTTTTATACTTTTGTGCATACGGATCTTAAATCTGTTCTGTATGTCGGAGATTCTTGGTCCCAAGTTAGTCATGATTCGCAAAATGGTATGTATAAGTTTGGTAACAATTCAGTTGTATTTCGTTTGTTTTTCTTTCAGTACAACAACGATACAGATGAAACTATTAACCATGTTAATACATATTATTTCCTATAGATTTATTGTTGAAAATTTATATAGATGGAAAGAAAATAAATTTTCAAAACAAAAAATGCAGAAAAAATAACACGACGACGATAACAAAAAAGTATTTTGTTACAAAAACAAATAAAGCGCTAGCTATTTCTTCAAGTATGAAGACGATCAGTCAATGCCTGGTATGCCAATGTATTTATCATTTAGTTTGTTACAAAAGACAATTGCTAAAACAATATGGTATGCTCTAAATCTTTTAACTGATAGAATGTGATAAATTTGTTCAGCTGATTTTCAAAAAGTTAACCTCCTTATGAATATATGATATACATTTTTGATGTAAACTATACTTTACATAAGTATGAATTTACATTCACATGTTTTATGTATATCACTAGACATTGTAAATATGTTGGGTTTTTTTAGTTTTCAGATACAGGTGCCTTTATGGCTATCATGGCAGTGATTATGATGTGTTACAATATATCTTTTCACGCTCTTTTATATACAAACTCTGAGTTTACATGGTCAGAGCTTGAAAAGATCACAAAAAATGGATACTGGATGTTATTTGGTGAACTGAATTTAGATGGGGAAAAAGGTAATTAAATATGATTCTAGTGCAAGCTTTAACTTATCATTTTCAATTGTGAGTCCGTGATTTGAACATCACACAACGTCTTACTTTATTTATTTGCTATATTATAATAGCGAAATTATTTTAAATGAACTTATATAAACAGTCACTATACTTGTGGTCAGATTTAATAAGTTTACTTCAGATCAGAGTACATGACTAAAACATAGAAAAAATACATGTTATGTATAAATAATTATAATAAAACAACACAAAAAAGGCATTATAGAATTAACACAAAAAGGCATTATAGAATTAACACAAACAAGGCGTTATAGAATAATAGAATTGTAGTCTGATGGAATGTATAATTGTTTGACTTTATAAACAGAAACACACAGTCAAGTAATTAACACATTAAAATCACTACAGTACCATTCATATATACTTAGGGAATGGTCGAGGCATTCGGATTACAAAACAGTCTTAATGAATAGAAAAAAGATCATACACTTCCTGCAAATGGTGGGCCTAGAACTGAATTTACCAGTAATATGTATAGAAATGAATAAATGTGTATATTTATGCAAGATAAACGATCACGTACAATTCAAATATAATATAGAACAATTTCTATCAAGTTGCCATTGTAAATTTATATTCAAACATTTCTAGTAACTGTACCAGACTGTACATTCAACAGAGCTTTGTTTGAGTCTGGGGCCTTGGAACAATGTCCCTCAACGTTTGGGTTACACCTTGTGCCTTACTTGAAAGCTTTCTATGGACTGATAGCTGTAATATTATTGCTAAACCTGCTAATAGCAATGTACAGGTAAATATGTCATTACCAACACTATAAGGTATGTGTATGAAACATGTCATTACACTTTCCGATCTGTTATTAACATATAATTTCAAGCTTTTGACAATATACATATTACTTTAATTATTGTCTATGATTATGCTGGCAATAGTTTATTGAGTTCTTACAAAGTATCAATATTTTTAATACTGACGTCTACATGTATGTGTGTGGTTTATTAATAAACGCTTTAAAATGTATTCATTTTGCGGTTGTGTTTATGATATATGTTCTACATCTCATGCTTTTGTTGTTTTTCGAAGTCTTTGGTGCAACTATGCATGACATTCTGTTGGTTTCTGAAGTAAAAAAATTTATGAAATTGATTTGATTGAATATAAAATGTACAAAACAGCAACACAATATTTTAAATGCCTATAATGCATTTTGATTGATTTTTTTTTCGCCAGTTGCTCTTATAACTCTTAGAAAATAATTTATACTCAAGACATATTCTCCCAATGTTAAGATTTCTAACAATATAATAACATGAATAAAGTGCCTCAATCGATATTAATAACAACTTATTCAGTATTTAGGAAAGTATTCGAACTACTGTTAGCCACAAAAACTGCCAAACCTTTGCATGTTATATTGCCTTAAGTATATTGCCCAGTTTGTAGAAGTTTCCACAAGCATTAACACCAACAGTTGATAAAGCATAGATTTTAGTAATGTCCGTTCATTATCAATATTCTAGAAAAAGTTGTTTGTAAATATCAATTAACTTAGTCAAAAGAACATGCATCTTTATTTGTCAATTTCGTTAAATACTATAAATAAAAGATAACAGCATTGACGGATGATATACGTGTATCTTCTTCGACGAATTAAAATGTCATTATTGCATACCAAGAAAAGGAGACTTCCGAATTTGTATCATTTCTACAATAAGGGAAACCAGTTGGGACAACATCCCTAATGCGCCTTGAAATGAGGAACTCAAAAGTGTAATCAAAATTCTCTGTGTAGTGATATTTGACACTTTTCTATGATAAACAAGTGACTGAGCTTAACCATTTGAGTTAATTTAGAAAGTAGGGGAACACAGAATAATCATGTAAAATATATGGAGCAATTAAATGTGTCAAAGTATTAAATTTTCAAAGAACTTATTGCGTTAAAAATGGGATTATTTACCATGAGGAGCCGCATCACAAAAGGATACTCGGGGTTTGCTAATTTACGGGAAAAGTTATCTCACTTCGTACCCCGAAAATTTAGCCACATATGTCAAAATGTAACGATATGGACTGAGCAACAGAAGAAAACGTTACCATTACGGCCTATCGAGAAACTAATGCGCATCTGTACCGAGTTGCGAAAACAGAATAAGGCTGCATAATTCGTCATGTGCTATAACCAATTCGGTTTAGTCTATTGCCTCGGCAAACTCATTCGTGATGGTATCAGTTAAACGTTATGTTATGGGGTTTTTTCTCTGTTGATTTTTTTTCTCTTTCATTCAAAGCACACGCCTAATGATGACGTCCGATTTTTAAATCAAGCAGGCCCAAATACGTCTCTACTGTAAACCGGGAAATTTTGAGCTGTCTTTATTTTGTGTTTGATGAAAACAATCTTAATTCTCGCCGTTTTGAATTCGTGATTTCTCTTTGACCGATATAAATATTTTTATATAAGGGATATACAAATTGAAGAGCTTCACATGTAGGATAAATCAAGCGATAAAATCAATCAGAAATATTTTGTTTTCGGTTTATTTTCTGTTAAAAGATTTTTAAAGTTGTGCCTTGTCTGATTCTAAACACCCACACACAATAACAGCAAAACCTTGTTTAGAGTGAATTTAATGCTGTCAGGATTAATGCTAATTAGTCGTTCTATTGACCTGTTTAATATGTGTAGCAGATTCAACTAGGTTACACTTTTATAACTGATTGACAGGTGTCATTAACATATTTTTAACGAGTGTTGTTGACATAACAATATCCGTAATGTCCGCGTGTTTGATATGTCTTAAAAGCTAATGAGATTAACTCTGAGTCATGATTTCTAACATTACTTTTCATTTAGAAGTACCGTTAAAATTGAGGTATGGATCTGTCATCTGCAAAATCATTGTCAATTAATGGTCCTCTACATATCCTATTCAAATAATCATATGGTCTTTATCTTATGAATAGAGTTTCCTTGAAATTTGCGATGTCGTTTTGTTTTCGCGTTTGAAGTTTTACCGCAAACATAGAAAAAAAAATCAGCCGCGAAAATTTCCTTGTTTACAGTATTGAAATACTCGAAGACAGATCAATGAAACAGAGAGTAATGTTGAGAAATGGAAGGTTTACATCTGGAAAGCTAAAATCATCTTGTTTGTTTGTAATTTACAAAATGATTTATCTATGTTAATACAAGAAACATATCAATAAATGAATCAAACTCCAAATGTCGATTGTAACCTTCATTTCAGGTTACCTGGGATATAATCGTGTAAGAGAGGGACGAAAGATACCAAAGAGACAGTCAAACTCATTAATCTAAAATAAACTGACAACGCAATGGCTAAAAATAAAAAAAGACAAACAGACAAACAATAGTACACATGACACAACAGAGAAAACTAAAGAATAAACAACACGAACCCCACCAAAAACTAGGGATGATATCAGGTGCTCCGGAGGGGTAAGCAGATCCTGCTCCAAATGTGGCACCCGTCGTGTTGCTTATGAGATAACAAATCCTGTAAATAGTCTAATTCGGTAGGTCACACTCATAGAGGTGAAGGGGGTTGTAGTTACGACGTAAGGAACATATCCGATATCATTTGTGAAACGGTTATTCCGTAACGGTCAACCAACTCGTGATGGCGTCTGTAAAATTTACGAAAGGATGATTTCAACTTCACCATTTGAAACTCTTGGTTTAACAGCTTCCTTGTGAGCAGCAACCTTCTATCAAGAAAATCATGATAGGAAATGTAAAAGTTCACAAAAATATTTAGATTAAAAAAAAGCAAGATGATATGTTTTTTAGTTTGGATAAAGTTTGTAAATAAAATCTGCTTTATATTGGTACTAAAAAAGTCGGTCTGCATGCATGTACATATGTCCTATCCATTGAAAAGCAAAAAGTTTAAATAGCAAAATAAATATCTTTATAACCAAACGAGTTAATATATGAAATTGTTCATGTTAATGAAATCGTTCTTGCTGTATTTAATTGTGTTGTTACTCTCTCAGTAAACACAACGGCGTTTTGCAAAAAAAATGATAAAACATGAGCGGCCGCTGCTACATTACTGCCTTTCATAATTACTTTGGTCAATAAACAAACCTAAAAAGTAATCATATAACATATTTGTTTATATGTCATTAATGTTTTTACATATGACAATAGCCTTGCGGAAAAGTTAATTGTTATCGTAAAATAATTGATGTGCAGTTATATTTGGATTTCTTTCCAGTAATACATTTAAAGTAGTCCACGAAGAAGCAGAATTTTATTGGTCACAACTACAGAACGACTTTCTGGAAGAATACAGTGTAAAAACTATATTTCCAATACATGTCCAGTTACTTGTTTTACCGATGATCATCTTACATGCCTTCATATGGTTTTGTTGTCTTTATCCTGGTGGAAAACTGTATGAAAGATGTCGCTGTGATGCAGAAGTTAATAATGGCCGTAAAGATGACGTTGAGGACGAAAAATCTCTAAATCGTGGTCCTATGTTTGTTAGAGGTAAACAATTGTCTAATATAATGTCAAAGTACCAAATAAATGTATTTTATCTGTCAAAATGAAAATATAGATATAATATCTGTAAATATGACGAATAAAATACGACAACACCATATTCAGGGTCAATGAAAGTATAACCAATGTGAGAGGTTTGGATGGAAAAACGCAGTGCTCTTTATGTTTTTAATTTTTGATAAGATTGATACTTTTTTTTTTAAATTTAGCGAAATTTACTAATGTAATTTATAATAGTTACAGAGTTCAACTCTTTAAAGGCTTTAGCGTCAATAAAAGGTATGCAGTTTTTCTTCAGTATATCTCCTTTATACATGATCAGCAAATGATTATTTAAGAAAACATTTTTTTTTAAATTTCTCCGTGTGTAATAGGTTTTAGATTTATTTACTCGTGTGCAGTCAAGTTAAATTGGATAAGGAACATATATTTACGTATATATACATAATACATACTATCTATTTTATTTCAGTGTTCCTGTATAATACAAATTTTGACCTGAAGCTAAAATCGACGACTGAGGCAGAGAGAAATGGCACTATGAAGGCAAAAGGGTAAAATCCTTAACGATAATTTGTTTCTGGTCAAAGATATTGTACTCCATACTTCTGTGTTCATATTATCAACCTCCAATATATTTCATTATTGTAAAGATCGTTAACTAATATGAGACAGGCATAACCTGTGAATGGGGACGAAGTCTGTATGTATTAATTTCCTAATTCAATCATATTGATAAAAGAAACCGAAATACCGTACGTAACGTTCCCGATTTTGGTTCTGTTGTTAGGGAATTAGCTGTGACGTTCTTTAAGTTATGACGTCATATTCGATGTAAACAAAAGAAACGCTTTCATCAGGAAACGTAACGGGTTTTTTTCATATCAAACAATTATTAAAATTGAATTTGTATTGAGATCCAATCTTATGTTTTACTAGACTGGTAAATATAAAAAAAAAATCAAAGTCTCATGCAAACAAGACAGATTTCTGCGCAAATGCGGGAAAACCGGAACAGGAACTAGATCTGAAAAAAAAAGTTAACGATTTTGAGTTCATTAGTACAATGAAAATTCGGGAAATTTTCCCGATTTTTTTTGGTTTTTTTTGTTTTTTATTGAATTTTCTACCGTAATTGGGGACTTCGTCCCCATATTAAGAACTGAAATAAAAGCCTCACTAGAAAATGAAAAAAAAAAACTAACATATTATATGAGTTTAAACATTACACTGCTGTAAATTCAATAACATGGTTCTGATTTGACAATATATGTGACAACGTCTTGTAGAAGAGACAATGTCAATTTGATTGCATAATTGTTCTTATTTATCTTAATCTGTTTATATAAATTTAGACTTCCAAATTGGGCTTATTTCAAGATTTTGTATTTACTTGCCTAAAAAGTAAGCACATGTTTTTTACACTAAGTCTAACAACTTTTGATAAAAAAAAAAAGTGAAAGATATCAAAGGACATTCACAAGTCATCTGTATAGGCCAAACAGAAACTGATAACTCTGTTGCAAAAGAAAAAAAAACACCGCTAGAAAAGTTTAAAAGTTACTTTATTTGGTTATCTCAGTTGTTCAGGGTTTGTAAGTAAATCATTTGACACCTGTAGCAATGCAGTAGTCTGGAAATCCAGAAAAGCTGGTATCTTGTATTTTCTAAAGTTTCTCCTGAATTCAAAATCTACGTTTATTACTTTTAGAGTCTGATTCTCTATACAAATTGTTATTTTGGTTTATTAACTTTTCCCATTTATTGTCTTTATCAAGTCAGGAGTATGAGAGTTGTTTTAATTTGTTTAATGTGTTTGAGCTTTGAATTTCCTATTTGAATTTTTTTCCTTAGAGTTCGAAATTTATTTATTTTTAAAACTTGATATGATTCATGTGATTAGAAAGCTGCTTGTTATCATTTTTATAATTACGGAACAAATTTTCACTTCGATATATAGAGATTAATACATGGCAAAATCCGTATCATATGTCGTATCATCCATAGACATCAATATCAGACTAAGGGCTTTAAGGCCAGAGAGATGATAATGGTCGAGGGTGATACGGCATGTGATACGGATTTTGCCATGTATTATACGCTTTATCATATATTTCAACAGAAAAGTATTATATTATATGAACTGTTTTCTGATCCATAGCCCTGGGTTACCTTCAGTTTTACTTTTGTTATGTTTTAAAAGCCTTTAAAGAACTGTTCAGTTACTTAACCGAAGCACCTGGGTTACCTTACAATTTGCGTGCTGTTGTTTTAAGAATATTTTGTTTATTATTGTATTTATTTGTGTGGTGTTTTTTTTATAGTTGCATTTAGTGTGCCACAAAATATGAAAACTAACGTTGTTGACGTCACATACAATATGAAAAACTTGACGTTCGTGATATCACATACAAAACAATGACGTAATTAAAAAAATGACCTATTTTGAGGGAAATTTTCCTAGCAAAAAACCCAACAAAACTGACTTTGTGTAAAAAAAAAAGGAGGGGTGTGATAAAGGGTATGCGATAAAGGGTGCGCATCAAAATTGCGCGATATGGATTAAACAGCAGCCTATTTATCAAATACACAAAACTATAGTATTTACTACTTAACATATGATATATATTCATATAAATCTATCCATTAGATCGATAATGTAAATAATAAAGAATACAAACATTCAGATATATTCTAGCACAATGTCCTCCACAAAGTATGCTTGTGATATTTAATGTTGCCTAATCCGTATATCTAATTATTGCTTATCAATTTCAGAGAAATAGACATCATGGAAACTGACAGAATTACGGTAAATCATAGTGTTGATACTTAATATAATGTCAGAATTCACTAAGTTAAATATAACCGAGCGTGTTCTATCTTCAATTTAAGAACAAATGCATTTGAAATCGAGAAGAGAGAGTGATGCGTAACATATAAATAATGGTTAATGGTATAGTTGTTTTAATAATAATTAGGATGAGGTAGCTATTTTGCGATGACACATTAAAAGATCACTGATTTATTTTGTATAAAAGACTAAAGTTGGACTTAGAGTTGTAAGACCACAAAGCTGGAAACCTGCGAGTGATTACAAGTTTGGAAATGGTCGCGAAATTGGAACTATAGTAAAAATAACTGAATCAGGGGACGTAACAGTGCGTTGGGACAGAGGTAGACATGATAATTTTGAAAAAGGAGATAATAACCAGTTTGATTTGCTGTTATTTGATAATGCACAAACAGGTATGAAAGGCGACTTAAGGCTAACCGCAATGATCATAGTGCAGGTTTAACATTATGACATCAAATATTGTAAATCATTCCAAAACAGAGTAGAATACGTACTTGAATATACACATTATTCATAATGCACAGAATTCCGGAGTTTAATATTATAAGAAACGTTGCAATCTCAATATTTGTGAAAACAAAAACATGTACCAGTTGGATTATTTGCCAAATTGTATTTCAATAAAAGACATCACTATTTGAGGACGTCCATACACATTTCATGTAAAAGTTACCTTTATCATTATGTTTTATCTTACTACAAAAGGAAAGCTATTATACCTTGACTTGTTCAAATCTGTTATCTGCCAAATATTTGCTCACAATATACAGTACCCAATTGACAGTACCCATGGATAAAAATGAAAAGGACAAACAGATAAACAATTATTATAGTACACATGACACAACATAGAAAACTAAAGAATATGCAACAGGAACCCCACCAAAAACTAGGGGTAATCTCAGGTGTTCCAGATCTTGCTCCACATGTGACACCTGTTGTGTTGCTTATGTGATAGCAAATCCGGTAAATAGACTTATTTGGGAGGCCACATTGTTGAAAGGGAAAGTGATTGTAGCTACGACGTCAGGAACATATCCCATATGATGTGTGAAACGTTTATTCCATTAAAGTAAAACTTACAAAGGTCATCATTTTGAACTTTTGGTTTAATAGCTTCCTTGTGTTGTTAGAAGTGTTTTTTTTAGTTTCACGTAGTCTCAATGATTGTCTGATATATCAGAATATTATGTACCCGACAAATAGTTAACAAAAAGTAAAAAAAGATATTGCCTTATATACAAAATCAAATGAAATGAATATATTAAACAATGTAGTATCATAGTGGCGTTAGTAATATATTTGTGAATGTAGTTTTCCCATAAGGATATGTCCATACCAAATCCAGACAGTTGTTGTTAATATGCTAGGTGTGTTTGAGCCTTTGTTTATTTTACTTTTTGATAAGATACTTTCGCATTTGACTTTTCCTTGGACGTCGGTATTTTTGTAGTTTTAATTTTAGTAAACAACTAGCGTGTTTTCTCTTCTCCAGTCTAGAATTACTACCTGATGGATATTTTCGAGGAAGACACACTCGAACAAGACGTTCATATTATCCTTAGAACAACACAAGTTAGTTTTCTTGTGAACACACATTGCAAACTATTGAATTACAAACAAACTAAAGATGACAATTATAATATGTTTTCTTGTCAACTCTTACAATTACTAAATAAAACATGTCGTAAAAATACACTTATTAGTATTGAAGTTTCAAAACTTATTTTTCTTTTTGTTATTTAGGTGTGAAGCATACAAACCTTCAATGCGATGGGTGTGGCGTGCACCCGTTACGCGGAATAAGATGGAAATGTAAGATCTGCTGGGATTATGATCTTTGTACCGACTGCTACATGAGCAATGTCCATGACCATACTCATATATTCAAAAGAATGGTAAGTACCGATTCAAAAGGGTTAGTTGATTATCTTTTGAATATGTCAAAATGATGTACATGTTGAGTGTTAACACAAAAGGTAGCAAAAGCTAACATCATACAACCATTGGATAAATACAGAAATGAGGATTCAGTAAAATTTGATATTCGGCATAAAACACAATTGTCATACGGCAACAAAAGAAATGCAGCCAAATTAAAAAATATTTGAGAAAGAAATCTGATATACGAATTGAAATGTAAAATGCCTTCAAACAATTGTCACTGTGGGAGACAAAAAAAGTCCTACCGACGTAGAACAATGCTAATATTTTTTCGTCAATCAAAATTGTTAGTCAATGAAATTGTGATTTTAATAGTATAAGGGAGAATTTCCAATTAATAAAATTATTTTCCATTTCCTTGTATCGAAAGTTAACAATCCAATATATCCAAGTAAAGTATATATAAGTAAATATTTGCTGTTTATATCAAAATTTAAGAGTTAAATTGACTCGTTTGAAGACTTCCAAATCCCGGTTAAGTATCAACGAAAAGAAATATATTTTCAAATCAAGCATATTGCGAACCGACTTAACTTTAATACATTTTAGATTTGTAGATTTGTAGATTTGCTTCTCATGAATTTCAACTCATAGTTTTCATTCAAATTTTTCGAAATTTAAACTTGAACTTATCCGATTCACAGATGTTATCTGATGTGTTCCTTATGTCGAAACCGTTCCCTATATTTCGTGAATGTGACATACCGAATTATACTATTTACTGGGTTTGTAAAAACAGGAGGAACACGACAGTTGTCCTTTGTTGAGCAGGATCAGCTTACTCTTCCAGAGAACCTGATTGCATCCTTAGTTTGATGGGGTTCGTGTTGCTAAGTATTTAGCTTTCCATGTTATGTCTTGTTGTTTGTCTGTTTCTCATCTTCTTTTTGTTAACCATGGTATTGTCAATTTATTTTCGATCTTTCAGATTGAATGTCCCTCTTGTATCTTTTGCCCTCCATTTTTAACTTATTCAGTTAATACAATTCAGAATGGAAACGGGGAATTTGTCATAGAGATAAGAAACAAATCAAAGATCGGGAAACAACACAAAGTCACCAATTGGTTTTCAACGCACCATGCGTCAGTCTTCTGTGGTCCCGTAACAATAATGTATACAAGTTAATCTTGTTGACTCGCAGATTGCAGTTAGGTCCGCTGCTGTATGCCCTGAGGTAATCGGTGCCCTCAGGTAATCGTGGCAATAGTGTCCATATGCGTAGTAATAACATGATCTAAAAATAGAATAAACTAAAAATATATCATTGTACTTTCTATTTCGACAGACAGTATATGTGCGATGGATTTTTTTCCTTCGGCCAAAGACAATATTTTTTGGAGACAGGTCGAAAACATTTTTGTCTTTCATTTCAATTTTAGCTTTACATATAGTGGCAGCTGAGGGTGAAACAAACAATTTTTTTCTCAGGGTCAAAAACAAATTATTTGTTTCTCAAACAATTAGAAACAAACTTTTAAAAAAAAACATAGCCACCTCCACCCCACCCTCCCTGAAAATGAAATGATTGCTGCCTAAGTTTCTTGACTGTCCTGTTTAAACTTTGACTATCATTGTGTTTGGTAATATATGACACTTACATATGGACAGATTACGCATATATTGATTTTGGTTACTTCTTTTAAAGTAACATAAGTAGAAAATGATTACATTTAATAGATAGGTTATTCAAATTAGTCCATCTTGTTCGACTGCATGAGGGGCAGTGGCGGATCCATCCATTTTAAAAGAAAAGGGGGAGTCCCCAATCCAGGACACAAGGAGGGGGTTCCAACTATATGTTTCCATTCAAATGCATTGATCTCCCAAAAAAAAGGGTTCCTATCCCAAGAACACCCCTGGACCAGCCACTGAGCTGTTACAAAAAATATCGCTATAAACTGTCACGGCATTATTTGAATTTAAGTGTACTGCATGCATCTTGCACTGTAAGATTAGCATTAATGCAAAAGTGTTAAATAATCACCACTTTCGTTGGTTTTTTCTTATCTTTGTTTGAAATGTATTTTATTTAAAGCTTCTTTGTGTATCATTCTTTGTTTATTCGAAAGGGGTAGTAGATATATATATATATATACAAATAAAATAGAAGAACCTAGATAACGATATGTATGCGTTCAATAATGATACATATAAAAAAGAAGCTGTGGTATAAATCCCAATGAGACAACTGTCCACAAAAGGACACAGAAATTAACAACTGTAGGTCACCGTACGGCCTTCAACAATGAGCAAAGTCCATACCGCATTGTCATCTATAAAAGGTTCAGAAATAACAATGAAATACAATTCAAACGAGAAAACTAACGGCCTTAATTATATAAAACAAATGAACAAAAACAAATATGTAGCACATACTAGTAAACAAACGACAACCACTGAATTACAGGCTACTGACTTGGGGCAGGCACATACGGTTTTTTTCTCATAAAAGTTGTACAAACAATCGATATGTGAAAAGTATTCCATAAATTATATCAAAGTATAAATAATCAGAAATCTTTATCATTTAAGCAAAGCATACATTTATAGATCCGTATTTTACTCGATTGGCTTCAAAATAGTTAATAATATATGACACTAACATATGGACAGATTACGCATATATTGATTTTGGTTACTTCTTTTAAAGTAACCTAAGTAGAAAATGATAACATTTAATATATAGGTTATTGAAAATCAGTCCATCTTGTCCGACTGCATGAGGGGCAGTGGCGGATCCATCCTTTTAAAAAAAGAGGGGTTCCCAATCCAGGACACAAGGAGGGGCTTCCAACTATATGTTTCCATTCAAATGCATTGATCTAAAAAAAAAAAAAAGGGTTCCTATACCCAGAACACCCCTGGACCCGCCACTGTCCATTGTTCAACTACTAAATTGTCTGTTTTACTTACTAGTTCACTTGGTACAATAAAAAACTTGATAATAAATTGTTCAAATAAGGCCTTTGAAAATAGTGGAATTAATTACTTTTAGAGTGTCAAAAACTCGCAAAAATTGCATGCATATATTGGTGATTTTAAATCTGTTCAAAGTTTTGATTTTTCTACCCTATATACCACTTTGCCTCATATTCTTATTAAGAAAAAAATCACATCCCTAATTAACTGGGCATTTAAAAAGTCGGAATGCGAGTACATATGTTCAAACTCTTTGCGATCATTTTTTAGTAGCAATACACAAAAGAACTATGTCAATTGAACATGCTTTGATACTATATATGCGCTTGAATTTTTATTTGATAACATTTTTGTTCGCTTTGGAGATTCCGTATATCGTCAAGTTATTGGAATTCCAATGGGGACTAACTGTGAACCACTTATTGCGGACTTGTTATGTTACAATTTATGACTTAAATTAGCAAAGACCCATCAAAACAATATTTGATACAAACATTTAACAATACTTTTAGATATTTGGATGATATATTGGCTCTCAATAATAACGACTTCCGTATGTATACTACAGAAATTTATCCTGTAGAACTTACTTTAAATAAAGCTAATGATAATAATGGCCACTGCCCTTTCCTCGATCTTGATATCTATATCATAAACGGAAAGCTTAATAGAAAAATTGTTGATAAGAGAGATTATTTTTCATTTCCTATTGTTAATTATCCATTTGTAGATGGTGACGTTCCCTTGTCATCATCTTATGGTGTTTATATATCTCAACTTGTACGATTCTCTCGTGTATGTAACAACGTATTAGATTTTAGCGGGGAAATTTATGTATTATAAAAAAAAATATTACACCAGGGTTTTCGATATCACAAACAGGTCAAAACATTTACTAAATTTTATCATCGGTATAAGGAAATAATTCGTAAATATAACTCAACATGTAGACATCTTATACGTTCAGGTATTTCACATCCAATTTTTTATGGAAATATTCTATATAAAGAACAAAAATGTCAGTATTCTCCTCAGAAACTAACAAAACCTTTACATAGACTTATTAAAAAGGGATATAGTTACGATACTGTTGTCAGGTCATTAAAGATTGCATATTTTGGCTTTAATATTGATTCACTGATAGAGTCTTTGAATCGGAACTAAACACATCTATTTATAAAAAAACAGTTGTTGGCATGACACGGGTTATGTTCTTCTCATATATTTTATGATAGTATGATACTAAACCCCTAACGGGAGGGATTGTGCCTGATATTCATATGATGAACACATAATATTTCAATCAGTTTAATTGAGGTCTGGAGGTGGCATGTAAGTTAACTGCTAGTAGTCTGTTGTTATTTATGTACTATTGTCATTTTATTTATTTTCTTTTGTTACATCTTTTGACATCGGACTCGGACTTCTCTTGAACCGAATTGTAATGTGCGTATTGTTATGCTTTTACTTTTTTACACTGGCTAGATGTATAGGGGGAGGGTTGAGATCTCATAAACATGTTTAACCCCGCCGCAATTTTGCGCATGTCCCAAGTCAGGAGCCTCTGGCCTTTGTTAGGTTTGTATGCTTTTAAATTTTAGTTTCTTGTGTATAATTCGGAGTTTAGTATGACGTCCATTATCACTGAACTAGTATGCATATTTTTAGGGGCCAGCTGAAGGACACCTACAGATGCGGGAATTCTCGCTACATTGGAGACC
Organism: Mytilus trossulus; assembly: GCF_036588685.1. Lineage (NCBI taxonomy): Eukaryota > Metazoa > Mollusca > Bivalvia > Mytilida > Mytilidae > Mytilus > Mytilus trossulus. Next base: position 25,638,417 of record NC_086384.1, read on the forward strand.
CATTGGTTGCCTTCGGCTGTTGTCTGCTCTATGGTCGGGTGGATGTCGCTTTGACATATTCACCATTTCCTTTCTCAATTTTAATAACTATGTTTTTGATCTAATTTTGTATTCTATAAACGGCATCTATATATTAACACTACAAATCTACAACTCTCAGTCTATGACTACACGTGCTGATCTTATCTATATTCATGCATAATATTCATTAGCTGTGTATGAGTATCAAAATCGTATCATACGCGATGATGACCAGCCAGTACACACTGTAAGGATTTTATTCACCAGTATTAAAAAAGAGAAACATTGCAGTATGAACAGTATTCTATTTTTTTTTCATTTGACATTACTTTGAAAGTAACGTAGTTACAAGCACAGGTTATATAGTATATAACTGCTTTTTTAAAATGTTAATTGTCTTAATCAATCTTATTTGAGAGATGTTGGATATTTTCAAGGAAAAACCTCACATCTCCAGTGGACTTTTGTACATGGTCAGATAACCTTAGGTCATCTCTAAATTACTGTGTATTTCCTGTATCTCAGATCATATCTATGATTGCTCACATGGTGAGGTCACCTCAGGTCACCTCTGTATGAATGAACATTGTGAGGTTACCTAATATTACCTCTGTATTGCTGTACATGGTGAGGTTACTCTGTATTACTGCACATACACGTATTACCACACTTTGTATAAACTTTACAAAACACTGTATTTTTAGTTTTCCTCAGGGCACTTCTGCATTTCTATACATGGCCAAGTGAACATGTTAACTAATGTCATTTCTTAACTACTGTATATAAATATGTAACCTCAGAATACCTCTGTATGTTAGAATTTGTGAGGTTACCTAAGGTCACAACTTCATGGTAATTGTACTAGCTACATGTTACCACAAATAATTTTTGCAAAACGCTAATTTTCTACAAACCTCAGGTTACCACAATTGAATGTTCATAACTCCCTTCGTCAGCTTAGTCCAGATTACATCTATGTTCTTTTTTTTTCACGGACAGGCTACCTCAGGTCATCTGTAAATTACTGTACATGAAAAGGTTACCTCAGGTCATATGTAAATTACTATACATGACCAGGTTACCTCAGGGAACCACTGTACTACTGTGCATGGTAAGGTTACCTCAGGGAACCATGGTACTACTGTGCATGGTCGGGTTACTTCAAGGAACCATTGTTCTACTGTGCATGGTCTGGTTTCCTCAGGGAGCCATTGAACTTCTGTGCATGGTCATGTTACCGAGGGAACCATTGCACTACTGTGCATGGTCAGGTTAACTCAGGGAACCATTGTACTACTGTACAGGGTCAGGTTATCTCAGGGAATCATTGTACTGCTTTGCATGGTGAGGTTAACGCAGGGAACCATTGTACTGCTGTGCATGGTGAGGTTTCCTCAGTGAACCATTGTACTACTGTGCATGGTACGGTTACCTCAGATAACCATTGTACCCGGTGCATTTTCAGTTTATATAAGATCACCACTGTACATGGTCCTTGAACCAGCTGCATGTTACCATAAATAAGCGTGCCAAAACGCATATTTTCTGAAAACCTCAGGTAATCACAATTGATTTACATGGTCATAACTCCCTTCCTCATCTTAATCCAGATCACATCTTTGTGATTTTGTGCACGGACAGATTACCTCAGGTCAACTGTAAATTACTGTACATGACCAGGTTTTCTCAGGTCATCTGTAAATTACTATACATGATCAGGTTACCTCAGGGAACCATTATACTACTGTAAATGGTCATGTTACCTCAGCGAACCACTGTACTACTGTGTTTGGTCAGGTTACCTCAGGGAACCATTGTACTACTGTGTTATGTCATGTAACCTCAGGGAACCTTTGTACTACTGTGCATGGTCAGGTTTCCCCAGGGAACCATTGTACTACTGTACATGGTCAGGTTACTTCAGGGAACCATTGTACTACTGTGCATGGTCAGGTTACCTCAGGGAACCATTGTACTACTGTGCATGATCAGTTTATCTCAGGGAACCATTGTACTACTGTGCATGGTCAGGTTACCTCAAGGAACCATTGTACTACTGTGCATGGTCAGGTTACCTCAGGGAACCATTGTACCACTGTGCATGGTAAGTTACCTCAGGGAATCATTGTACTACTGTGCATGGTCAGGTTATCTCAGGAAACCAGTGTACTACTGTGCATGGTCAGTTACTCAGGGAACCACTGTTCAACTGTGCATGGTGAGGTTACCTCAGGGAACCATTATACTACTGTAAATGATCATGTTACCTCAGCGAACCACTGTACTACTGTGTTTGGTCAGGTTACCTCAGGGAACCATCGACTACTGTGTATTGTCATGTAACCTCAGGGAACCTTTGTACTTTTGTGCATGGTCAGGTTTCCCCAGGGAACCATTGTACTACTGTACATGGTCAGGTTACTTCAGGGAACCATTGTACTACTGTGCATGGTCAGGTTACCTCAGGGAACCATTGTACTACTGTGCATGGTCAGTTTATCTCAGGGAACCATTGTACTACTGTGCATGGTCAGGTTACCTCAAGGAACCATTGTACTACTGTGCATGGTCAGGTTACCTCAGGGAACCATTGTACCACTGTGCATGGTAAGTTACCTCAGGGAATCATTGTACTACTGTGCATGGTCAGGTTATCTCAGGAAACCAGTGTACTACTGTGCATGGTCAGTTACTCAGGGAACCACTGTTCAACTGTGCATTGTCAGGTTACCTCAGGGAACCACTGTACCACTGTGTCTGGTCAGGTTACCTCAGGGAACCATTGTACTACTGTGCATTGTCATGTTACCTCAGGGAACCTTTGTACTACTGTGCATGGTCAGGTTTCCCCAGGGAACCATTGTACTATTGACATGGTCAGGTTACTTCAGGGAACCATTGTACTACTGTGCATAGTCAGGTTACCTCAGGGAACAATTGTACTACTCTGCATAGTCAGGTTACCTCAGGGAACAATTGTACTACTGTGCATGGTAAGGTTACCTCAGCGAACCATGGTACTACTGTGTATGGTCGGGTTACTTCATGGAACCATTGTTCTACTGTGCATGGTCTGGTTACCTCAGGGAGCCATTGAACTACTGTGCATGGTCATGTTACCGAGGGAACCATTGCACTACTGTGCATGGTCAGGTTACCTCAGGTAACCATTGTACTACTGTACATGGTCAGGTTATCTCAGGGAATCATTGTACCGTCTGCATGGTGAGGTTACCGCAGGGAACCATTGTACTGCTGTGCATGGTGAGGTTTCCTCAGTGAACCATTGTACTACTGTGCATGGTCAGGTTACCTCAGATAACCATTGTACCCGGTGCATTTTCAGTTTATATAAGATCACCACTGTACATGGTCCTTGTACCAGCTGCATGTTACCATAAATAAGCGTGCCAAAACGCATATTTTCTGAAAACCTCAGGTAATCACAATTGATTTCCATGGTCATAACTCCCTTCGTCAGCTTAATCCAGATTACATCTATGTTCTTTTTTTTTCACGGACAGGCTACCTCAGGTCATCTGTAAATTACTGTACATGAAAAGGTTACCTCAGGTCATATGTAAATTACTATACATGACCAGGTTACCTCAGGGAACCACTGTACTACTGTGCATGGTAAGGTTACCTCAGGGAACCATGGTACTACTGTGCATGGTCGGGTTACTTCAAGGAACCATTGTTCTACTGTGCATGGTCATGTTACCGAGGGAACCATTGCACTACTGTGCATGGTCAGGTTACCTCAGGGAACCATTGTACTACTGTACAGGGTCAGGTTATCTCAGGGAATCATTGTACTGCTTTGCATGGTGAGGTTAACGCAGGGAACCATTGTACTGCTGTGCATGGTGAGGTTTCCTCAGTGAACCATTGTACTACTGTGCATGGTACGGTTACCTCAGATAACCATTGTACCCGGTGCATTTTCAGTTTATATAAGATCACCACTGTACATGGTCCTTGAACCAGCTGCATGTTACCATAAATAAGCGTGCCAAAACGCATATTTTCTGAAAACCTCAGGTAATCACAATTGATTTACATGGTCATAACTCCCTTCCTCATCTTAATCCAGATCACATCTTTGTGATTTTGTGCACGGACAGATTACCTCAGGTCAACTGTAAATTACTGTACATGACCAGGTTTTCTCAGGTCATCTGTAAATTACTATACATGATCAGGTTATCCCAGGGAACCATTATACTACTGTAAATGGTCATGTTACCTCAGCGAACCACTGTACTACTGTGTTTGGTCAGGTTACCTCAGGGAACCATTGTACTACTGTGTATTGTCATGTAACCTCAGGGAACCTTTGTACTACTGTGCATGGTCAGGTTTCCCCAGGGAACCATTGTACTACTGTACATGGTCAGGTTACTTCAGGGAACCATTGTACTACTGTGCATGGTCAGGTTACCTCAGGGAACCATTGTACTACTGTGCATGGTCATGTTACCTCAGGAAACCATTGTACTACTCTGCATGGTCAGGTTACCTCAGGGAACCATTGTACTACTGTGCATGGTCATGTTACCTCAGGGAACCACTGTACAACTGGGCATGGTCAGGTTACCCCAGGGAAACATTATACTAATCTTCAGGGAACCATTATACTATTGTGCATGGACAAGTCTCCTCAGGAAATCATTGTTCTACTGTGGATGGTCATGGTACCTCAGGGAACCATTGTACTGCTGTGTATTTTGATGTTACCTCAGGGAACCATTGAACTACTGTGCAGGGTCAGGTTACCTCAGAGAAACAATGCACAACTGTGTATGGTCAGGTTACTTAAGTGAACCATTGTACTACTGTGCATGGTAGGTAACCTCAGGGAATCATTGTTCTACTGTGCATGGTCATGTTACACCAGGTAACCACTATACAACTGGGCATTGTCATGTAACCTCAGGGAACCATTGTACTACTGTGCAGGGTACCATTGTACTATTGTGCATGTTCAAGTCTCCTCAGAGAAACGTTGTTCTGCTGTGCATGATCATGGTACCCCAGGGAACCATTGTACTGTTGTGTATTGTGAGTTTACCTCAAGGAATCATTGTACTACTGTGCATGGTCAGGTTACCTCAGGGAACCATTGCATAACTGTGCATGGTCAGGTTACCTCAGGGAACCATTGTACTACTGTGCATTGTCATGTTACCTCAGGTGACCATTGTACTACTGTGCATGGTCAGGTTTCCCAAGGGAATCATTGTACTACTGTTCATGGTCAGGTTACTGCAGGGAACTATTGTACTTCTGTGCATTGCCAGGTTACCTCAGGGAACCATTGTACTACTGTGCATGGTATGTTTATCTCAGGGAACCATTGTACTACTGTGCATGGTCAGGTTACCTCAGGGAACCATTGTACTACTGTGCATTGTCAGGTTTATTCAGGGAACCATTGCACTACTGTACTTGGTCATGTTACCTTGAGGGAAACCACTGTACTACTGTGCATGGCCAGGTTACCCCAGGGAACCATTGTAATACTGTGCATTGTCATGTTAACTCAGGGAACCATTGTACTACTGTGCATGGTCAGGTTTCCCCCAGGGAATCATTGTACTACTGTACATGGTCAGATTACTTCAGGGAACCATTGTACTTCTATGCAAGGTTAAGGTTAAGTTTCCTCAGGGAACCTTTGTACTACTGTGCATGGTCAGGTTACCTCAGGGAACAATTGCACTTCTGTGCCTATTCAGATTATTTCAGGAACCATTGTACTACTGTGCATAGTAGGTTTCCTCAGGGAACCATTGTACTCTTGTGCATGGTCAGGTTACCTCAGTAAACCACTGTACAACTGTGCATGGTCAGGTTATTCATAAAGATAGACAGGAATGAGATATACAGATAGTTTAGTAGACTGAATGTTTTTCTAAACTCATTTTTTTCTGTTTGTTTATAGGTTTATGGTGAATGGAAACATAAATATAGACTTTAAAAAAAATCTTGCATCTTTTGGGGATATCATTCCAGGAAAGTGGAAGGATATCATGTTTACTTGAAGTGGTGAGGTCTAGTAAAAATAGGAAACAGAAAGTAGAAAAAAATGAGTTGACGTCAGGATTGCGTAACTTTTTAATCTTCGTGGCAAGACCCCCTTTTTTCAATTAAATCACAATTTCACTTTGGTACATACATGATATGAACATGAATTGTTTTTTCTAAGATCAGCTGTTTTGCATGTAAGCCTATGGAGCAGTCAATAACAAGACTGCAACCTTATGTTAATTTGATTTGAATCGATTATATTTGTTGTTATTTTTTGGGGTTACCTGAGGTAATCCCTTTATGAAAGAATACTTCGTAGATACTTTGCTGGTATATGCATTTATGCTGTAATTACCCAATTTCTTAATTTAAAATGTAGGACTTCATAGATTTGTATTGTTTATGCGATTATATGTAAATGTTACCTGAGTTCACTTGAGTTAAATGGGTTGTATTTGGTGTTATAATTGGGGTTACCTGAGGTAACCCTGTCATGAATGAATACTTCGTAGATACTTTGCTAGTCTTTACATTAATTGTAATAAACCAAATTATTCATTTTGAATGTAGGACTTCATTGATGTTATATTGTTTATGGAATATATATGTAAAGGTGATCTCAAATAACTTCAGTTAAGTGGGTTATATTTGCAATTATATTTGGGGTTACCTCAGGTACCCCTGTTATGAATGAATGCTTATAAGATAGTTTACTAGTGTAAACATTTATGTTGTAATCAAACAATTTCTTTATTTTACATGTAGGACTTCACAGATATAAATTGCTTACGCGATATTTAGAAAATGCGATCTGTCTTAACTCGATTTAAATGGATTATACTTGAAGCTATTTTTTTGGGTTACCTGAGGTAACCCTGTCATGACAGAATACTTAGTAGATACTTTGCTAGTAAAAATGTATATGTTTTTATGGTGTAATAAACCAACTTCTTCATTTTCAATGTAGGAATTCATTGAAGTTATATTGTTTATGTGATGTAAATGTAAAGGTGATCTGAATTAACTTGAGTTAAATTGGTTGTAATTGCTGTTATTGCTTGGGTTACCTCAGGTAACCCTGTTATGAACAAAATATTAGTAGATACTATGCTAGTGTATACATTTGTATTTTAATCACACAATTTCTGAATTCAAAAATGTAGGACTTCATAGATTTGTATTTTTTATTTGATGTTATTGTTATGGTTACCTGAGGTAACCCTGTAATGAATGAATTCTTTGTAGATACTTTGCTATTTTTTACAATATTTGTAATAAACAAACTTCTTTATTTCAAATGTAGGACTTCATGAAAGTTTTATTGTTTATGTGATGTATATATATAAAGGTGACCTCAGTTAACTTGAGTTAGATGGGTTATCTTTGTTATTATTGTTATGGTTACCTGAGGTAACCCTGTAATGAATGAATCCTTCGTAGACACTTTGCTAGTGTTTACATCAATTGTAATAAACAAACTTCTTTGTTTCAAATGTAGGACTTTATGAAAGGCGTATTGTTTATGTGATGCACATGTAAAGGTGACCTCAGTTAACTTCAGTTATGTGGGTTATATTTGTAATTATGTCTGAGGTTACCTCAGGTACCCATGTTATGAAGAATACTTTTAGATAGTTTGCTAGTGTAAACATTAATGTTGTAACCAAACATTTTTTTAATTTTAAATAGATGGGTATTGTTTATGTGATATATCGGAAAGGCGACTTAAATTACCTTGATATGAATGGATAATACTTGTTTCTATTTTATGAGTTACCTGAGGTAACCGTGCATGACAGAATATTTAGTAGATATTAAAGGTGATCTGAATTAACTTGAGTTAAATATGTTGTATTTGCTGTTATTGTTTTGGTTACCTCAGGTAACCCTGCTATGAAAGAATTCTTAGTTGATACTTTGCTAGTGTATACATTCATATTGTAATTCCACAATTTTTTAATTTGAAATGTAGGACTTCATAGATTTGTATTGTTTATGTGATGTATATATATTTAAAGGTAACCTGTCAGAGTGAACTTGAGTTAGATGGGTTATCTTTGTTGTGATTGTTTCAGTTATCTGAGGTAACCCTGTCACGTAAGAATACGTCGTAGATAGTTTTCCAGAGTATACATTTAACTTCTAATAGACCATTTACTTTTTCATTTTGGACTTCATAGATAAGTATTGTTCATAAGATATTCAGGAAAGGCGACTTTAGTTAACTTAATTTGAATGGATTATATTTGTTGTTATTTTTGGAATAACATGAGGTATCTCTGTTATGAAAGAATACTTCGTAGATAATTTGCTGGTATATGCATTTATGCTGTAATGACACAATTTCTTATTCTAAAATGTAAGACTTCATAGATTTGTATTGTGTATATATAATCGTTACCTTAGTTAACTTGAGTTAAATGGGTTGTATTTATTTTAATTATTGGGGTTATACCTCAGGTAACCCTGTCATGAATGAATACTTCGTAGATACTTTGGTAGTGTTGACATTTATTGTAATAAACAAACTTCTTTATTTTAAATGTAGGTCTTCATTAAAATTGTATTGTTTATGTGATGTACATGTAAAGGTGATCTCAGGTTACTTCAGTTAAGTTAAGAGGGTTATATTTGTAATTATGTCTGGGGTTACCTCAGGTACCCATGTTATAAATATTGCTTATTAGATGGTTTGCTAGTGAAAACATTTATGTTTTAATCAAACAATTTCTTTTTTTTACATGTAGGCCTCATAGATGTGTATTGTTTATGTGATATATCGGAAAAGCGACTTTAGTTAACTTGATATGAATGGATAATACTTGTTGCTATTTTATGGGTTACCTGAGGTAACCCTGTCATAACAAAACAAACTTAGTAGATACTTTGCTGGTATATGCATTTATGCTGTAATAAACCACTTTCTTCTTTTGTTATGTAGGAATTTATTGAAATTATATTGTTTATGGCATGTATATGTAAAGGTGATCTGAATTAACTTGAGTTAAATAGGTTGTATTTGCTGTTATTGTTTGGGATACCGCAGGTTACCCTGTTGTGAAAGAATTCTTAGTACATACTTTGCTAGTGTATACATTTATATTTTAATTACACAATTTCTTAATTTAGAATGTAGGACTTCATAGATTTGTATTGTTTATTCGATGTATATATACAGTTACCTCAGTTGACCTGAGTTAAATGGTTGTATTTGTTGTTTTTATTTGGGTTACCTCAGGTCACCCTGTCTTGAATAAATAATTCAGATCATTAATTGAACTTTTATAAAGAAAAAAAAAAGTTTTTAATTTTACCAGCCATCCCCACCCTACACGTACATGCGAAATGAATGATCGGTGAATACAAATAATAAAATCATTTGGGAATTTTGTTGACATCTTTGGTATTTGGTCACATTAAAATTGGTATTAAGATCTATCTAAATAAGAACTATATTTTCGTGCGTATTTAATCAATGACGCATTACCACGATTACCTCAGGGCACCGATTACCTCAGGGCATACAGCAGCGGACCTAACTGCCACCTGCTGTTGACTCATGTTATGATATAAAACATTGTCGTCAATCCCGACATTTCAGAGGTTATCTTGTATTTGTGTTCATTCTATACTTTGCTATAATGTTGAAATTAGACAGATATTTACAGTGTGCACGTGTGTATTTAAAGATTGATGCATATTTTTGTTCATCGGTACATATGTTTTCAAACGGTTTTCGGGAAACAACAATTATCGTTTATTAACAAACCGTAAACATTCTAATACACATATTTAAAAATAAAAGACGAACAAGTGATTAGCTGCTGCTTTAATGATTGCTTATAGATTATACTTAAAATTTAAAATTAATATTTCAGAGAACAAATGCCACCACGGGAAAACCAGGATTTCATGAGAGCCTTGGGTATTCAGCCGAAAGCATATGTGCACCTGCATAGTGACCATAAACATGGTATTCATAAAGGTAAAATATCGTCATGATGTTAAATCATATAATATCACAATGATACGATGAAACAATTATAAGTCTTAAGCCAAATATTCCCGATTTTCCATTAACAATTTATGTGTGAAGGCTAGTATTGCAACACCTTCATTTTTTAAAACTTGAAAAATCAGCCTTTTATTTTGAATGGAATATGATAAAATATTTGTAAAATAATATTGAACCATATTTAATGACCACATTGGCATTTTAACGAACAAAAAATATTTAAAAAAAAAATACTTTATCTGACCACAATTTTAAAAACAAAATGAAGTGATTTTTGTACAAAAAAACTGCATTTTACAACTTTTACTGTAGTCGAACTTTACAATGTCAGATATTTCAAAATTAATGTTAAGATGATTGTTCACATCATTGTTGATCGGTATACGAATTAGTACTTTGTGCGCAGTCTCCATTCAAATGGTCAACCGCCACTTAACGTCACTAGTAGCACGATTTCAGTCTGAAACGGTCATTTTGGTCTGATCACAACTTGATTGACTTTATTTACCGCTAGAAGAAATCGTTGAGACTTTTTAGACCGTTAAGACTCCGTTACGATCGATAGCCGCACCAGGTAAATCAGTTCGTTAAGGCATGTCCAGACGGAAAAGACTGAATCGTCTAGCGGGCTGTTTAGACCCGTTAAGACAGTGTCAGACCAAAACAGACCATGGATACAAAATTACGTTCAAAATTTTCAGACCCTGTTTAGATCCGTTCAGTATACCGGTTTTGATACCACGAGTTGCGCCCCTTCTACTCGATAATGCATTTTAGATTAATATGTATATATTTATTTTAATATTACAATTTGAAGTATATTTTGGTTAATTAAAAAGATAAATAAAGATTAAATCTTCTGCTGATTCTTTATTTCTTTTCTTGTTTTGTTGAGGAACTAATAAATTATTCGTCAATATAATTGTTTATTTTTCCATAATAGTTTATATAAATATATATTGATAATTAAATGCAAGGACGTATGTTATTGTATACACACCAAAATGTATGCCATAAATTTAACCTTAAAATGTTGTGAACACCGGTGAAAATGTTTTTCGTATTTGAAGATTAAAAAGTAACGGAAAATCCTAAACGTTACCTAAAAAAGTTAAGGAAGTGTGGTATGATTGCCAATGAGACAAGCCACAGAAATGCAGTGGAGGCAAATTAACACATGCATATTTTTGTTTTAAGTATTACAGTTGCTTTAATTCGTTATCTGTTTATATATATATGTCATAGTTTACCGTGGAAGCTGTTGCTTTTTTATGTTTATTTTTTTTTTGTGCGAGTTACTCTATTAAACTTGGAAAAAATTATTCTCGACATCCGGAAATTATAAAAAAAAAAGACTTTCCGGATCCCGAAAGCTGATCATGATACTGCATTCAGTCTGTCGGGACCGTGTTAAAGTATCACCGTATAAAAATTTCCATTCAACAATGTTGTATCCTTATAATATTTATTTTCTAATTTATATAATATGTATATAGTACTTAGTATATATGTATGGCGTTAATTTAAAACAAAATCTGTGTTAGTTAAAATGGTCGAGTTCAATGGCACGTGCTAGTAATCAACCGGGTCAACAGGTAACAAAATCAATGATCCATAACGTAAGAAAGTATATGCCAATTACTCTCATCATCATTCTTAATAAAAAGGTGCCGTAGGGCTAAACGTTCATAAAGAATTAATGAATTTGTGTATACATGTGATTTCTGACCGTCAGTTTTTAATATACATGTGTTTGTTTTTCTTATATTGAGCAAAATAACGAATTTTAAACTATTATACGTTAAAGGTTCTTACAATGTCATATATGTCTTATTAGAGGTAACCGGTGAGATCACGAACCGACGAATAATGACGAACGAACGTATTGGGAGCAGTGATTTTCATATTTGGTAAAGCTCAGTACATTCGAATAATCGACTTAAATACCCCTTGACACCTCACAAAGTTTCTTTTATTAGAAAACATTGATAAAATACGAGCTTTCAAGTATAAGGATTGATATAAGACTATGCATTGTTAACTTGTATACCGGAAGTGCCTTAAACGGATTAAAACGAAACAGTACGTATAAATGAATACCTGTGGTTTCAAAGTCACGTGAAATGATAGCATGATTTAATCATGGGGACAATCTTTTAATTACCACGGTGCACGTGTTTGATAGAAAAAACAAAGATATTGAATATACATTAAGGTGGTACCTAACACTACAGGGAGATAACTCTGTAAAATCAGCTAAACGTTTTAATTACGTTGTGTTGTTACGGTAATATTAAGCTTCTCAATGATCAAAATAAGTGTTAGTCAAACTGCTATATAACCAGTGTATTTTTTCTGATTAAACGGTTGGTTCAAATTTTTTGAAATTTTTATATTTTTGTCAAAGGATCAAAGTAAATACTTTGTCAAAATGTTATCAAAATTAAACGAGCTAAATTGATTTTAGTTAAAGTGTTGGGTACCACCTTAAATTCAAAAATAAACATTTAAACGAGGAGAGACCGACCGTTCAACTTTTTTTAAAGTTTTTTTTATCCTGCGCGACAAGTTTTTTTTTTCAAATTTAACATTATTTTTTGTGGTAATTATCCAAGATAAGATTTTTCTTCCTTATCTGGCCAGATTAATTGTTTTCTCAAAATTCAGAATCAACTTTATTATTTCTGAAAAAATACATGCCCCCGCCCCCTCTTCATGTTAAATGGTCAATCCGGGACAAATGATTTTTTTTTTAATTACTTGTTGCACATTTCTTGCAAGGGACATTAAGGAACTGCCCCTAACAACAAATTTGCAACAAAAATTAAAAAAAATATCATTTGACATCCCCAAACCCGAAATCCCTCCCCCCACCCCGTTTTTTTTCCTATATATTATTTTATATCGCAGATATAGCGGGTATCGATCATCTATCTTTGAGCAGGGTATACAGAGTCAACTATTTGATTCTGAAGGCGACGGCACGACAGCTTTGGGCAGTCAGATTATTTATTTAACAAAAAAAATCAACTGCTATACGCAAGATTATTTATTACACATGTATTATTTTTATTGTATAATAGAATTTGAAGGCCAAGTTTTTTAGCAGGAAGCCAGCATACTCATTGCTAGTTTTTTTCTAGCCATAAAATTTCTTTCTAAAATCTGCAAGCTCCGATCCTCAATTCAAAGATTCGTCCCCTTGTCCCCATTGAGTATGCGGTATTGCTGTTTTCATTTCATATTTGGTGCGGTAAAAAGAAAAGTACGCCGTAAACAAACCTGGAATTTAATACGCTGGAGTTATAAAACTATATCAGTATATTTTATTGGGTTAGTCATCGTTTATTCTGCAAAAGAAAACATAGTATATATGACGTTTTCTGTAAAGTATTCGGAATTTTTCCTTAATTACAAAGAGTATAAGGAATCTCCCCTCCGCCTTTTTGTTGTTTTTTATTTAGATCATTCTAAACAATGATCCGGTAAAATTAAAAAAATCAGTCAATTCTTTCTTAAGCTTTGCATGTATATATATTCTTTATTGCCTCCAGGAGGAGAGTGAAAATAATGAACATGATAAACACAATAATTAAACAATTGAACAAAATAAACAATTAAATTAAATCAGAAAATGTCATGATCAGTTGAAGTGAGTAAATTGTCAGTAGCGGATATTACAGTTATATTAATATTGTAGTAAAGTCCCAAATTTATGGATATATCGAACGCATATAGCTTGGAATGTCTCTAGTTGGTCGGTTTCAAGTAGAAAATTGTCCGAATTGCAAGAAAGTAAATAATAAAATAGTTCTTCATCCGACATGTTTGATAGGAAGATACTAAAAGTAATTGGATCGATGTTTATAATTTCACACCAAAAGTTCTCACGTGTTTCGTCAAGATAGTCACACGAAGAAATAGCGTGAACTATTGGATCTAAAAACATATTACCACATCTGTCACATAGAATGTATTGCCTATTGTCATTGTCTTTTACTAAACAGCAGACAGAAATTAAGTAGTGTGCTTGTTTTCTTAAGTTAGGACGCTTCAATGCTATAGTCCATGCAGGGTGAGGTGTATAATCTTTTTTGATCATTGTAAAAGCAACAAAATCATCATCAATGTTAATACGTCTTGTCCAATTAACAATTTCGAAAGCGGCCACTGCAGTTTTGACAATAGAGGTGTTGGAAAAAGTCCGATTTCACAGAAATCGTTAAAATATGATGATAACTCATACTTCCTCAAGATGTTTATTATATCAACAGTAAATCCCAAATTTGAATGGCTTCCGTCGTTGTATTTAAAGTCGTTAACTCTACGAATTAATATACGGAAAGATATACTTTCGCACGGAAGATTACATATCCGTCCTAGGAAATAAAGTTTCTTTTCGTCCACATAACTTTCAATGCTAAACCAACCGATTTAGCCAGCATACTCATTGCTATTTTTTTTCTAGCCATAAAATTTCTTTCTAAAATCTGCAAGCTCCGATCCTCAATTCAAAGATTCGTCCCCTTGTCCCCATTGAGTATGCGGTATTGCTGTTTTCATTTCATATTTGGTGCGGTAAAAAGAAGAGTACGCCGTAAACAAACCTGGAATTTAATACGCTGGAGTTATAAAACTATATCAGTATATTTTATTGGGTTAGTCATCGTTTATTCTGCAAAAGAAAACATAGTATATATGACGTTTTCTGTAAAGTATTCGGAATTTTTCCTTAATTACAAAGAGTATAAGGAATCTCCCCTCCCCCTTTTTGTTGTTTTTTATTTAGATCATTCTAAACAATGATCCGGTAAAATTAAAAAAAATCAGTCAATTCTTTCTTAAACCTTTGCATGTATACACCCAAGGAGGGGTCACTTCCCATACACAAGTATATTTATAGACGTCCCGCTAGAATTGGTCATTTTTCAACTTGTTAAATACATGACTATTATTTCCGAAAGAAATATGACCCTCTTCATGTTAAATGGTTGGTCAGGGACAAATGATTTTTATTTATTATTTGTTGCAAATTTCTTGCAAGGGACTGTCAAAAAATCAATTGAATCAATCAAATAAAACAGACAGTAGCGAGATATTCATGAACACATGCATGAGACATCCTAACTTGAAATTAATGATTCCGCTTCGTGTCATACGGCAAATTAGGTGATACGTTCGTGATTCGTACGTGATTCGTGATATCACCGGTTACCTCTATTAACACTAAAAGACCATGCAAAATATTTGAGCGCCGCATAGAAAACAATTAAAAAAACATTTACTGTTCGGAAGTTTGTTTACTATTCAAACCGACCGTGCAAGGGCTGTATAGCCAGTCAAGGTCGTTAAAAACTTCCATTTGTTTGTACTATTCAAAAGAAACTGTTCGCTTTTCTACTTGTATAGTTTAGAGAGTATTCCTTTAAATTGTGTCGGTTATATAAAGTAGTGTGTATCATTGTATTCTATTTATTTGGCTAATCGTAAAATTATAATATACGTTTTGTATTTCGCAACTATATATACTATAAGTTGTAGTGTGATTGATTGTTGGTTGTTTAAATTATTGATACGGATGACTACGCTTTAAAAGTACGGTTACATCAGGGTGTAAAAAAATGTGAATTTGTTTTTAATTGAATTCAAAGATAGATTAAACGGTAGCTTTAATAGTGAAATGAACTAAGTTTTTGAAGACTCGCCTAAATGTTTGTTGCATAGATGTATTTGACCCCAACAATTTTATTTGTTCCATGCTGTATTAAAATTATATTTATAGAATCATTTATTTGTAAAGACCGCATACATCTGCTCACCGTTTGAATATAGAAACTTGTCGATTTTATAATATTGAGAGATATCCTAGATTTTGTAATATGTGTGATAAACAAGTATTTGGAGATGAATATCATTTTATTTTAGTATGTGAAAAGTATAATGAGTTTCGAAAGAAATTTATCAAACCATATTGTTGAAGAAAACCGTCGAATCTTAGACTTTTTAGACAATCAATGCATTTGAATAGGGACATATAGTTCGTCCCTTTTTTTGGTGCTCGGTTGGGACCCCCTTTTAAAGTGGCTGGGTGCTCACCAGTATCTGTTCATAATGTAAAGCAACTTAACTTGAAATGATAACAAGTAAACAGTTATTATAAAAGCAGAGCAGTTTTAAATTCTAATAGTTTTGTCAAAAAAGATTCAAAGTTTTACCGATGCAACGATATTTTATATATTTTGAGTTGAAATGGCCTAGCGGTAGTCTATTTACTTCGAATCATGCGGCAACACGCTTAATCTTTGCTGAGCATTCGTAAAGTTTTTAAACTAAAATAAGATCTATATTAGCTATCAAAACATTTGTTATATGTAAGCTATCTATTATAAATCTATGAGGAGTTTCATGAAAAATGGGGGGGGGGGGGGGGATTGAAGTCTAACTATAAATATATATAAAAAAAAAAAAAAATCGAGATGTGGTACGATTGCCAAAGAGACAACTCTCTAAAAGCATGAAAAGAGATTAACTTTACTGAAACAGAAATTAACAACTATAGTCACGTACGGCCTTCAACAATTTGAAAAATCCATACGTTAAATTCCCTTTTATTTTTAGTATAATTCCATAAAGTTATAATAGCTAACCCCTTTCAAGACAGACTTTGTCATTTCTGCGGCTCGAGAAACAACTAATAAGTCAATACGAGATTCACAATCGAATATGGAATAAATACACATTTTTAATATGCACGCAATTCTACACAAATCTTACATGGTAAAAAAAGGCTGTAAAACAATGATTGAGAGTTGACGAATATCATTATATCATGACATGTTAAGCGTTGGATGTAGCTATAGATAGACAGACATTTTATACTGGATAATTGCTGCAAATTTTATATCAAAATAATCGCTTTCACGTTCTATACTATTCTGTACTATATACATACTTAATAAAAAAATTTAAAGTTCAAACTCTGAATTGAGACAGCATTTTCGGTCATCTTATATAAAAAAGAAAATCTATTCAACTCTTAAATAAGCAGCGTGTAATGAATATATATTCACCCATCCCGTGTGCAAATAGGATGAATATGAAGGATCCTGAGTGCACATTGTATGTCCTGAGTGCACTAAGGAGGTCATGAGCGGTGTTCAGACGTACCCCAAATAAAAGATTGTATTTTTGTTCAAAATTAGCGCACATGCAATGCACAACCTCTTCGGAGTCCTCCAAAAAGGTAAAATTCCCCTGTATTGGTATGTCTGGTGTATGAAATTCATTGTGTATATTATCCGTTTCATCTACAATATACGGAAATGACACGGCCGGGTATTGTAAAGCTGTTGAGGGACTTTAAATGTCAAATTCATATCCCTGGGCGATTACCGGTTTGTGAAAACACTGTGTGTATGTCCCAGACCGAATGAGTATTTGGACCGTACGCGTACGGTCTGGACCGTATGCGTACTTAATCAAGATACTCATACGGTCGGACCGTACGCGTACGGTCTGACTTATATTAAAACGTTGATCAAGTTTATTAAATACAAATGCATATAGCAGATCAACATAACTTAACTATCAAATTCATATAAAAAAGTTTAATTGTAATTGAAACAAAAACTTTATATTTTATTTTATTTTTTAATTCACGCTTATTAAATATGTTAATCTCTTGTGTTAAGCATGACTATGCGTAATACATTAATTCAATTTGTATTATGATCACTGAAACTGAAGATATCGGAAGTAAACATAATGTGGGGGTCAATTGTTTTAGAATATTTAGCAACTTTACCAAAAAATGAAAATGCAAAAGAGTATGCATGAACTGCATACATGAAAATGCTAAAAATATTACGTTACTTGAATTGTGTTACATTGGGCGAGCGTACCAAAATAGGATTCAGATATACAATTAAACAAAAACCTAATTGCAATTGTTCATTAGTTAATTTTATCTATTTAATTGTAATAAATTATCAATAACAATTTGTAAAAATAAAAATAAAGATTGTTTCAATTTAACCCATATGATCAAATAACATGTATAGTCAGCTCGTTCTAGACCGTACGCGTATACTCATACGGTCCGACCGTACGCGTATGGTCGGACCGTATGAGTATACGTATACGGTCCGGACCGTACGCGTACGGTCTAAATACTCATATGGCCTGGAACATGTACATTGACTTATAATAGTGTGTTATCTTGGTTCTGGTCTTTCACGCTGTCAGAATGAAAGGTTGAGCAACTTTTGTGGGTTACAAATGACAAAAAGAGAAGACCGTAAAAAAAAATGAAGAGAACAGAAAATGAGCTTTATAAACGTGTCTGTAACGATAAAAACAATGTAGATTATTTAGATCATTCGAACTTGTGTAAATAATGAATATTAAGTTGTTAAGACTCTTTCATATAATTGTTTTTATTTATTGTATTTACAAATTTTATACAAACTTAGAACGATTCAGACAGTGACCTTTTGTATAGACACCTGTTTCTTGTTGACGACTAAACATGCGCTCTTGATTCATTTATGTTTTTTTGTCGTTTGGTTGCTGTCAAATTGAAATATATCCCACATCTCCTGTAGTATGTGTTCCGTTTGATTACTTTAAAATCAGTTTATAAGAATTCATAATTGAAAGGGTTATTATTATAAAGAGATAGATATTTTAAACAGTCTTAATAAATTCTAACGATCACAAATCTAATCTAAATTAGATTTCAATTATTTCGTGATTCTAAAATACTTTTGGTTTTTTTGGCGAATTCCGTACACTTCTCTTTTAATTCATAGCATTATTAAAATCGTAATTTTTGTATCCTTGCTATCCTTGCTAAATCCTTTACTGTAGATCACAGCTAGTGAATAAGTCTTAATGTCCGTACAGTGTATAGTAAGATCTCTTTTCCACACATGGACATTTCATAAGTATAGAAAGTTCGCTATAATGTTCCATCATGGTCTTAGTGCAGTTTCGAGAGCTTAGTGCACCACGGCGGCCTATGTTGTTTTTAGACGTACCGTAAAGTCCCTGTCACCCCATTGCAACAACGTCCTTTTATAATATTTTTTTTTAAATTGCTGGGACTATGATACTAATACTAAACTATTTCACTTTTAAATAGTAATTGTTATGAATGATAATATTTTATATGTATGCTGTCTTACTTTTTAAATAGTTATTTGGTAAAATAAGGTGTCACGTAAGTCATTTTTGGACAGGATATTGTTGGTTTTTTTTTAGACTAAGTGCGATTGAACATATGTCTTATTGCTCGAACAAAATGGCAGAGAGTAAATTACGTTTTTTTTGGTTTTGTTTTTGTTTGTTATACATGAATGTCAAAGATATTCTATCAAAGTAAAAAAAATCATCAAAATAACAGGTTCATTTGTGCATCTTCTCCTGTTTACACTTGTTAATCAAATCAAAACAGTAAACAGATGAATTTAACCTTGAATAATTGAATATGATTTATAAACAATTAATATAAAAAAAAAGAAGATGTGGTATGGTTGTCAATGAGACAATTCTCCACAAGAGACCAAACAATATAGGTCACCGTACGGCCTACAACAATGAACAAAGCCCATACCACGTAGTCAGCTATAAAAGGCCCCGAAATGACAATGTAACGCAATTCAAACGAGAAATATAATAACGGCCTTATTTATGCAAAAAAAGTTTTTTTCCGCTTGTTCAGCACAGTAAATTTGTGGATACCTGAGAAAGAAAGAAAATGACATAGACACATGCAAATTGATCATTTCAATAAAAAAGAAACCCAATAAAGATTAGCATGTGTACATGTTCTGACATATATTTACACAGACACGATTTCATTGGCACATCTCCTATTTTTATATTTCAGGACCAAATCTTCACTGGTTATGAATACAATGCAAATTAAAAATTTAGTCGAGCCAATGCAAGTTATGGACGCATTTGTATGATTTGTAGCCAGTGTTGAAGTCTACTGTTCTAGTGCTTGATAATAGTGTTACAAATTTCAGCCAATAATTAAAAAAACTTATGGAAACACAGTTGATGAGAAAAAACAACTTCATTCTATTTAATTTTTACAAGGTGTTTTTAGTTTTAAGGGCATACAATACAGGTACTTATACAGGGGAAGTAATGACGTTGATAACGTAAATTGTTATTTCTCGCCACGTCAAACTATGAGTCAGTTACTGACTTTTTTATTATTCAAACTTATTAAACTTGAAAACGAATTGATGGACCCTCTTTTTTACCATTCCATTTGATTGAATTACGTAAGGCAATTGTCATAAAAACGTCAATAGTGCATTTTTTTCTAAATTTGATAATTATACAGCAAAACGTTATGTTTTTTTCTACATTCATGAACATATGATAAAAATGAGTTATTTGAAAGAAAAAAATTAAAGGCACACATTTAAAGGACATTTGAATAAAACAGATTTTACAGATAATTTAACAAAAAAAAACAGTATGTGTTTATCTTTTAAAACAAAAATGTTATGCATTTCTGTCAAAGGAAAAATACGTCCGAAAATCCTAATTTTCAGCAAAATATAAAATTTTGAACTCAATTTACTCAAAAAGTAGCACATGAAGTTATATATTTATTGCAAATTTCATTTAATCAGGTTAAAAATAGCTTATATGCAAACTGTCAGCAATATTTCAATAACCTCAAAACTGTATCGTATGCCCTTAAAGTTGAATTAGTCTAAACATTTTTCTGGAAGAAACTTTAGATTTTTCTTCAATCGACTTAAACTGTTAAACATGGAAAATATATTTAAAAAATAGTAAATGGTGAAGGTATTTAAAACGTTAATTTAAAAACATTACATTGTATCTTACTAATATTTTTTTTTCATCATTCTAAAATATCCGATACTTAATGATGGTAATCATAGAACTATCGATAGTTAATATTGATTCACTATGCTTAAACCAGCAGACTTCATTTCTGACTGGTTATTACGTCTTATCATGGAAGTTGTTCTTGTTTTCAAAATACATAGTCTAGATCAGTGCATTATGTCATCTCTACTCATAATATGACATAACATATTGTCTTTTACGATTCGCTGGTGCCTCCTTCTGTCCTAATATATTCATTGTTCTTTTTATACAATTCATACAAGTGGGAAGTTCAGGTAAGTATTAAACAAAGTTTGAAAATATTTAACCCACCATTTTCTTTGGAAAATGCCTCTCCAAAGGGGGCTCGCAGTTCTAAATCGATTTTTTTTTCTTAATATAGGATTTCGCTATATTTTTCTATAAACGAACTTTATCTTATACGTAATAGAAAAACAAAATGACATAATGGAGGCAACCTTCATTTACGTTCACAATCTGCCTTCAAATGAAGCATTCATTTTTGTAAAGGTACATTTTTTTTCTGTTGAACTATTAGGAGCAATAGAGGTAATATCGAAATAAAAAAGAACTAAATTAAAGAAATTGCTCAAATTTTACAATAGTTTAGTTTAAGTACAGCTTTTTTGAAAATTATAATAAAAAAATATAGGTCACCGATGAGTTTAATAAATTATTTCATTTTAAAAGTTCTCTGGGGCCAATTTGAATTGATTTTTTTTAAATTATTTTTGACCAATATAATACCGATATTATTTTTTTGTCACACAATTGCATATTATATGTTCGTTTTTAACCTCTGTTTCAGTTAAGTTTCTACATAAACTTAATTCAAATGCATCCGGAAAGGATGGATGTACATATCAGCTATATGTGTGTATTTATGATAACGATTCAATTGCATTCATATTCATTTTTTTGCTCTTTTTGCTTTTTTTGCTTTTTGACTCACCTTCCCCGAAGGGCTAAGTGAGCTTTTCTCGTCGTCGTCCGTCGTCGTTAACATTTACAAAAATCTTCTCCTCTAAAACTACTGGGCCAAATTTAACCAAACTTGGCTACACTCATGATTTGGGTACCTTGTTAAAACTTGTGTGGCGTGACCCGCCAAACTAACCAAGTTGGCCGCATTGGCTAAAAATAGAACATAGGGGTATTATGTAGATTTTGGCTTATAACTCTGAAACCAAAGTATTTAGAGTAAATCTGACATGGGGTAAAATTGTTTATTAAGTCAAGATCTATCTGCCCTCAAAATTTCAGATGTATCGGACAACCCTAAGTCCAATATTTTGGGACAATTGATCACTTTATGGTAAAAGCATGAAACTTTGCACAGTGTTAGTTATGATGCTTATAAACATTTTTGGATATGGAGCCATAAAAAAAAAATCCACAATGGCTGCCAATTTCAAAATGGCCGCCAACAGTTATGAAGCAGAGTCCAAAAATATAGTATAATTTATCATTTGAAAATAAAAGCACACAACTTTGCATATTGCTAGTTCTGATGATTATTGATCTTTTATGAATATGGAACAATAAAAAAAATCCATAATGGCCGCCAATTTTAAAAATGGCCGCCAGCAGTCATGAAGCAGAGTCCCAAAATATGGTATAATTTATCATTTGAAAATAAAAGCATAACACTTTGCATATTACTAGTTACGGTGCTTATTAATCTTTAATGAATATGGAACAAACAAAAATAATTCCATGATGGCCGACAAATTCAAAATGGCCGCCAACAGTCATGAGGCAGAGTAAAAAAAAATGGTACAATTGATCATTTGAAAATAAAAACATAAAACTTTGCATATTGCTAGTTATGATGCTAATTAATCTTTTCTAATATTGAAAATCAAAAATAATTCCTTAATGGCCTATTATCAGAAACTATGTCGGGTATATCTAGAAAGCTATTAGCGTCACTGATATGTCATTTGTAAACGAAACGTCGCATCTGGCATACAGAAATTATCCACAAGGAATATATAAATCAATTTATGATCATAGTTTTTACAACATGGCTACTGAAAAGACATTCAGGGTATCAAGTGTAGAATATGACAAACCGACTAAATCAAATAATATTGATTGGGCAAATTGTATCCTATGCCAAGACAGTATAGAGGAAAAACTTATATGCCCATTTGATTCTAAACGTCTAAATGTTGGGGCTGGTTATCAATCTTTAGCTGACAATATTAAGAAGTTTCATAAATTACGATTGATGCCTGAAGGCCTTAATGTGTGCATTGAAAATTTAGATGAGGGATCTGGAATAGCACAGTCTTTCATTGACCAAAAGGCATGTTGGCACAAATCTTGCAACTTAAAACTGAAGTTGAATAGAGCAGAAAAACGAACCTCACATGAGAGGATATATAATAAAGCAACCACATCTGAAAGAAAACTATACATAGCTTTTCCTTTCAGTCCACCAGTAACCCGTCTGTGTGCTATTTCCATAATGAAAATAGCCAAGAAGCCCTTGATGAGTCCTCAACATTTGGATAAGATACACGTGTGAGAGAATGTGCAGTAAAATTAAATGACACATCGTTTCTTGCAAATTTCAGAACTGTTGATCTAATTGCACAGGAAGCAAAGTACCACTCGGAATGTTTAGTTTGCTTATATAATCGTGCATCTCGAATTGAAACGAAAAATGATAATGTCGAATATAAGAAGGAAAGTCAAATCCATGGTATTGCATTTTCAGAAATAGTCTCTTATATAAATGAAACAAGATCGTGCGATGAGACCATACGTGTTTACAAATTGTCAGATCTATGTAAACTTTATACGGAAAAAATAACATGTCTAGGTGCAGATGTTTCATCTCGAGTTAATAGTACACGACTAAAACACAGAATTGTATCTAATTTCCATAACTTAGATGCTTACAAACAAGGCCTTGAAAACATTCTTGCTTTCAAAGATGACATTGGTCCTGAATTGAAGAGAATCTGATTAGAAGGCTTTGATAATGAGTTTGTCAACATATCAAAAGCAGCTAGGTTTGTTCGTAAAGATATTTTCGCATCAAATTTAGAATTTAAAGGAACCTTCCCAAATGGATGTCAGGAAGTTTCTGTACCCCAGTCATTGCTTTCTTTGGTCCGTCTGATTCAATTTCGACCTAACATTTAGGATCGTTCATATTCTGAGTCGACATTAACAATAACACAGCCTCTAATGTAAAGTTGTACAAAGAAACTATCCAACCGTCACATGAAAGATAATGAACTACCTCCAGTTTGTGCTTATTTGGGAATCATGATCTACTGTCATGACTGTAAGACTAGAAAACGTGATCTAGTAGATACTTTCTTCAAACTTAGACTGTCTGTCATCTACAACCAAGTGTTAGAAATTTCTACTTCCATGGCCAATGATGCTTGTCGTCGTTATGTCCAAGAAGGTATTGTTTGCCCTACCAATCTACAACGAAATGCGTTTACCTCATCTGCTGTAGACAACATTGGTCACAATCCAAGCAGTATCTCGTTAAAAGACATTCCATGGTACAGGTATATCTTTATTCAAGCATATTTCAGAGGTTGGTCAAGGCGTTGTTTAAACATTTGACCAATCTGAACCTATTTGCAAATGCCAATCAAAGAGAGTGCCTCTTTTACCAAAGAGTTATTCAAATCTTCCACCAGCTGTACTAAGATTCAGCGAACCAGATATCCCATTAGTTGAAGGAGAACTTTCAATTGACATGTCCTTAGTTCCAGCTGTATTAAAAGGGGAAGTCAAATGGCTGAACAGCTGTGGATAGGATTTGACACTGGAAAGAACTCCCGACATATTTCAATCCATGGATTGTGCCTTGCTCTAGGACCATTGAAATTGAAAGTATTTCCACTGTTCCATTCATTTGCCAGTTGTAACACAGTCTCAGCTTTTTTTGGGAAAGGTAAGAAATCAGCTTGGGACATATGGTTCGTATATGAGGAGTTGTCAGAGGCATTTCTGCAGGTTATCGAGAATTCAAATGAAGTGGAAATTTTAAAAGTGTTAAAAGTAATAGAACGATATATTGTGCTTTTGTATGACCGATCTAGTACAGCTAATGTGGTGAATGGGTAAAGAAAACAGTTATTCACGCAGAAGACAAGAACAATTGACAATATTCCTCCAACACTGCACTTCTTCATTAAACATACGAAACGTGCAGCTTACCAAGGTAGTGTTATTTTAGGCAATTGTTTAGTTGCAAATCCAAGTATGACCTCACCAGATTTATTTGGTTGGCAAAAACTCTATGGTATCATTCTGGTCTGTGCTTGCTGAAGCTTCAATGACATGCATGTAAATTCTTGAAAGCAGCATTTAAATGCACAGCATTATGAAACTGCTCACCGGACTGTGAAAGAGAAACTGATTAAGACTGTGCTTTCTTTTGATTTTCCTGCATTTGTATCATATTTTAATTATAATTTTGATCTGTTGTTATGTTGAATAGTAACTTGTGAGGTTTTTTTTTATTTCTTATTTCATTTCTTAAAAAAGAAAAACTCTTTGCACTGATTCAATACTGCAGATGTTGGATATTTTTTTCATTTCAGGAAAATTGTGAAATTTTCTTAGGTCATTACCTGTAGCTGTGAAAAATAAGAACTCATCAAAAACGCCATGTTGAGTTATATCGGCCATTTTTATTTCATAGTTAATGTCACCTGTTACATTAAATAATAATATGATTGTTTATTCGTTCTTGTATTGAAATAATTGATCCATTATTTTTTAATTATTTTTATACCATATTTAAAAACAAACATCAAATTTTCATATGTTAAACGGCGCCATTTTGAATATTGCCGCCATTTTGAAAATATTATCTATGCACCCAAGTATTTATGATACATTGTAGGCCTTTGTCGATATCAAATTATCCAGTTTTACGAATTTGGTAAATTTATAACACACAATGATGGTGTATTCATACGAATACTGTCAAACTTAGACATTTTGACGCGCCATTTTGAATTGGGACGCCATTTTGATGATTTTTGTATTATAAGGTTTAAAAAAATAATAATTGACATATCTTAATTGTATTTCCTTAAGTTTGTGACATCTTCTGAACTCATTAAAATTGGAAGACTTCATCAAGTGAATTATGTTATACTTATGTCGGCCATCTTGAATTTGGCGGCCATATTGGATTTTTTTTCGTGGCTCCATATCTAAATTTTGTCTATACCCCTTAATCTTTCACTATGCCAAGTTTCATGCTTTTACCATAAAGTGATCAATTATTCTGATATCCGCTGGACTATTGTTGGGTTGCTGCCCCCAATTGGTAATTTTTAAAGAAATTTAGCCGTTTTTGGTTATTATCTTGAAAATTATTATAGATAGAGATAACTGTAAACAGCAATAATGTTCAGCAAAGTAAGATCTACAAATAAGTTAAATGATCAAAATGGTCAGTTGACCCCTTAAGGAGTAATTGCCCTTAATAGTCATTTTTTACCAATTTTTCGTAATCTTTTGTAATCTTAAACAAAAATCTTCTCCTCTGAAACTACTCGACCAGATTTAACCAAACTAAGCCACAATCATTATTAGGGTATCTAGTTTAAAAATTGTGTGCGGTGACCCAGCCAATCAACCAAAATGGGCGCCATGGCTAAAAATAGAACAAAGGGGTAAAATGTAGATTATGGCTTATAACTCTGAAACCAAAGCATTTAAGGCAAATCTTACAAGCTCGTTTATCTAGTAAATATCTATCTGCCCTGAAAATTTCAGATGAGTTTGACAACTGGTTGTTGGGTTGCTGCTCCCCCAATTGGTAATTTTTAACGAAATTTAGCCGTTTCTGGTTATTATCTTGAATACTATTATAGATAGAGATAAACTGTAAACACCAATAATGTTCAGCAAATTATGAACTACAAATAAATCAACATGACCAATATAGTCAGTTGACCCTTTAAGGAGTTATTGCCCTTTATATTCAATTTTTAACAATATAATTAATTTGGTAAATTTTGGTTTTTACCAAATGTTTTCCTATGTAACTAAAGGGCCAAGTTCATTACAGATAGAGAAATGTGTAAGTAGCAAGAATGATCAGTAAAATATGATCTACAAACATATCACCATCACCAAAACACAATTTTGTCATGAATCCATCTATTTTCTTTGTTTAATATGCACATAGACCAAGGTGAGCGACACAGGCTCTTAAGAGCCTCTAGTTTTGCATTTGTTCCACTTTTTGATAGCTTTCAGTGTTTAAAAAAAGTTGTATGGCTTTGCATTGTTTGACTTAAATTTGCTTATAATTTGATCATTAATGTCATTGTTATTATTGTTTATGATATTTACGAGTTCAGTAAATTTTCAATATTTCATATAACTTAAAGGAGCATTAGCTACATACAACGTTTACAAAATATCAAAAGTCAAACATTTTTAAAGCGGAATTGTGAAATACTATTTATCTATTACTTATCATTGCAGTTCAATGTCGTCAAAAAAGGGTAACAAATCTCGATGGTGTTTTATGTATTTGCTTGCAAGCTAGCAATTTATTTGATTTCGTATCATTTTGTAATATAATTCGACTTCTGATCGGGAAGGGACTACGCATTGACTTGAAGTTTTTAAAACAAATATATGTCAACATTGAAAAAGGAAACAGGGCAACCACCGGGAAAATCTCTTTTGTTTACTTTTTTTTTAAAAACAAGTTACCCGATGACATACACATATTTGAGATCCATAACATGAGATCAAAAAGACATGAAAAATCGTCGTTATACAAATTGCAAGTCCTTGCCTGACTAATTGTATGTCGGTTATGTGTTCATCTGGTCATGAAACCTTCGGAATTCTTCGGAGATTATCTCGATGGTAAGCTATATGGCATCGATTCTTAAATGCACATGGAAATATGATAAATTATAACGAAACCATGCGTAGGATTTTTTGTTTGTTTGGCTTTATATAAAACGGATAAACGTTTTAAAATTTTATCAATAAAATATGAGATTTTGAGTACAGTCGATAATTATGAACTTTAAAGCAAATGCCCCTTTAATAGAAATTACACCAACAATTGGATGTTACTATTTTGTGTATGCTGCTTGTAATGTAACGTGTTTTTACAGCTATTTTTTATGTTCATAGCCTTTGTTGGTTGTAGAGGACACATCGATAGATTGTCATTGTTTTTATGCATTTTTTAAATCAACTTTGAGTATACCATTGTCATTCATACCTTTTTGTTTTACTTTTATGAATTTGTGCCTCTATTATACCTTATTATTTGACATGCATACGATCAAACACTATTTCAAAATATCTTCTGGCCTTACGGTCATAAAACTTTACTCAGTACTCCGAGTACAAAATAAGTGCTCGAAACACACAATCCAGTATTTTGATTGGTTGATTCTTGAGTCTGAGTACAAAAATCGTGCTCGAATGTTTTATGACCGCAAAGCCAGATGTCAACTATATTGAGAAAAATGTTCATGTTTTTTCAAAGTTTATTTTATTATATAGTCATTTCTTTTGTCATGTCTATCAAAGGTACGTTGCCATATTGTTGCTTTAAATAAAAAATATATTAAAAAGATGTGTTGATTAAAAAGTGCAGCCCACGGATTGGTATGGTATTGAAAACATTTTGTCTTGACAACGTCTAAAAACTGAAATACTATATGTATACTTTTAGAAGACGGACATTTTTGTACACATAGAAGCAGGTGAAATCAAATACCCTACATGAAAAAAAACCTCAAACACTACTTTAGTTAAAAAGAAAAACAACATAGATACAAATAACAGTTACAATTGTTATCCGGGGAACCAAAGACTGATCAGCACGAACAATATGATTACACCAAGGAAATTTTCGAACAGCTGCACCTACACAAAAAATATATAAATATTGTAATAACTTCCTAATACTGTTTAAAATTGAATAACTTTTTCAAATGTATAACCTCATTAAAATGAAAAAGTACATTTTTGTTAGTTGTGTTAGTAGTAAATGTAACGTGAGGTTTGATTACTTCAACTTGCAAATTCGTACACATATTCTTTATGATGTGATCTTGTAAAGTGTATGATATAAATTAGGGTTTTGACAACAGAATAACTAGTAACAAGCAAGGTACGGTCTGTGTGTTTTACTTGATGATTATCAATTGTAAAAAGGTCAAGGGCTTAAACATTAGTCTCATATTGGTCTCATTGATGAATATTTTCTGGACATGCTTTTGTTTTAATGATATTGGTATTGATTAAGGAAAGAGCATTTTGAAGAAAAGCCTTATCATGTTTATTAAAAGCCATTTTGACAAAAGTACTGCTCTTAGCCACAATTGAATAGTGTGAGCATTAGATTTTGTGTCTGTGTATTCAAAATGTTTTATAAACGGAAGAACTGGTGTTCAAAACGAAAACAACTCCTTATCTGATTGAAATCAAATCAAAATGTCGTACTAGTCCTAAATATATGACTGTTTCTTCGGTTGCACGATTTAAATTAACAAAATGAACATTTTAAGATTGTGTCTAATACTACTTTTGAGTAAAGTTAATAGTAAAGGAGTAGGTTCGATAAGGTATTTAAAAGAATTCCTTTTTTAGCCTAAATTTCAAATTGAGATTTATTGACCAATCATATCACAACAAAATATAACGCATACAGTGACTATATAGCCAATAAGTCTTGTTGTTGGAAATTAACGTTCCTGCGTTCTATTTATGAAGTAGTACTCATTTTGATTTTTTACGAAAATCTAATGAAAATGGGTAAATTTCCATTGAATATTTGGACAGGAAACACAGAGCGCATACGTTGACAAAATAGAACTTTTACAATTATGTGTGTAATGACATTTTACATGTTTAACTAGAATATTTCTGTTTTTGACTGCTGCGCTGTATGTTTCTTGATCTTAAACATCTTGGGTTTTAATCCTGTCGATTTTGTCAAATTTCGCCAAAATCCCTTAGTTTAATTGGAATATAAAAATTAATGTTGTAGAATAAATCTATGACAGAAATTGTTCTCTAAAACTTTCCCATATGTCTTCAAGTAAACTTAAAACATGTTGTATCTAGTAGCATTGAACTTTATAATTAGGGCAAAATACGGCCCTTACTGAACTTACTCCTTTCATATTACACATACTTTTTCCATGAATGATATGCATTTTCCATAGTTTAGGGACCTCCTGCCCTTACCAGAATTTTGTAATGGATTCTTTTTATTTATTCAACACAATCTGATTTGTGTTAACTAATACTTGATGATTCTTGCACTGTAAATCTACCTGACGCCTGACGCGTCCGGACGCGTTAAAAATTTGTACACCGATTGTTTTAATATTTTAACGTCATATGTTCATGATTAGAGACGTGTTCAAAGTTTTAACGTTTGTGTTAAAAATATTAACATGCGTGTTCAGACACAGTGTACACCGGTGTTCAAATTCTGGTCTAAAAAAGAGGATAGTTGTGTGTCCGGTTTTCTGTCCTTGTAATTGGCAAATTTACACAGAAATTCATTTAAAAATATGAATGTACATGCAGGATGATGATCTTGTGAATTTTTGACAAATAATTTTGTAATTGTGAAATATTAAACTTCCAAGCTGGCATATATGTATAGTTTATGAAATTGTTTTATTATTATTACTAGTTTTACTTATAAGTGACATAATTATGCATATCAATGAGGCCTGTTATGATAATATCGTAATAAAAATATGTCAATGTTTATCTTATTTCATGATCCGTTCAGTTTATTAACATTATATGTTCAATCAGTGTTCAAATCGCTCAAAATTTTGAACACCTCGCGTTAAAAAAAATATACCAGGGTACCAAATACCGGAAACAGATATCGGCTGGTGATTTAGGCGGTTAAACGAGAATGGATACATATAAGGAAGAGCACTGGAGAAGGGACTTCTATCTCACATGAACACGAAAGAAGTGAGTAACAAGTTAGGATAATCTCCATAGGTAGTTCGGTGGCTGCCTTGTTATTTTCTCATGTCAGATATATATTTGTCAAATATTCATAACTGTTGTATCCAAATTTTCAATATTCAAAATAAAAGACGAATTAAAGAACAGTATTTAACGTAAATAACTGTAAGCTTTGTTCTGGTGATTTTCTAAACTGATGAATAACCAGTCTGTGATCGTCTGTCTGTTTAAATACAGAATAGATTGACATGTATATTAGCTGAACACTAAGTGTCAAGAACTCTAACACCAAGTGTTAAAAAATGAAACACAAGGCATTAAAAAAAAACACCTCACATTCAATTGATGAACACTAAGTGTGAAGAACTCTAACATCAAGCGTTCAAAAATGAAACAGAAAGGCATTAAAAACTGAACACCACACATTCAATTGATAAACACTAAGTGTTAAGAACTCTAACATCAAGCGTTCAAAAATGAAACACAAAGGCATTAAAAACTGAACACCACATATTCAATCGATGAACACTAGTGTAAACATATGGAACACCATTTTTGACTTAGAAAATGCATTTTTTTTATTTGCAGTAATCGTCAGATTGAAATGTTTGAATTAGAAACCGGTAGCCAATAAGCCCACGAATGTCATTTCTGCATGCTGTTGGAAAAAAGAAAGATGTCAAAAAGGTATGACAATATATGTATATCAATAGCTTATGTAGGTGTATCATTTCTATATCTGTATACCTTAGGTCAAGAAATCGACTTATGTAATTTATAATGTCAAAACTTGCAATTCGCTGCCACAGAATATCAATTTGTACTCTAGTATATATCAAAATTAAAGCACAACAACTATTGCATAATTTAATGCTTTATGAAAAATTCTCTTCTATTAATTGCAACTTTTATTTTGCAGGATATATAGGCTCATAGACATTATTTGTTGTGGGGGATTTTGACATTGGAAGTTGATGAACACATAAAATGCCACCCAGTTGATAGTGTAACACACAAGAAGTGAACGTATCAATCAGTTTATTATTTACATTTGTAATTGAATATGTACAACAAGATAACAGTTGAGAATTTTAGTAAATGTTCAACTTAACACATCTGGTCCAGTAACAACTAATTGTCCTTTTTAAATCTGCCACACGCTTTCGTCCTGACGACAATCTCACTTCCGGTCTCAATAATCACCGATCTAATCTGATAACGTAACAAACACTATAACGTACCATATAACATTGTCCTCCACTATGTAAGACACGTCCTCGTGTCTATATGAATAAAATTTACACACATGTTTAAAATATATCAATTGTCATAAAGTTAATCAAGTCCATCGCCAAGCACAAAGTCTTCAAAGTATTTTGATTTTTTTCGATTCCTTGATGAACGTCGCAAAGCAGTTCCGGTTGTCTCTTCTGTATCATCCATATGAGTTTCCTCAACGATTGGCGTTGTTTCGTTTGCTAAATTCCCATGGTCTGTAACGGCGTCTTCCCTCTCCTCTTCAGATAAATCCTCAACCTGCTTTTCTCGTAAACTATTGTTTGTTTCATCCTCGTCTTCATTTACAACATCTTCATCCAATCTTTCCTCCCTGTTGTTGGTAATCGGGGATGCTGGGGGAGTAGGTGGAAAGTTTATGTCTAATCTTCCAAAAGGCTGACGGTTTGCCGGTTGTTCTTCTCCGTCAACATCCGTACAGATATCATCTCCTGTTGTGGTTATCTCATGTTCGTTATTTCTCTTCTGTATTGCACACTTTTTCAGTTTGTTAAAATGAACAACTTTTCTCTTTCTTGTGTTATCTAACAGTATTCTATACACTAGGTCTGAAATCTTCTTTTTTATGGTATATGGACCTTTCCACGGACGATTTAACTTGGGCGATCGCCCCTTCTTAACTCGAGGATCATAATACCAAACTTTGTCACCAACATCAAACGCTTCACCGAATGCCTTCCTGTCATAGTGATCTTTCATTGTTTTTTGTGACAGTCCTAGATTTTCCCTTACTACTTCGTATGCCTGTAAAAATCTCTCCTTAGTTTTCGTCACATATTCACTGGCATGTTTTGCAGTGCTGCCATCAGGCAACTGATACTGCACATCCAGTGGAAGTCTAAGTTCTCTTCCAAAAAGAACATAAGCCGGGGAAAACTTTGTAGACTCATGTTCACTAGTTCTATACCCCATCATCACTTTTTGCAGGTGAACATCCCAGTCTCTTTTGTTTTCTTTGACGTACTTGCTGAGCATAGAGAGCAGTGTTCTATTGAATCTCTCAACTTGACCGTCTGATTGAGGGTGGTACGTAGTCGTCTTTGTTTTATCAATTCCTAGTAACTTGCATAGTTCTGATATCAGTCGAGACTCAAATTCAGGCCCCTGGTCACTATGCAATTGGAGTGGTGCACCAAATCTACTTACAAACTGATCAATGAGGATTTCGGCGATCACAGGAGCTGTGTGATTCTTTAAAGGGAAAGCCTCTGCCCACTTAGAGAAATAATCTCCAATTACCACAATAAATCTGTTCCCTTGATCCGACATAAGCACTTCCAATATGTCAATTGCTATTTTCTCAAATGGAGCTCCATAATAATGTGGCTGTAACGGCGCTCTAGCTGTTCTACTCGGATTCTTCCTTGTAACACATTCAACGCAGTTAGCGACATAATTTTCAACGTCACGCCTCAGTCCAAACCAATAAAATCTTTCAGAAACTTTTCCAAATGTTTTTGACACTCCCAAATGTCCCCCTAGTGGGCTAGTATGAAGGTTGTATAGTATTTCAT
The DNA here is from genome assembly GCF_036588685.1 of Mytilus trossulus. NCBI lineage: Eukaryota > Metazoa > Mollusca > Bivalvia > Mytilida > Mytilidae > Mytilus > Mytilus trossulus. The sequence goes on from NC_086384.1 coordinate 25,672,167, forward strand.
TAACTAATTTACGTGGAACAACCATCTTCAATTTATATTCTTCTTTCCTTGCATTGTCCCATCTTATATATAACATTTCATTGTGTAATACCAATTGGTCAAACTTGCTCCACAAGTCCTTAACCACAGGACTTTTTCCTTCAACGTCACGGAATTCTGGTCGTCTATTTCCAATGTCCCAAGATAAAACCATATAAATGTCTTTGTCTTGTTTCTGTTGCGCTTTCTGGAAACTATCATTTGATGACTGGTCTCTTAACGTAGATGACGTATCAGTGATTCTAGAGCTGCAACATGCTGTTCCAGAACCAGCTGATGTATCATTCTTATTCACTAATTTTTGTTGTCTCCTCGACGTATCATTCTGTTCATAACAAAATTGCTTATTTACAACAGAGGTAGCATTATTAATATCCTCATTACCACACTGGTGGCAAGGTATTCTAGACATTCCGTCTGCATTTCTATGACGTTTACCTTCTCTGTGTTCTATAGAAAATTCATACTCTGATAACTGTGTGATCCACCGAGCAGTTTGACCTTCCGGTTCCTTCATTGAGAAAAGCCATTTCAGTGCTTTGTGATCTGTTCTTGCCCGAAATTTCTTGCCATACAAATAATGACGATATTGTTTAATGAAAAACACTAATGCTAGAAGCTCTTTTCTCGTAGTACAGTAGTTCCTTTCAGACTTGCTCAATGTTCGACTCGAATAAGCTATAACGACTTCCTTTTCATTCTGGATCTGTGAGAGTACAGCGCCTATTCCAAAATCACTCGCATCAGTATCAACTATGAACTCACAGTCACTGCACGGAAAAGCCAAAATAGGTGCCGTCGTTAGTTTCCTCATCAACTCCAAGAATGCATCTTGGCATCGATCATTCCAAATAAATGGTGTATTTTGTTGAGTCAATTTATATAATGGTGATGCAATATCTGAAAACTTTGCAACAAATCGTCTATAATACGAGGCGAATCCTAAAAATTGCTGAACCTCTGATGCAGATTTTGGAGGGGTCTTGTCCTTAACAGCTTTGATTTTTGCTTCATCGGGTTCAATACCTTTTTCTGAAATTACATGACCTAAACAATTAATTCTTGATTTCAAAAGGTGACATTTGGAAGGTTTTAACCTCAAGTTCGCTCCTCGAATTCTTTCGAATACCTCCTGGAGTCTGACTAAATGTTCATCGAAAGTGTGTCTAAAGATGATGATGTCATCAAGGTAAACTAAACACAGGTCCCACTGTAATCCCGCCAGAACTGTTTCCATCAGTCTCTTAAAAGTGCTAGGTGCCCCACAGAGACCAAACGGCATGACATTAAACTCGTAAAGTCCCCAGTTGGTTGTAAACGCACTCTTCTCTCTGCTTTCAGCATCTAATTCTTTCTGCTTGTGTATAGGCACACGTCTTACCCCTTGTCGCAGGGGACAACTACTACCGGTTTCAATGTGGTGTTTCACCAATGAGGTTCGACCAAGATCAGCTGGTCCATTTGAAAATATGCTGCTATATTCCTCTAACAGGGAATTGAGTCTTCCTTTTTGTTCAAGATTTAATGAACAATCAACATGCATATTATCAATTGTGTTCCTGATGCCAGTACAACCCGTAGAACTGTTTACCGCATCACAAACACCCTTGTCTTTATCAAAGTTCTCATCAATCGTAGAGAAAATCCCTAGAGTAGTGTTTTTGTAGATTGTCACGTCTTCACTTGAAAAATTTGCTACCCTCAATGGTACAGTCAATTTTTGGGACGTTACAAGGCTTCGTGCTAACAGTACAGGTTTCTCATTTGTTTGCCTTAATTTTGATTCAATTATACCGACATAATTTGTCGTCATAACCTCTCCTCTGCCCTTAGCAACAAGTTTTCCGTCAATAATCTTTTCATGTCCAGCAGGAATTACTTCTGTTTTAGCACATTTTATGTTACACGCAAGATTAGCGTTTCCTTTCTTAAGGCAAATATTTGTTGTTTTAGTTTTCAATGCCATGGTATCAAAATCAATTATCAATTTATGGGCCCTCATAAAATCAACCCCAAGGATGCACTCCTGTGCCAGGTCCCTAGCTACTAAAACTGACTGTCTTCCCACTTCCTGTCCTATACAAATACTTAGTTGTATTTTCCCTAAGATATCAATAGGTTCACCATTTGCTGATACGACCTTGTGCTGTTCCCTTACTAACTCAAGTGTACTAGGTACATTAGTGCTACTACCTGCTGCACACCTGTACCTATCACTCGTGCACAAGTTACTCCGTAAGGTCTCCCACAAAGCTTCACTTATCAGTGTATAAACTGAGCCAGTATCGACTAACATATCCACCAGTCTTCCTTCAATCTTCCCACTACAAACAATTGACAGTCCCGTGCTAAAACAGTCAGTTTCTACCTTGTCTTCATCCAAAGGGTAATTTCTATCAGGGTCCAATGTTTTGGCTGACATGTGACCCTTCACATCAGCCTGTTTCGTTTCCCGGATTCTGGCTGCAATCTCTGCTAATGTGCCCAGGTCTCCCACATGTCCAGCAACCACCAGGTTTCCCGCGCTGTCCCGTCTGTCTATTTTTTATGGCATTCTCTGCTTGTATGGCCAAAATCATAACAAGTCCAACATTGCAAGTCCTTTTGATTTCCTCCTCGCTGCCCTCGACCATAGCCTCCTCTTCCACGTGGCTGATATCTAGAAGACACTGTTGTTCTTTCTTTATCCTCTTTCATCAGTTTCATCATGTCTGTCATCAGACCAATATGCTCGTCTGTTTTTGACGGGTTGATACTTGCACATGCACCTGTTTCATCTGTCATCGTGGCCAAAATTTTCTGTTCTGGAGCAGTATTTGTATCCTTAACGTCTTTCTCCACTGCTTCCCACTCTAACGTCATTCTTATAGCTTCATCAAGCGTTTTCGGATTTGCATGTCTCACTTTCAAAGCTAATTCCGTCTTATCTAGGCCCCTTAAAAACTGATCCTTGGCTAGTTCATCTCGGACATTATTTGACAAAGATGGATATGCCTTACGTGCTAATTGAATTACCCATTTCCAAATATGTTTCCGAAGGTTTCTTTCTTCTCATAAACTCTGATTTATAAAGATCTGGCCTTGTAGTTGTGTCAAACCTTGCAGTTAGTTCTGCTTTTAATTTAGTCCAATCTTTCTTAGTGTCATCATCTAGATCGCTTAAAACCTTACCTGCCGTTCCTTTCAATCTAACTATAATGAATTTACATTTTAAGCCATCATCCCATTTGTTCAATGATGAGCAGCTTTCAAACTGAAATAGCCAATCTGTCCATTCTTCTTCACCAGTAAAGACATCTGGCATAACAATTGGTCTTTTTGTTTTTGCGACATGCTGTACTTCGTCTCCATTCTCCGCCATTATTATAATTCTTCAAAAAATATCTAGGTTTATAAGTTTGTCTTTAGAGCAATATAAAATAAGAAATTAAGGTTTAGATATATTTATAATGAAAATATTTTTATATAAATATATATGCATAAAGATCAGTTTCTATTCAAACAAAACTTGACTACAATGTATGAGCTACTACCTGCTGCTCAACATGTATCAAGAGAACAAACAAATATTCTTAATACCTTAACTGAACATAAAACTTGTTACCAAAGGATACAAAATAGCATTTATAGTTTTACATTAATTGTCCTCTCTTAAAATCCCAAGAGTCTTCCCTGTCACTATCCTCTGACTGTGAATGTTCTACAACCGAGCTGCCAGCTATTATATCATCTGACGATTGTGCAGCCTCCGCTTTTGTATAACCAATTTCAGCTCTGATAGCTATAATTAACTGTGTAAACCACTTTTGTTTAATAGCCGAAGTACCATGTATTCCGTCATACAATTCTCGAAAATCGTTTTTATATACTTTTTGATACTTTTTACCTCGTTTTACTTTTCCAAGCCTGCAAACTGATCTGTGCCAAGAAATTGTGCGACAGCCTTTTAAATGTCCTGACTGTTTTTCACAATTTCCAAAAATTATTTTTTCATTTAACAGTTCAACTTCCTTTTCTAAATCCTTTTGAAACTTGAGCAGATCATTGTCCGATATCTCTGAAACTGTCAACTTCTTATTCTCAAAACAGTGTTCCTTATATTTCTTAAAACTTATTGGTGGCACAGTTATAAAACCGACTAAAGCATTTGGTAATTTATCTTTAACCGCTGCTTTAAATTCTAATATCTTCTCATATATTTCAAGACCTTTAGCACCTGAATATACTATCTCACGTTCCCTGTTTTTATTTTTAATAAATTTTGTGAAGTCGTTTATTCCAACTGCAACTTTTACGATAATTGGGAGACATCTATTTGTGTCCACACTATTTAGTCTTTGCAAGAAAACGTCCTTTAACTCATTTACTGTGGCTCCACGGACAATACAATATTCTATTCTAAAGTCAGGTGGCTGTTCAAATATTCTGTTACTGTCAAAATTGTTACCACGTGAATCAGTCACAATAAACGCTAGTGGCCCGATTGGCGCTCCATCCACCCCGCTGTCACCACTGTAACACACAAGAAGTAAACGTATCAATCAGTTTATTATTTACATTTGTAATTGAATATGTACAACAAGATAACAGTTGAGAATGTTAGTAAATGTTCAACTTAACTCATCTGGTCCAGTAACAACTAATTGTCCTTTTTAAATCTGCCACACGCTTTCGTCCTGACGACAATCTCACTTCCGGTCTCACTAATCACCGATCTAATCTGATAACGTAACAAACACTATAACGTACCATATAACAATAGCTTTAAGTGAAGATGCACTGAAAAGTTGAGCGTACATTGTGTGAGATCGTACAAGAACTGTTGGAATTTACAAACTTCAAACTTTCATTGTGACAAATATCTTTATCATAAACTATCTACTTATCACATTGACATGATTTTTTGGTAAGGATACTGTTTTTACACATGATGTAGCAACTATATCTTGTCATGTAGAAGAAAATAATTATTTGTGATATATTTAAGAAGGTTTAAAAACATTATGTATGTGATTTCATTGACTGTTACTTGTGATATCATAAGGTATTCTTGTGCACTTTTCTTACATATATGCTCATTTGATTATATAAAGAATTACTTATTAAAATATGTTTTATTATTGTATTTTGACTGATTCAATATAGTTTTTATAACAGTTTAATTAAGTTTAATATTTATGGAAAATTATGAACGCTTAACAATAGAACATGTATCACATTTGAACACCATCAATTTGAACACCTATGTCAACTGTTCTGAATGTTAACGTCTGGTGTTCTGAATCTTAACATTTTTGGTTTTGAACATGTTCGGTGTGTTCAAAAAGTGTTACATGGCTGTTGAACGCGTCGATGTATTAACCCTTACCATGCTGAGTTGTTTTCAGAAATTGTCTAAATTTCGAGTATTTGCAAAAATATGCAAATGATATGCAAATGAGCTGTACCCTGATGCTGATGCATACTGATTACAATAAATCTAAAATAGGTGATCACGGGGCTGGGTGGTCGGGGTGAGGAGGCGGAATTTTTTGGCGGGAATTTGGCCCAAAGTTGGTCCTCAGGTACAAAAAGCGTCAATTTTGACCTTTTTTCGTTCTTTTTCTCAACCTGTAAGTCCGAGAGATGCTAATAGATGCATCCATCTGTAGTTTACATGTAGCGTGGACACCAGTGAACACTTTTATCACAACAGTTGTTAGGTCGAAGTGAAACTGATCTGGGTTCATCAGTATAAAGAAGGTCATTTGCACCAAAATTCACCAAATTTCGGAATTTTTCCAATTTTGAACTTTAACTGGACGCAACCGGCAGTAGTCGTTTCCTCGGCGTATTTTGATAATAGACACGACCAGTCGTTATGTGCCTTTAGGTGAACGGTATTTGTCAAGGTTTCAGTCCTTTGAACTCCGTGATTCAGACCTTGAAGGTAAGCCCACCCCTCCAAAAAAAACAATTTTGTCCGATATCAAATTTTGAAGTTCGTATTTGAGCTCAAAATGAACATGATGAATATTTAAAGTGAGAAACATGACATGAATAGTTTCAGATTGAGGAAACGTGCATACACTACGAAATAAATGGTATTACGATGACCTTTAAATGTATGGAGCGCTATGGATGCCAAAATAACGGTATTCTGGGTACGGCCGTAATATTACGGCCCCGCACGACAAGGGTTAAGATTTTGAACATTCGGACACGTTAAATCGTTGAACACTAATGTTAAGGTCTTTAACATCAAGTGTTCAAAAATGAAACAAAAAGGCATTAAAAACTGAACACCACACATTCAATTGATGAACACTAGTGTAAACATTTGGAACACCATAACACGTTCAAAAAGTGTTACAAAAAAGCGTTCAAGCAGTGTTCTATTTATTAACACTTAGATTTACAGTGTGATAGGCAGCTTTTTGAGGGTCGTTTTCTTCATGTTCTTTGCCAAGTTAATTTAAATGATACATTGGTTTTTTGTTTTTTTTTTTAAAGCCAGACGACAGCTGAGAATAGCAGCTCACTTACAATCTGTCATAAGAGTTACAACCAACTACAATCAAATGTTTTTTTTAAAGTATCTACACAAATACCGAACCTTGAAAAGTATATCAGAATATTTAAAGTGTTCAACAATGGGAAATAAAAAATGACAATTAATTCACAATATCTTCTGTTAACTTCCTAAACATTTTATATGTCGAATAAATGTAGAGATTCATGAGGAAAGTGTAAACACCTGTTCAATCTTGTCTTTCATCTATTTTCTTGCCAGTGGCATCCCAAATATTATCCTGGAAAACCCCATATTGCAGAATCTTCATATGGTTTGTTATGTTTGTTTTCTTTTACTTTTAATATGAATGCGTGTGTTGCCATAGGACATTAAGCTCCAGTATATTGAGTATATGGCCGAGTTTACACTAACCTCCATGTACAGTAAACATGTTTTAAAATAAGATTATTGTAATGAAGTATGGTTTCACATTATATTTGTTTACACCTTGTAATATTCTCTGGGGCCGTATATGGCGATAATAAGAATGACAAAATAAGCAGCGTGTTCATTTGTATTCCACACGAATAATGATACAAATAATATATGGGGTTTACATAAATCATATCAGACTGATACCAAAGGGAAGTAACTCAACGAACGTAAATCAAAGTACGTAAAGTACTATATAAGAATAATGTTACATCTCCCTTCTCAACACAAATAAAAAATAAAATAAAATACACAAGCTGTACAAATACAATAGACAAATTCAATTAATGTTACAATATAAAGTCAGTGTTCAATAATTGTCCTTGCATAATAAATTTTATTAACCAAGCATAAAAAGACACAAAATTCATGTATACACCATATATGAATATGAAGAAAAAAAATATAAGCATATACAGGAAGTTACATTGATTCAATGATTTTAGGCTTTTTTCTGTATCGCTCGTAATTTGAGGCGAGTTATTTATGTTCGAAGTAGGTTTGGTTAATTCAGGGGGAGTTAGGTTGCACTGCGGTTCGTAACGAACAGGGGGTATAATTGTGTCATTTTCAACAGTAGTAAGGGGTACTTCTTCTCTGGTTCCTATTATATGACGTCTATTGCGTCTATAAATACCACCATCTTGACTTTCTACAATGTAAGACCTACTAGCAGGGTGTTGACTAGAGATAACATCAGGTTTCCAGAGTCCATTACTTCCCCTTATTCTGACAGAATCTCCAGAATTTAAAGATTTTACTGGTTTTGATCCCTTGTCATAGTAATGTTTTTGATAAGACTTTTTACAATCAATTTTATTCTGAACATCGTTATAAAGAGGTGTTTTTGGTACAAGTCCCTCTAGAGTGGTAGGTAGAACTGATCTGAGTTTTCTGCACATCAGTAACTGTGAAGGGGTATATCCGATATCCAAAGGAGTTGTGCGATACTTCAGGAGAGCTACATATGGGTCTTTACCATCCTTTTTACATTTATTAAACATATTTTTTACAGTTTGTACCGTTTTCTCTGCCAACCCATTAGATTGAGGGTAATGGGGACTGGATGTAACATGTTTAAAATCCCATTTTTTCGCAAACTCACTAAACTCTTGGGACGAATACTGAGGACCATTGTCAGAAACAACGGTCTCAGGGATACCAAGTCTAGAAAAAGTACCCTTTAACTTATTAATAGCAGTTGTACTTGTAGTACCATGTAGTTTATGGACTTCTAAATAGAGACTATAATAATCAACTATTACAATGTAATCGGCATTATTCCAATAAAAAAGATCAGTTGCTACAACTTGCCAAGGATATTGAGGAATTTTGTGCGGTTCCAATGGTTCTTTAGCATTAGAATTTCTACATTCCAAACAAACTGAACACTTTAACACTATGCTCGAGATATCCAATGACATTTTAGGCCAAAAGAGAACATCGCGAGCTCTGCGAATACATTTCTCTACTCCCATGTGCCCAGTATGAATTTTGTCTAACGTGAGGGCCCTCAAACTAGTTGGAATAACAATTTTGTGTCCCTTAAAAATAATACCACTATTCACAGAAAGTTCATCTCTGTGGTTCCAAAATTCTAAAACTTGTGCTGGGCATTCACTACGAGATTTTGACCAACCTTTAAGAATTACAGATTTTAAAATATCAAACTGGGGGTCTGACAACGTGGCCTTTTGGATTTCCTCTATCTTTCTATCACTAATCGGTAGACTAGAAAAATCATGTGAACTTGTGCCTCAAAACTATCAGAAAGACCAGGATAAGTGTCCGATAGAAATTTACGCGACAGGGTATCAGCCACGGGGATACATTTTCCGGGCAAATGTACAACATCGAGTTCATAACGCTGTAACCGTAAAATCATGCGTTGTAATCTTGCGGGGGCGTCTAATAATGATTTCTTCATAATTGAAACTAGCGGTTTATGATCCGTTTCAACCCTGATACTACGGCCATAAATGTATTGGTGAAATCTGGTACACCCAAAAACAATTGCGTACATTTCTTTTTCTATCTGTGCGTAATTTATTTCTGATGTTGTTAAGGATTTCGAAGCGTAAGCAACCGGTTTGTCGTCTTGCAGTAAGACTGCGCCTAGACCGTATTTGGATGCGTCAACTTGTAAAGTTAAGTTTTTGTTTGGGTCATAATAAGAAAGAATCGGACCGGGTGACCTCGTCAAAATCTCTTTGACCTTTTGAAATGCCGCGATTTGAGGTTCGTCCCATGCAAATTCAACATCTTTATTCAATATGGCTCGCATTGGGCTAGTGATTTCCGCTAAGTTGGGCGCAAATTTTGAAAGATAATTGACCATACCCAATATAGTCTGTACTTCAGCTTTGTTAGAAGGGGGTGGCATATCCGAGATAGCCTGGACCTTTTGAGGATCTTCCCTCAGACCAGATGATGTTATAACATGACCAAAATAAGTAACCTCAGTGACCCCAACCTCTAATATATCATCGTTAAGTTTCATGTCTTTTTCGCGGGAGATCTGTAATACTCGCCGCAGATTTGAATCATGTTCTTCCCGGGTTGATCCGTAAACCAGTATGTCGTCGACGATCGCGACCACACCGTCAAGTTCTGCATAGCACTCGTCAATCTTCGCTTGGAAAAGGTCTTGTGAGCAATTGAGACCAAATGGCAAACGCTTGAAACGATAACGACCGTAGGGTGTATTAAAGGTAGTAAAATACGAAGACGGCTCGTCAAGACTAATGGTCCAATAACCTGATCGGACATCAAGTTTAGTAAAATAATTAGCGTTCGATAATTGGGGCAGAATATCCTCTAATGTTCGTATCGGATAGTGCGGACGCTGAATCGCAGAGTTCAGATCTTTCGGGTCTAGGCATACCCTTAGCTTACCATTAGGTTTTTCGACAACGACAAGGGAATTAACCCAAGGTGTGGGGCCGTTTACTTTACAAATAATGTCTGCGTTCACCATGCGATCTAATTCGGACTTTAAACGACCACGTAACGCTACAGGGACGCGCCGTGGGGGATGGACAACTTGGGGGTACCTCTGATTCAATGTGTATTGTTGCCTTGCCTGAAACAAGACCGACACCTTTGAAAATATCTGAATAATCTTTTAATACTGACGGCTTAGTCATTGGGTCAGAGTCAGAAGTACACGTAGTTTCAGTGCTGTATACCAATTTTATCAATTCATAATCCAAGCAAGACTGCATGCCTAATATTGGTGGGGAATTAGTATCTAGACAATAGAATTCTAATTTACTATTAACAGAACCATGTTCACAAGGGAGACAACATACGCCAAGTGAGGGCAGGGCATTACCATTATAAGCAGTCAAGATACGAGGGGACTTTTTGAGAGTGCCATTGAATTTGAGACTTTCAAATATATGTTTAGGCAAAATATTCACTTGAGAACCAGTGTCAAGCTTAAACTTAATTGGTTTTGAACAAACATTAATTGTAGCAAAAGCTTGATCTCTCTTTACCTTATTCTTATCATTAATGAAGGTATTATGTTCATTTATACAATCAATAAAAAAAACTCTTGGTCACTGTCACTATCTGTGTCTAGCACTACTTCGTCTACCCTTTGTTTGGATCTGCATACTTGGGCAAAATGATTCCACTTTTGGCAACTGTTGCACTTCTTTCCCTTCACCGGACATTCTTCGTGTTTGGAGTGTCTTCTCCCACAATTGCCACATCCTTGCTGTGAAGAATAACGATGAGGCTCGACTTTAACTCGATCTTGGTTGACTGGACCCGTCCTAGTTCGGTCAGACGTCTTGTATTTCTTCCTAGATGAGGCACTGTTATACTGCGAGTGTCTCGGAAGATTTAATTCGTGTACGACTGTAGACGGTTCTAAATTTTTCATCTCCTTTAATTGTCTTTGGCTATACTCAAATGCCTGCGCGATCTGAATAGCTTTTTCCAATGTCAATGTGTCACCTTCGTTTAAGAGTTTCTCCTTCACTTTAGGCGAACTTGTCCCGAAAATAAGACTGTCTCTGATCATCTCGTCAGTGTCCTTAAAATTACAGTCTTTAGCAATGAGCTTCAGTCGAGTAATAAGCCGCTCAACAGTGTCACTACTTTGTGTTTCATATCTAAATTTACACCTTGCAAGTAAAGAGTTCTGCTTTGGTTGAACATATGTAAGAAACTTGTCAAAATGAACAGAAAGTTTCTTTGTATCGTCTTCACTTAATTGCCATGTGTTATAAATATCTCTTCCTTTTTCACCAACCCACAATAGTAGATAAGTAATTTTTACCTTCTCGTCTTTTTCGGCGAGCGGTCCATCGAGGATGAGTCCCACGTGTTGTTTGAATTTTTTCCAAGTATCAACTAGATTTGTTGAATCCCAGTTCATCTGAGGCTGTGGTACTCCGTTAAGATCCATTTCCCGTATTTATCTGGCACCATGTAATATTCTCTGGGGCCGTATATGGCGATAATAAGAATGACAAAATAAGCAGCGTGTTCATTTGTATTCCACACGAATAATGATACAAATAATATATGGGGTTTACATAAATCATATCAGACTGATACCAAAGGGAAGTAACTCAATGAACGTAAATCAAAGTACGTAAAGTACTATATAAGAATAATGTTACACACCTATACACCTGGTTCAATTACCCGTAAACAAGATTTGTTCACATTCGTCACCTATATGTCATTTAAATGCTCATGACATAGAATCTAATTCACATTTCTTCTGTTGTATTATCCATTCTTTTCCCTTTATTTCTAATTGTGTCTTTCCAACTATGCTTCTTTCTGAACATCTGCTGTATTTGGTCTTGTTGTCATATGCTTATCAATGTGCCTGTCTCCGTGTACGACACGGCGATTCGGGTAGACGCTTTCAAATGAATTATGGCTAAAGGTAAAGGCGGAGGGTTGAGATCTAATAAAAAAAAAAAATGTTTAACCCCGCTGTATTGTTACGACTTTCCTAAGTCAGGAGCCTCTGGCTTTTGTTAGTCTTGTATGATTTTAAAATATAGTTTCAATAATCACTGAAGCAGTATATGTCTTTATTTATTGGCCATCTGAAGCAAGCTTTCTGGAGCGGGAGTTTTTCGATGTATTAAAGACCCATTGACAGTCTTCGGTTTGTGTCTGTTATTTGGTCGAGTTGTTGTATCTTTGACACTTTCCATATTTCTGTTCTGTAATGTATATTCTTTGCATTGATGCTGCTTTAAGTCTTGATAAAGAGTTACTAAAGAACGTCATTAATATTTTTTATGAATATCTATTTTATTAAAAACACCTTTCTCCCTTAGATTTATTGGTAACAATCGTGTTTGCATACCTTGTTTTGTGTTCATTTAACCCACGGATACACAAGGCCTATCGACCAAACCTGATTTAAAAGAGGGACGAAAGATACCAAAGGGACAGTCAAACTCGTAAATCTAAAACAAACTGACAACGCCATGGCTAAAAATGAACTAGACAAACAGAAAACAATAGTACACATGACACAACATAGAAAATTAAAGAATAAACAACACGAACCCCACCAAAAACTAGGGGTGATCTCAGGTGCTCCGGAAGGGTAAGCAGATCTGTCCACATGCGGCACCCGTCGTGTTGCTTATGTGATTACAAATCCGGTAAATAGTCTAATTCGGTAGGTCAAATTCATGAAAGGGAAGGGGATTGTAGTTACGACGTAAGGAACATAATCGATATCATTTGTGAAACGGTTATTCCATAACGGTCAACCAACTCGTGATGGCGTCCGAAAAATTTACGAAGGGATGATTTCAACTCCACCATTTGGAACTCTTGGTTTAATAGCTTCCTTGTGAGCAGTAACCCTCTATCAAGAAAATCATGATAGGAAATGCAAGCACGGGAATATCGTATCAATTGGGAGATATATACCCCGTATGCAGGTGCTGCTGGAATGTTGCTACTTAGAAATGGAAAGTTCACAATTGTATGTAAAATGTATGCAGTCAAAAACAAAAAAACAACAACACGTTATTAAATTGATGTGTTCAGATTTAAATAATGACTTTCAGAATTAAAGTGAAAAAAATATATAATACATCTTTATTTGTGTATACCAATTTTAGTCTTTGAAAGATTTTTTCCATTTTTTTTATTTTTTTTTAATCAAAACAACCGTTCGAAACACGTTTTGGGATTTACCTTCATGGGGAGTGCCCAAAGCCGGATACGCGAAGACGAGGAAGCAAAAGAACTGAAAAAATGAAGAGCTATCAAAATAGAATGACCAAGATTTTATATATATAAAAAATGATCATAACACCAGAAGGGCCACATGCTTGATTATCACGATATACTGGAGGGAAGAAACACAGACACATTTTCTCCTGATGTTATATATTGCATGAAATTTTTTGAACCTATATAGAACAAAATTGTATGATTGAAAGGATATTGAACTTTTTACATTGATGATTTGTATGATATTAAAGAACCTAACCGCTGTTGGATAATTTGTTTTTACTGATACTGATAGAGACAAATTAGTTCATAAAAGCTCAAATTATCTCTCTCGGTTAAGCGCAGTAGTCAACACTTCGGTGTTGACATGAATATTAATAATGTGGTCATTTTTATAAATTTCCTGTTTACAAAACTTTGAATTAACCGAAAAACTCAGAATTTTCTTATCCCAGGCATAGATTACCTCAGCCGTATTTGGCAAATCTTTTGGAAATTTGGATTCTCAATGCTCTTCAACTTTGTACCTGTTTGGCTTTAAAAATATTTTGATATGAACGTCACTGATGAGTCTTATGTAGACAAAACGCGCGTCTGGCGTACCAAATTTAATTCCAGGTACCTTTTATAACTATTTCTACACCGTTGAGGACGAATCCTTAAACCCATGTCGTTTCGAAGTATAGAATAATAAGACAGATCAGTCAGACAAGGGCTACCAGTTCAGTGTGCGTTTAAACAAATTCCCGAACTTTGCTTAAGTAGGAAATATTGAAAGTAAAATATTTTTAGTGAAGATTTATGTTATTACATATTTCTGAACTGTATTGTTTTATGCCTGGATTTTTTACTCTTTGTTTGTTCTATGAAAGTGCACATTTTAAATGGATTTTTTTTATACTATTTATATTAATTTGAATTTGTTTATTCATGAGTATGCATATGAAACCAGGATTAGCGGTACAGCTTACAGCAACATTGATATCGTATCCCAATTTTAAGGGTGATATTGTTTGTAAGGTAATCATATATATGGATATAGTTTTTATCAGTATCAAAATTGATTTTGCTTTTAATAAACCTACTTTGGTTAGCGATATGGGGTGGATTGAGATCTCACTAAACATGTTTAACCCTGCCGCATTTTTGCGCCTGTCCCAAGTCAGGAGCCTCTGACCTGTGTTTGTCTTGTATGATTTTTAATTTTATTCATTTATATATTTTGGAGTTTCGTATGAATTCGATTTTCACTGAACTAGTGCACATTTTTATTAAGGGCCAGTTGAAGAAAACCTCCGGGTACGGCAGATATGGATATGAAATGTCCGAATACTTATAAAGCTGCATACCAAATATAAATTGGTTTACCAATTGTGGTTCCCTTAAAAAACTCAATAAAAAAAGACAACGTCTAAGAAAGGAGGGCCAAGACATAAGATGCTCCCTTACTAATACAACTAAATACCAAATGACAATAACATATCACTACTGGTTTCCTTTAAACTGTCTTAATCAAAGAATAATGCCGAAGTGAGTTTCTGTTTTTTAAAAGTCGCTTCTACTGAAACAAAATACATTTATATGTGTTATTCCAGGTCCCAAAAGAGAACAATGTATTAAATGACGAATTTTTATCAAAACTTTTCGTACATGAATCATTTAACAATAAGGTTGCACGTAATAGCGCATGATGTTTAAGCACGGTAAATAAAACTTTTCTCCTCCATAGTAAAAATCTACTTAAATAATGCCAATGGAGTACAAATTATTATTTTTATAAGGATATGAGTGAATTTGAAAATAAATAAAAAGATAGTTCGTATTGATCATCAATCAATAATTTTATTTCGATCTTATTCGCCTCATTTCCCGTTTTCACGACACAATGATTTGACTTTCACGTGTCACACTTACAAAAAAAAAGCAATCCCGCGTCACGTTTAGACCCCAATGAGACCCACCCTGAAGTGTTAAGCTCATATACATTTTGCCTTGTGACCGTTACGTGAAGTCTTCAACGTTTTTCGTTATTTACTTTTTTTAAATGAAATTTGATTTAAATTATAAGGAAAGGCTGCAGTGTTTTTCTGTCTTTTCGAAATACCCTACAAAATTTGGTGCACTTCTGTGCTGACATGAATTATAATTGATATAGTCATATTTATAAACTAACTGTTTAAAAAACTTTTGATTTTTGAAAAACTAAGGCTTTCTACCTTCAAAATATATTACCAAAGCTGTATTTGGCAAACATGTTAGGAATTTTGGTCCTTAATGCGCTTCAACTTATTATTTTTAGTGGAGTGACAAATCGAAAAAGGTCGCTTAATTAAAGATTTTAATGGATCGAAATACCTCACCTTTTTCTTTGGTCTTTATACTTTTTTCGAGCGTCACTGATGAGTTTTTTTGTAGACAAAACGCGCGACCGGCGTCAAAAAAAAATATTCTGGTATCTGGGATGAGTTTTGTTTAAATAATCCGCTACGTACGCTGTTTATAAAGTGTTCACCATATTTGTTTATGTTTTTTTTGTTTCTGAATAAATCTTTTTTTTTCTTCTTTTTTTTCATCTCTACGGTTTCCAACTAATTGTCTAAATCAAAATCATTTCGATATATGAATCTTTAGTAACGACAATGTATCTTTAAGTCATTAAACTGAAAATTTCTTTTTTTTGGGGTTTTAATTTGTCATGTTTAAATTAAAATACTGTTTGTCAAAATGTTTGTATTTTACATGGAAAATTGAAGGATGACAGATGCTTTGTAATAATTATTTGTATTGTTTTTGTATATCAACGATACATAACGATTTATTTTCTTTGCATGCAACTTTCCCTTTATTTGTCTTTTACTTTGATCATTGTTTAGTCTGTATGACTCGCAACGTGGCTGGTTATTTTTGCATCTAAACTGGTTTTTTTTGGCTTTGAACGTTTAGGTGAGGATGGGTAAAAATGTGCGATTTGGATGACGTGTTATAGTGTTGTTTTCCTTTCGCATACCTTTGTATCTAGATTTGACTTTATTTCTAGTTAATCGAGAAAATGTTAATAATTATATAGTGTTTCCCCCACCCACACACACTTTTATTGTTGGTTCATTTAGATTTTGTAAGTCAATTGTGTTTACATATTTGCAATATATGTTTGCACTATTTTTGCTGCTGGATCCCACTTATTGTCACATTAACAAATTATATATTCGAGTTGATAACAAAATTTGTTCAATTTAAAGAAACTTTAACCCACTGTCATACAAGCTGGATATTAATCCAACCATTCTCCAAAGATATTTTCTCTTTTCATAAATTTCTTTTCTACTCTATGTGTAATGTAACATTACTATCTTAATGACTGATATTCATCCCTGAATCTCATATTGACATATACTTGCTTGTCCTTGGAAACTTTCAGGGGTCACGTTATATTCATTATATAAAAAAGGAGAATTGTTCAGATTGCCAATTATACAACTCTTCACAAGAAACACAGCAACATACTGGAGGTCAACGTACGATTGTATTAGCAATGATCAAAGCCCATACCGCATAATCAGCCACAAGAGGCCCCAAAATAGTCGTCCCGCCCCAAGCTTCCGTTATTGTCAAGTGACTTCTTTGGAACAAAAAATAAACATTAATTATTCACTAAATAAGATTTATTCCCAAATTGCAATAATTCTTATATATGAAAAAAATTAATCATAAAACCTACTGAACTCTAAGGAAAATTCAAAACGGAAAGTCAAATGATACAACACATCAAACGAATAGACAACAACTTTCATATTCCTGATTGATACAGGCATTTTCAAATGAAATACAGTAGCAAATAAAAATATTCGAAACTAGTAAACAATTATTTTTTTCTGTCTGTTGTTTTCCTTTGTATTGGTTTTGACTTACGACTCTGTACACGACTTGTATTTATATTAGCAACAGCAACAAAGAACCCTTGCAGCCCACAAAGAATGGTAAATAAGAAGTCTAACCACTGTATCTCGTAGATTGCAGATATGATTCCGGTGGTCCAAAAAACTCCAGACAGGACAACAAGTCTTAGGTAAATCTGTGCATCTTTGTATAAATTCAGTTTGCGTACGTGTTTCAACTCCAATCGTGCCCTACAAATGTAGGAAATAATGTATGTTAGACAAACAAAATCTATCCCCACTGACAAAACCACGGGTCCCGAAAACAAAACTACATTTGAAGGATACCGATTTGGAAAGCACACTGCACCACCATATCCTAGCGACCAATACTCTGGACCAGTTTGGTTAATTACAACTCCTTGCACAACAATCAGTAAAGGGATTAGAATTCCAATAACAGTAAGATGGCGCCGTTTGCGCACAAGGTCTCTTTTTGGTTCTTCTCTATCATTTTTTATTGCTAAAAGGTCAGACGTAATATAAAGAACTGCAATTGACATGAATGAAAAAACAGTCAACCATAGAAAGTGGAGTGTTACGCCGACAACATAGCATAGTATAGGAATACTTGATGCTCCAATACCAAATATGAACAACAAGTTTGATACTAAAAGTGATATTGACAGGTTGTTTAAATTTGAGCCTGGAATACTTGCATTAAGTTTGTGTTTCCTGTTAAAATATATTAACACGACTAATGAGAAAACGGACACTGAGAAACAAATATACGTCATAATTGCTGAAACTGGCCAATGTGAAGAGGTCTTGTCATTACCAATGTCATCGGTATTTGGACAACGAACTTTATCTGCATCAATATTAAATGACCCATTAGGCATGACATCAATGGTAACTTGTTGATCTATACAAAGTTTATCAAAATTAAAATCAGTAAACCAACCTTTATCTTTCAATAAAAGTAAAAAAAAATCAAGTTCAACTAACGAATGAAATGAATGATAATATAGCGAATAAAATTTGACTGATTGATTTCCCATGCTTACGATATCCTTTCTGTTTTCTATCTGGACAATGTATTCCTTTGCACCGCTTCTTATAATGATATTTGTGTTACGTCCATTAAATAAGTTTTCTAATAAACGTTTTTCATGATGGAATACCTTCTTCAGAACTTTTAAAGTTACTTCAACTTTAAGCATCGTTTTACTTTCGCTTGCTTCTATTACAATTATGTGAACTTGCGTTAAGTTTGTAACGGAGAGTGGAAAAACTGATACATATCCTATTTTGATGAGCTCCTCGTCTGTATAATTCTTTGTTGATATCACATAATAGATCAGATGTATATTGAAATTGAGATACGTTTCTAAATGTGAACACATATTACTTCTTTCAACCTGCAAATTAATAAAAAAAAAAAAAAAAAATTAGACATAGATATAGGAAGATGTGGTGTGAGTGTCAATGAGACAACTCTCCATCCAAATAACAATTTAAAAAGTAAACCATTATAGGTTAAAGTACGGCCTTCAACACGGAGCCTTGGCTCACACCGAACAACAAGCTATAAAGGGCCCCAAAATTACTAGTGAATTAACCATTCAAACGGGAAAACCAACGGTCTAATCTATATAAACAAAAGGAGAAACGAGAAACACGTATATATTACATAAACAAACGACAACTACTGTACACACATATGCGTCTCCCCCAATCTTGTGTTTTCGATCAAAGGGTTTTTGAAGTATTTTTTATTTAAAACAACCATTTAATACAGGTTAAGTCATTTCTTCTTTGAGTCTAAACGACTTAGAAAGCACCGTATCATACCATGAAGACACGTTCCTTTTGTTAAAAACTGCATTACCATGTAAATGGGTTTTGATTATCTGTATCGTGCAGTTAATGTCAGATTAATGTATACCCAAGAAGATTTATAAATAAACAACCATTATCTTTTTAAGAGACATGTTAGCACAAAATGTGCAGATGGATAAAAGAAGTGATGTTTTATTTGGTTCTTTTGTTAAACTCCGAATTAGTGTTTATCTCACTACGCTACGTTTGAAGTTTTGCAAAGCAATCTCACCATTGTTTCGAAGTCTGCCCTTCTGTTTATCTATTTATGAAAGACAAAGTGATCTTGAAATAGCAGTTAAATTCATTTCATTTGCATTTTCAAAATTTAAGGTTTTTGTTGCCATGACAACAAAAAACAGGTTTTATATTCTACCTTTTGTAGTGGGTTCATATATGTCTTAAACTTTAATCAATTTAAGGCACAACACCAATTTCATGTTATGATTTTGTGACAAAGTAAAATCTTACCGGGAAAAGTAGTGTTATTCATGTGTCTTTCAACATTTGATAACATAGATTTTGTTGCCATGGAAACTGAAATGGTTCTAAAAAAAAATAAAATCTAATTAAATTTTAAATAGTGTCTCTACTTAAATCATTATTATGAACACCACCAATTGCATAATATTATCTAATGACAAAATATAATCTTACTGAAAATAGAAGGGAATTTCACTTTTTTTTTTTTGCCACGGCAACAGAAATTTTTAATATATCACATTTTTTAAGAGCTTTCTGTGATATCTATATTTAAATTATTATTAGGCACACTTCTTATTTTTATACTATTATTTTGTGACAAAAAAATAGGTTTTCTTGGAAAAGTAGTGAAATTCACATGTTTTGAGATTTTCAAAAATAAGAGATTTTTGTTGCCATTGCAACAAAAAATGGGCGCAGATCCCAAAATTTTAAAAGTTTTTGTTAAACAAGTATACTTTGGATAGTATCATGCACAGCATCAATTAAGTAATTGAATCTGGTAACTGAAGAAATTAAACGATCTTAAGCCTAAAAAATCACAGTTTTTGAGAAATAGCAAATTTGCATTTTTTTCATATTTTCACATCTATTATTTCATTTTATTGATATCGATTACTTAAATGTTGATAATATAATATGAAAATGTATGAATTGGTTTGCTCAAAACATATTTTGTTTTATTTTTATTGTCAATCCTAATAAAATATATTGACATTTGAAATTTGTTGATTTTTGACATATTTAGCCCTCCATTTTAGGTAAAAATACTGCCCTGGTTACCATGGCAACCAGTACAATTTTTGGAAAAAAAGTTCCAAATTTTTTTTTCAGGGGTTAATCCTACTACTGTGATAAAATTTCATGTCTTTTTGAAAGGGTCATGAATCACCTTCTGCCTGCATTTTACAAAGAGCTGTACTTAAAAGTTTATGTTTTCCTCCATTCGGTTAGAAATTTAAAATTTAAAGAAAAGGCGTTCACTGAGGCAGCAACAATTTGATTTTTTGGGGGGAGGGGGGTATGGATTTTTCTCTCCAAAATGTTTCCAGTTTTTTGGAGAGAAAAAACTAGATGTGTCAAAGCGACACGAATGGCCCCGTCCCAAAAAGTTGAAAAATCTGCAATTTCAATATAAACACAAGTGGACACAAAAATGAATGTAGTCTCACATATCAAACATCAGCCCGATATCTGAAGGCGTTTAGAAAAAAAAGTCTGTATAACTGTGATTTCTTCAACAAATTCTCAAAGTTCTAAGCCCGTAATTTCAGCAAAAAACTAGTGGAGTGGAACGAAACTTAAACTTGATCCGTAAATCATCATGGTTAACTCACATACCAAAAATCATCCCAATATTTGAAGGCGTTTAGAAAAAAAACTCCGTATAATGGTTTGTTGAAGAATGACAGAATGACGGAATTACGGAATTATGGATTTCGGAATTTCGGACAAGGGTAAAACTATATATGGCACCGAAAACTTCGTTGTGGGGCCATAACAATGTTTGTTTCAACCTAGCTGCCACTACATGTAATGCTAAAATTGAGAGAAAACAATTCTTTTAGAACTGCAGCCAAAAAAATGGATTGTTTTTCGCAGAAGAAAAAAAACGATACCAACCCCCCTCCCCCAGAAAATCAAATTGTTGCTGCCCTAAAAGAATGATTTTAGAATTCAACCAAAAAACAGTGTGATCATCGAGTTAAATAACATAGATAAGTAATGTACAAACGAGGCAACGATAATTTTCGGATTGAAGTTGTTTATTACAATCTCATTGCTATAACTGTTTTAATATACCAAATATCCAAGATATTAAGTTGACAGAAAATATGTGCTGAAAAACAGGATGAACAGTGATCCCTATATTTGAAAATCGGTGGCCATGTTAAATTTATCATATTTGATATTAACACTGTTTTTTCTGTAATGGCCCTGTATTAATGCTCAGTTTGTCTGTTAACCTTGTTAGGGTTTACAATAAACAGTCATTACTTAGTTGGTTAATTAAATGTTTCTTAAAGTCGTAATTATTGAATAAACTAATACACGATAAATAACAATCAATGTGAATTGAGGTATTCCTATTAAATGATTATGAAATTGTAACAATTACACAAGCTCATTACAGGCATCGTAGACGGTCCGAGTTTACTTATCTGTTGTAGCTCATTACAGGCATCGTAGACGGTCCGAGTTTACTTATCTGGTGTAGCTCATTACAGGCATCGTAGACGGTCCGAGTTTACTTATCTGGTGTTAGTAGCTCATTACAGGCATCGTAGACGGTCCGAGTTTACTTATCTGTTGTAGCTCATTACAGGAATCGTAGACGGTCCGAGTTTACTTATCTGTTGTAGCTCATTACAGGCATCGTAGACGGTCCGAGTTTACTTATCTGTTGTAGCTCATTACAGGCATCGTAGACGGTCCAAGTTTACTTATCTGTTGTAGACACTAATAAAATCATTTAGATATTCAAAACTCTCCTTTTATACTTTGTATTAGTTTTCGTTTGGAAAGTCCCAGTTGTATTTTTTGTAGACTGTCCGCGTTGCCTTGCACCCGTTAGCCCATTAGAATTATATAAAAGAATTGTACTCTCAATCGAGAAATAAACCTTATTTCAGGGCTTGTTAGTCCAAATTCTTCGTTATGGGATGTAAATAACAATAAGATAAAAAAAAAAAAACCTGCATAATTAATAATTACCTCTATTGACCATTCTTTGCAGGAGCTTACATCATCTACATAAGACTTTGTTTCTCTGAAGGAAAAAATTACAGACAAACTGCGTATTTCATTAAATTGCCATACATAATTCAAGAGGTTTATGAAACAAATCAACCCATGCTGTATTTCATTTCCAGATACATGTATACAAAAAGAGTTCCGGTATACAGCAAGACTTCTTCCGTCAGTTTGCACTATTGGATTGACATATTTCTTACATAGAGGATGGTTATTTACTATCATTTCTATTACACACGTCCTTAATTTAACACCAGGAGGTGGTATGAGTTCGTAATCAGTCTCTGTAAACAACAAAGTCAGCTTTGACAGTTTTGTTAAATTTGAAAATTGGTCCATTTCTTCGGCAGTCATTTTTGCATTGTAAAATCTGATTTCAAAGGGAATATAGTCAGTAACATTATTACAAATTGCACAGTACATATTTTGGAAAATATTAATATTTTCATAGTCTACAACGGGTGGGCCATTTTCCATCATGTTGCCTTTCTGGCATTTTTCTTTAATGGTATTATCGTGATATTCAAAGGAACACATCGATATTGTCTGAAATCCTTTCTTTATGTTTTTCTGTGTATTTTGTGTTATACACTTATATCTATCTGGAGTAACGTTCGTGATCAAATTGTGTTTTTCACAACAATCTTTGTACTCATTACATTTTTCATCACAGTAGCAGTACCGACTTATACCTTCCGGTAATTTACACCCACCGAATGATAAACATTCATCTTCCAACATGTTCGTCTGTTCATCTGACTTGGTTGTTTTGCCTATTTTATTCCTATACATGTCAGTACCATTGACCTGAAATATACTTGTAGAAGTTGTATCAGACGTTGTTATTCCGTTTACATCATTCCATGACCCGTCAGTACTGGTTACTTGTTCCATACTATTATATATTGTATCGGATGTTGTTGTTTGATTTATCCATTTTTGTCCACGTACAAGAAGCCTTAAACGCAAAACAATAATTAAAGCTAAGATAAATAATGAAAATTTCATCGTTCCTGTTGGTTTTTTTTAAATTTCCTCATGAACACAGTTTTATACCAGATGATATAAACAGATTTTTTCTATTATTATGTGTATGTGAATAAACGTATTCTTATTTATAGTATTTATAAATTGCAGAACAAATCCTTTAATTGTGTATTGGTTGTTTATTAGTTTATCCATTATTGTCCTGTCCATTCGTTAATTTGAATGCAAAACTCCGCCATTGGGCGTAGTTTATTTTGTAACAAACTCCACCTTTTTAAACGTAGTTGAAAATGTGTAATGAAAAAGGGAGCGGCATATATATCAAAAACTATATTTTAGGTGGCACATTTAACAATTGTTTGGCATTTCAAACGGCTTCAATTTATTTTAATTTTTTTTGTTTACTAAGGGGACGACCATTTGATATTCTGGGGGGGGGGGGGGGGGGGCAGGAGGATTTGTTTTTGATCGGTTATTTATTTTTGTTAGCTGAGAGGACAGAATATTCATTTTCTGCACGATTGAAGCAAGATTTTTCATTTTCATTAAATCAACAAAAAAAATTGAGAGGGTTTTGTAACCGCTGAAGGCACAATAAGCTATAGAACTGCTGAGTTATTTATTTTCAATACATTGCAAGTCAGTTAATTTATTTTCAAACTACCAAAGAACAAACCATTCATTTTTGTGATTATCAAGGATGAGTTATTTATTTTCAAAATCCTCCTCCCCCAGAATATCAAATGGTCATCCCCTAATACTAAACTAATATTACAAACGCATAACCTTCATGTCATGACATTATTTCAAATGCACATTTATAACCTGATAGGTTGATAAAAATTAATAATTGACAATAACAACTGAAACATAAATAGAAAGATCTTTACCACTTTTTTATATCTAGATTAGTTTTCAAGATAAATAATAAAAAGGAATGATAAAATTGCAAATCAAATTCCTCATTTAAAAGTAACTAGAACACACCCGCGAAATCGCGGGCATGTTCATCTTATGAACTGTTGTAGGATGTTTTTTTATAAAAGATATTATGTATGGAGAATTACATAAAAGGTATCAAAAGCCCTCTCCCATTTTCCAAAGTCCGATATTTGTTTCCTTTCTGTTAAATTCAATTATATTCGTGTTTCTGGCCTACGACCACAATTATTGTTCTCCTTTGCTACAATGCTTCTTTTAGTAAAAGACAAGTTAAAAATTTGCACCGTTTCAAACATGAAATAAATGTAACCGCTTAAATATAGACCATCATTAGTCTAAAAATATGCTGACAATCCATCAGTGATTTTGTTTTTAGAGCCTTATTAACATGCCAATGGTAGGATTTGAATCATGTATAAATGACTAATACCGACTAAGGCAAATTTGAGAGGTTGTCGGAAGGGTCCTGATCCTGCTCCCGGGCTAAAAACCATGAAATCCCGAGATGCAGAATTTAAAGAAATTCATATCCAGAATTCGAAAAATATATTCCCAGATCCCGTAAAGATGAATCCCTTCATTTTTTCCAAATCAATATTTTCCCTTAACAATTTTTATGCCCCAATTATGGGCATTATGTTTTCTAGTCTGTGTATCCGTGTGCGTTCGTTTGTTCGGTCGTCCGTCCGTCCGTCTCTTCCGTCTGTCCCACTTCAGATAAAAGTTTTTGGTCGAGGTAGTTTGAATTATTCGAAAAACTAAGGATTTTCTTACCCCAGGAGTAGATTACCTTAGCCGTATTTGGCACAACTTTTTGGAATTTTGGGTCCTCAATGCTCTTCAACTTTGTATTTGTTTGGCTTTTTAACTTTTTTGATCTGAGCGTCACTGATGGGTCTTATGTAGACGAAACGCGCGTCTGGCGTATAAAATTATAATCCTGGTACTTTTGATAACTATTAAGATGAAGTTGAGCATGTTTTACTTATTTTATTATATATGCAAGTGTATGACCCCTTGAATATACATTTTAAAGAAAACTGTAAACAGAATCAGGGACTTTCTATACTAACATAGAAATTCCCTGACAGAATACGGAGAGTCTCTATATATTAAAGTAGTATAATCGTAGTTTACATGTAGATAAACGCGAAAAATATGTGTCCTCTCTTAGGAGGTATAAAAGCTGTGAAAAATATTTGTCCTCTCTAAGGAGGTATAATAGTTGTGAAAAATATTTGTCCTCTCCAAGGAGGTATACTATTTACGCTCTACAATTGGTTGTACTTGTGTCACATGTTTTACTTAGTTTAATATATATGCAACTGGTATGACCCCTTAAGTAGTAAACATTTAAAAAAAAAAACAGTAGACAGAATACAGAGAGTCTCTATAAATTAAAGAGGTATAATCGTAGTTTACATGTAGATAAACGCGAAAAATATTTGTCCTCTTTAAGGAGGTATAATAGCTGTGGTTCTTGTGATCTAAACACCATGATATGGAGAACGCTGTGATTGGCTTATCTATTTTTCATTTTGTTATATTCATGCAATTGGTTGTATTTGTGCATGTTTCAAACCGGAAGTCTTATCCATGACAAAAAGACAGTCTGATGACGAAATCATTTATTTTTCCTTTTTTGTCGTTTTTCTCCCAAAATAACTCAATTTGAATAAGCATAAAAATGGATGTCAAATGTGACTATGCATGTTACCTATAGGACACAGAGGCATGATGGTTGATTTATTGTGGAAGGAGGGAGAGAAGCGACACACAAAATGAGGTCTTCTCGTTTAAAAGTATAGATAACTTTCTTGATGAGTATGATGATGGTGTGTTTTCGGTTCCTCTTATATTCAACTTCATGTTTTCCGAAATGTTTTGTTATCTTTAAAATGTCATGCACATATCAAATGAAAAATTACGGGCAATAACTCTTTAGTTGAATCAACTTATTCTTTGGTCGTATTCGCATCTTAAATTACCCCCAGATTTTGGTGGGGTTCGTGTTGCTTAGTCTTTAGTGGGTTTTTTTGTTGTGAATTCTGTACTATTATTTGTTTGTTTTTCTTTTTCTTTTAGACATTGCGTTGTCATTTATTTTCAATATATGAGTTTGACTGTCCCTCTTGCATCTTTCGTCCCTCTTTTTGTAGATCTTGTATTGCTAGTATATTTTTTTTGCTATCTTTTATCACTTTCTGAGTAATATCCAAGGACGAAAATAAGTCATAAAGGGAATTACTGCAATATGGAGTCATCTGATAATTTTTGTGCAACTGAGAAGCAGTTGGTCTTAGGATCTTAGCAATGCTGGCCCTAGTCCGGTTTTCTCTATATATTATTTTTTTAAGGTACAATATACTTAATGTTTTTTACTCTTTTTTTTATTAACCAATGTTGCCATGTTGGTGGATTAACAGGTACAAATAGAATACAAAACCCCTATATAAGTGACCATAAGCATCTTTACTTTCGTATAGTCGGTTAAAAGGATAGATGATTTTCTTAAAAGTTTACTACAACTACGATGGAAACAAATTAGGCAGAACAAAGTCCTATTAAAAGGGAGAGGAGATAGAAATTGATATTAACGAGATAGATAACTTTTTGATTTATATTCATTTAACTTGGCAAAACAACGAGGTATTTCTTCAATAATGTAATAATAGAAAATCCAAATCGTAAACTTCGTGCTTGAACAATTCCCGCGGAAATGTGTGTAATCGTGGTTTTACGTAAGTAACGTATCGGACGTAAGTGTTATTTACACTATTTTTTCTTTATTTTCAGATATAGCTCTCCTTGTATCAAAATCTTTATCAAACCATAAGTTGATATAACAGTATAATTCTATGTGTGTATTAGCAAAATATTTAGATATAGATTTATCACAGGATTTTAATATGAAATCAAACTGGAAAAGATTAATTTTAAACAAATTAAAATTAAAGTATAAAAAATTATGGTAATTATCTTAAAACAATGACAGCAAAAATATGTCATTTGGACATAAACTTAGAACATACAGACTTTTAAAGAGAAAAAAAATGTTGAACCTTATTTGTCTATCATATATAGATCATAAAAATCTAATAATAAAGATGACAAAATTTAGAATTAGTAACCATGATCTAGAAATAGAAAGAGGTAGATACAAGGGAAGGGGACTTCAGGCAATGGATAGAATTTGTGTAATCTTTGTAAAAAAAGTAGTGGAAGAGGAACTTCAATTTTTACTCAAATACCATCTTTAGAGGGTGAGAGAGTTTCTATTATTTCCAACAAACTTAAAAGTGACAATTTATTTTCACAATTTAGATTATCAATCACAATTTATTTAACTTATGTCCAATGAAGATAGTCACATTTTTAATTAAGTCAGCAATTTAATTTTATAATTTAAATGTTGTTCGAAAACAACTATTACAAACTTAGTAAAGTTATAGATTTTACAGTCAAAAAGACAGAGGCTTAAATTAAATCTTCTTTTTTTTAGCTTGTTAATGTATGCTTATAAAACACCAGGGAAAACCAGAATATATAAATTCAGTTTCCTATACTTTTTAGGATCACTTTGTTTCTCCAAGTTGAAACATAATACATTGTTTTATAAATATACATTGGTCTGTGACTATTCATTTCTCTTCATTATAATCATTGTTTAATTGTATTCAAATCATAGTAATCATTTTGTAATCATTTGTACCAAATTTAACTTGACTGTGATTATTCTGCCTGTTATGTGCGGGTTTATTTGACAATAAAATATATTTTATTTGATTTTGATTTGATATCATAAGCGTGTACTATTTGCAATATTCGACATTTTGAAAGATAAATTCGATTTAAAAAAAATATTGCTTTACCGAATAAAACAAAGACTCTAAATTGTTATTGTGAAAATGTAATACGTGTTACCTTACATTCATTCGTACCTTGTAGGAAAGCTCTTTTAGCAAGATCACATTCGCGAAAAAGGAGGACGGGATTGTTGTTACGACGATCAGATCATATCAATTTCAATAAAATGCAACTTTTAAACAACATAATAGGCTTTGTTAAATATAGATTAATCTTTTTAATATCATTAAGACCCATTGGACCGACACACGAATACTAGTAATCCGACACATAATTATTGAGCAATACTTTGAATGAATAATATTTATATTTTAAGAGGATAATCCCCATAGTTTAAAATGATCCTACTGAGATTCCTCAAAATAATAACATATTAGAGTACATGTATTAAAAATTTGCTTAATGTTCAGTGGCAAATATTACATGCATGTTCAAAACAATTGTTAAATAAGTTCAATAGGTAAGTCCTGTAAAAGATGTCATCTGGGGTGAAAGAAGGTCAATGAAATTTGGACTGCCACTGGACAACGAAAGCATATTGAAGGTGGACAGGAATTTGCCCTGCTGCATATTCAGACAAAAGGCCACCGACGGCCTCTCAAAGAGTTGTTGCAATAGTTATTAACCTGCAGAGATCATGGCACTCTCTTTCTATACATGCTATATGAGGCATCCGATTAAAGGTGACCAATCTTACATTTGTTGAAAATTAAACATCCCGCACAATTTTACTACCAATGGTTTTATTATTTTTACTGTATCACATAAACATTATCCGTTGTGATGACTGACTTGCACTTCTGGTGACATTTTCTTAGTGAGAATGTGTTCACATATGGAACATATCTTGTCCTTATGTCCCACGTAAGTGTCATCAATAACTCCTGAACCACTTTACAGAATTTTGTAAATCATCGATACAAACTTTATCTCATGATGTATTTTTTCAAAGGACAATTTACAAAGTATTACGTCCATAATTAATACCATAACATGCATGTTGGGAAAAACAACTTTTTATAAATGCATGCAAAGTATTTGATGCAGTATGATCTATTGTTATAGGTATCTAAAAATGGATCCCACCAGAACACAAAGACTAAGTCTATGAGGAAAATAAAGTTTTAGATCAACGACTAAAAATTGTCATGAACAGATAAAATATGAGATAGAGATAGAACTGGTATGAAAGGTGACAGTAGAACATTGAAATAATTTGAAAGGTAGGTATATATATAGTTTTACACTCAATTATGATTTTTTTAAAGTAAGTATTTGCAGTTATTCCTATAATTTTATTTCAATATCATGAATGTTGTAGTGTGTTCATATGACAACTAACCAACAACGAGCAAGTTCAAAAAAATAAAGAGTAGAAATACAATTCTTCAACAATTGAAATATATCATTAAAGTTAACAAAGAAGTCTACGGGAAGTACATATCCGTACACACAACTTCTCATTTAACTGTTTCACAGATTGCATTGATATTGTGCTCGAATAATCAGATTATATTAATACATATGTGTTTTGTTGCTGATCCAAAGATGTCAGAGTGTTACAGCAGGACATAGTTGAACTTAGGAACCTAAAGGAAATATAAACAAAGATCTCCTTCTCTGTAACCGAATAACAGATTTAAAAGATAGTAATTTATTATAATGAGAATTTCCACTGGTACTAATAATGAAAAAATTCACAAAAAGAATACTTTTATTTAATTTTTAAACTATTGCATATGTATAAAATGATAAAAAGTTGTAGGATTGTCACTAAGATAACTATCCACCAAATTTGAGACGATGTGAATGTGAACAATAATATACAACTGTGCAGACTTCAACAATGAGAAAACCCATACCGTATTGTCGGCTACAAAAGACCATGACATAAACAATATATGAAACAATTTAATTCAGAAAAATTAACGACCTAATTTATAACAAAACAAATTAAAAATGTTAAAAGTGCAGCCCGTATTGAAAACATGGATATTTGCCATGAACCCAGACTTGGTACGCTAAAATTCTTCTCCAAATCGTATAAGATCAGGCCCTGAAGTCATACAAAATTTTACCAGTGCCCGGAGAAAAAAAATCGTGGTCGAAAATTGAAATCCAGCATTTTGATTGGTTTATTTGTTGATTTTGGAGTTTGCGTAAATAACTGACTCGAAAGTTTAATGACTTCAAGGCCAGTTTTCAAGTAGGTAAATCAAACATTGTTCCATTTTTTTTCTTTCATTTTTCTCCCTGTATAATATAAACCTTGTATAATTAACGTTATACCACCTTTAGCAATGCATGTACACTGATTCACATTATGTCATGGTTGACCTATGTTTAATCTTATTATTGGACTTTAACAAAATGATAAATGTTATAATCCACTTTTTCCTTTCCAGAAACAAGTTGGCAAAGATATATATCACATGCATAGGAAGAGCAATGGAAAATAACATTGAAGCAGAATTATGAAACAGTTATTAAAAAAACCCATTAAATTGAGAGAGAGAAAAACTCATTTTTTTACTTTTTAATGCTGTTCATTCTTAAGATTACTGTTTATTGTATTTCGATTGAAGTTATTGCAGTTGATAAGAAGATAGAACAAAAAATTGAGTTCTTCAGCTTGTTTTATTCAGTCAATAAAAATTAATTTTGAAAAGCAAACCATATATGTTTAAAAATCAAAAAGGTTAATTATGTACCAAATGACCTCCGTCAGACATTTATCAGTCTGTTGGAAATCTTTCTTTAAATTTTTATGCTTATTTTACAAAATGTACCTTTGTTTGTATGTCTATAAGATTCAAATCAATCAGAGATTTCTGAGGAACTACAAACCAAGAGTTTCTGAAAGTCATCAGTCCTCATGTGAACATGCTATACTGAGTAATGTAGTTCTCACCCTTTCAACTCCCCGTTAACGGGATGCCTAAATATTGTAGCACTAAATTTCATATATTCTTTTCGTAAAATACGCTCTGCAGTTTTATAGGAAAGAGTACAAGAGTTATGCATACATGTATTTAAGTTACTATTCACAATACACTCATTACAAGTGAAAGAAATTGCAGCATGATTAATGTATACAAAAAAAAAGAAATCTGTCAATAAATGTATTTAACCATTAAAAATCTTACATTGAGCATATGATTGGAAATTTATTTATGAGAAGTTAGACTAAAAAAAGTGGTCGTATTCTGAATATTCGCGCAGCTCACAGTAAAAGGAGAAAAACATACACTGTTCAGTCTGAAGGTACCTGTTCATGTAGGGGGACATGTCTTATAGCAGATTCTCTCCTGGTGGTGAACTAGCATGTTAAAAAGGAGCACAGTGCATTATTGGTCTAGTTCTGTACAAAATATGTTAATTACATTGTATTTATATCTGAGTATCATGTCCTCTTCCTGCACTTAACTTGCCACTGGATCACATAACATCAATCCATCCACCCATCTTCTCAAAAGTAATATATCGAGTTCCAATGTTCAATATGTTCTGATTTGACTCAAGCAAGATATAAATACATGTAATATGGTATTGTCAAATAGAAGTATTAATAAGTATTAAAAACATAAACCTTGTAGACCACACAAGATGCAATTCTGAAAATAAATATGACATAAAGCCATAATATTTAAAAAAAAAAAAAAAGCTAAAGTAACTGTCGAAGAGCTGGATCTAAAGCTGAACCACTTCAGGACAACAAAAATCAGAGAAATAAAAAAAAACATAACGAAAACATTAAAATGTCACGATAAAGAAAATGAATGGAAATGGGGTAAGTGTCAAAGAGAACAATTAACCCACCCCAAATATACAAAACAACTAGGCATCACTATACAGATACAGTCTGATTTAAAAAGTGTTATAATGAAACACTACTGAAGAAATTAGTAACGAAACACTACTTACGAAATCAGTACTGAATCATTACTGACGAAATCAGTACTGTCAAAATCAGTACTGAAACAGTTCTGTCAACAACAGTACTGACAAAATCAGTACTGAAACAGTACTGTAAACATCAGTACTAAAACAGTACTGTCAAAATCAGTTCTAAAACAGTACTGTCAAAATCAGTACTGAAACAGTACTGACAAAATCAGTACTGATTTCATTGAAAGTATAACATTATAAGTTTTCAGTCTTTCCTTACAGTACTGATATGCTCAAGGGTAGAAATATACCAAAAAAGTGTTGGTAAATTATTGGTAGTGTATACAAAAGGAAATTTCAGATGGCAAATTACTCTATTAAATCCTTGTTTTGTTTTGTTTTGAAATTTTGTTTGAAGGAAAAGAGATAGTTTGCAAAGATAAAAAAAGTAATAAATATATAAAAAGAAAAACCGTCTACAGGTTCAATCAAAGGACAACATGAATGAGATCGATAAAAAATATATTTACTTTTGTAAACCTTCACGCCCATAACACATGTAAATATAGAAATATATTCTTTAAAACAGCTTTAAGTGTCATTTAAAAGTATAATCTTGGTATAATTATCATAAGAGGTGATATGAATGCTAACGCTCAGGATAAAATTCGAACATAACAGCCCAGGCCATGTGTAATTTTCCAACAATCTATGGCTTTGATGAATTATTTCTTAATTAGATTTGACTTATTTGACAATATTGAACAAAAACTGAAAAACAAAAACAAAAAAGGTCATTAGACATTCATTTCCTTATTTGATACATTGCTTAATGTTTAATCACTGTAAAAATTGAAAGATAGTAATATGATTAAAACAATCTGGGCTGTACATTAGTATCAATGTATTTACTTATAATGCCTCTCTCTGAATTTGATTTAAATAATTTGAATTCATATTTGATTCAAAGTACTTTTTATTAAATATTATTCTTTTTATTTTTGTTTGTGTGAAACCTTCTTAATTTGAAGATAGATAAATTTTTAATTAAATAAAAATATTTAATTCCATCTCGGATGCTTTCGACATTACTCTTTACCTTTCGACATCACTCGTTACCGGTCTGTATAAAAATGTGTCGTTCGTAATTCATACGCATTTGATTGGTTAATAGAAATACCTGTTCACTTCAGGTAAATTTTCATATAAATATTTCCTGGTCATTTTAAAAAGTTAACTGGTCAATTCAACACGTTTAATTTAAATTTTAGGTTACAACTAATCTGCTGAAGTTTGAAATAGTGTTTTGTTTTATATGATGATGGATAATATTGTAACAGTGTTGTCTATGAATGTAAGACACGGTGGGTATGGTTGTCCTGCGAGAGAACGTACTGTGCTGGTGATTCGGTCCTGACGGGTGCTGGTGATCAATGAAAAAATGTAAACAAAGACGAAAATTATGATTTTTGACGTTTTCACTCATAAAAAATGGGAGAAAACAGTTGAGATTTATCAATTTCGTTTCTTATGGGTTCATATACAAGCCATTGAAAAATTGACCCTCTAAACTGTTTTAGAGTTTTAGTAAGCGTAACACAAAAATGCTCATTTTCAGAAAATTTCGAAATGAAAAAATAAAACAAAAATACTCATAGAGTCCGCTTTCTATACCGCAATCCACACCACAAAACAATTTTGTGAAAAAAACATTGCAATTTATTAAAATTTAGCATTTTCTCAAATTATTCATGTCCTGATACTGTGCTGGTGGGTCCTGTCATTGTGCTGGTGGGTCCTGATACGGTGCTGGTGATTTTTGGATAAGAAGTTGGTCATATTTGAAACAAATGTTACAAAATCAATAAAATTAGCCAGATAATTGTTGCCAACAGGATCTATGACTCCTATTTTAGCTCTTGTGCATCCATTTGGCTGTTTAATATGTGTTTTCAAGTGATCTAAACTTGTATTACATAATAACATAAAAGGCCAACATCTTTCGTCCAATATCAGATAACAATATATAGTATGTAAAATAATTTAAAAATTCCACAATACTATATAATTCATTTTATGTGTCAATTTGTTTTGAAAAAAGTCGAAAAGAAGAGATTTCTTTTAATGTCATAATTATCTGTCGCTTTCTAGATCTATGCTTAGCATTTATTTCAGATGACATGGACTCATCACCCTGATGACCCTGCTGCCTTCAATAAATTTATCCGTATACATATATTAATAGATAAACAAAAGGCTGCAACTGGTATTTTTGTATTTAAAATGATTCGTTATAACGAGAATATTTGCGGTGAATGGAAACTGTGAGGGTCGAAATCTTAAATTGCTTATAAATGATGCTGGACCCAGTTTCGTTATCTTATGTGAATTTTCTGAAATGTGCAAGGTAGATAGACATTTTGATTTTGTTTGCTCGGTAATGAACCATTGTGTTGATCCCATGCTAAACATAAAAAAAAATCTGTACAAAGGTCTGTGAATTTTCTACAAAAAAAGTGATTTTATTTTCACTAAATTCTCTATTTCTACTAAATACAATAATGAACTATAAATAATAATGCTTTGCAAGAAGTTTCCCCTTGATATATGTACAAAATTATATCTCTTTTATTCATTGTCTGTGCTGTTTTGATACTATTGCAGTTTGCACATTTCGGAATTGACAGGCCACAGGAGGGGTCATAAACCGTACACGAAAAGATAAAATATTGATATAAGTACTTAATTTGCATCTTTGAACCCCCACCCTGGCTTGTTTTTTTAGGAGCCTGGGGTGTCTAAAAATGGTCGATTACAGACAGCCGAGTACGCATTTTACTTTCCAGGCGTGTTATTTTTGATTGTTAAAGTCCTGAAAACGGATAGATGGAAACAAAAATGTTTGATATATCTGACTTTAGATTCAGTTTTTTTTAAATATAAATTCAGGCTATATTTTAATATAATAATTCTATGAATTCACAATATAAAAAAATGCAGAAAAAAAATGAATGAAGTGAAATATCTTAGTAAGGAGTCATTACTACGGAGATGGTGTGTTTGACACACAAAACTTAAAAGCTTAATGATATTACCAATATTAAAATAAAAGTGTATTTTAGTTGGGTATTTTTTTCTATTTACTCATTTTCAATTATAATCTAGGCACATTTTATTTTTATTCATGAAAAATATTTAAATATAGAAAAGAAGGACACATTGTTCACTTCCTCCCCCGTAATTCTTTATAAAAATATTTAATTTGAAATGAAAAAGCTAAGAAATCTTAGTTTTGTTAGTGTTCTCGTCTTCACTCTCTGACATATTCTAGCCTGCCCTTTCATAGAATAGTGATTTTTTTTAGTGTTCTATCGAACTTTCGAAAGAAAAAAAACCTGCTAACCGTTTAGACAAAACAAATTGTTGGAAAAATCTTACAGCAAGTGATTCTTAATAGCTATAAGATACATTTTTCTTTTACAACTTTTAAATCTTACGAGAAACTATTCCAAGCTTTCACTGTAACCTCGCTCTAACTTATGGGTTATTGTTGAAGGTCGTACGATGACGTATGGTTGTTAAAACATACTTTCTTTGGTTTCTTATGGAAATTTGTCCATTGACCACATCATCTACTTTATATAAGTATTGTATAAATTACAACGTATTTTGGTGATCTTGCAAAATGATCGTGATCCCGAAAATCGTAAACATATTTTCTTATCTTAAAAGGGGTCAAGAAGGGTTCCATTAACAGGCCAATAAATTAATTTAAAAAAAAGATAAAAAAAAATAGGGGTATTTTTTCTCTCATAAATAGATTCACAACAATGTCAATTTCAAGAAAGCAGACAACAGCTAATTAGTCAATAACAGTACAGCGTCAATGATCTTGAATATATGCCACTTTTAACTAAAATATAAAAGCACAGAACCAGGACATAGGAGCACAGAACCAGGACCGTTTTTCTTATCACCAGCACAGCGTCAGGACAATTCCGTTTAACGAACTTGCACGACTTTTGCAATATAATATTGTTGTAATATACTATGCATGGTACTTATGACACATCAGAGAAAAAATAAGCAACAAAACAGTCGTTTTATTGCCGTTCTGATACAATGTAAACAAACCCACCAGCACAGAATCAGGACCCACCAGCACCCGTCAGGACCAAATCACCAGCACAGTACGTTCTCTCGCAGGACAACCATACCCACCGTGTAAGAGGTCTTTTTTTTCTAATGAAAAAAAGAGAACAAATGTTTTTGATTGGGCGAAGGGCAAAAATACTACAGTAATTTGCTTTCAAGAAACCCATAGTAATAAAGATATTGAAAACAAATGGGAAAAGGAATGGGGAAATACATGTTTTTTCAGTCATCATAGTAACAAAAGTGCAGGTGTCAGCATTATGTTCAAATTAGGTCCTGATTTTGAAGTGCATAATTCTATTATTGATATAGATGGTCGTTATATTATTTTAGATTTATCCTTGTCAAGTCAACGCATTACTTTTGTTTGTTTGTATGGATTTAATACTGATGAACCTTCATTTTTTAATGACATATATAACAAAATGGCATCATTTTCAAATACTAGCTTTTTATTATGTGGGGACTGGAATGTTGTACAAGATACAAACATTGACACTTACACAATATTAGTCATAATAGAAACCCAAACTCACGAAAAACGATTGAAGAAATAGTAGAAAGTCTCGAGCTATTAGATCCTTGGTGGACCTGTTATCCAAATGAAAGAAAAATATACATGGCGTCAAAGCTCACCCATAAAACAATGGCGGCTTGATTTTTTCTAGTCACAGAGGATCTGTTTTCACTCATGAAAAATACTAACATTATTCCTAGGTATAAGACAGATCATTCTGCTACAACGTTCACCTTTTCTGCCAGTTAAGCAAAGCGGGGAAAGGAATATTGGAAATTTAACTCCCAACTGTTGCGAGATAGATTTAGACTATATCAAAAAAGTTAAAACATGTATAAATGAAAGTATTTTAGAATATTATGAATCAGGCAACATAGATGATCTGTTAAATGTTAAACTCGCATGCAATGATCAAGTATTTTTTGTGTTGATAAAAATGAAAATTAGATCTTTGCCTATTGGTTACAGTATTCAAAAAGCTAGAGAGGAAAAAGCGGCAACACTTTTACTTGAAAATCAAATTCAAAATTGGAAAATCGTCTCCTGATGGTCAAATTCATGCAGCTTGAACCCAGAAAAGTTAGAATTAGAAAATATAAGAGAAAGATAATTGAAGGTGTTTTTTTAAGATCCAACGTTAACTGGCAAGAGAATGGGGAAAAGTGTTCAGATATTTTTTTGTGTAATAATATAATAATAATGAAAATTTATAGAGCGCCCTATATAAAAAATAAAAATTACTCTAAGGCGCTGTACATTCAGAATGGTAATAAAAACGAATCAAAGACAAAAACATAAAACCTACACTGTGTTAGATTCAAGTACTTACATAAAATATAAAACAAAAATGCCTACCATAATATAAAAGGTCCATTAAAAAAACAAACATTGTAAACAACAATGTTTTTGTAAATTGGAAAAGAAAAAATTTATTAGAAAAACGATAACCGAGCTCAGACGAAAAAGGAAAACATATATCAGATCACTCTAGAGTTTTACAAGAAGAAATTAATTTTTTGAAAACATTATACTCAAGTTAAAATCTGGAATGTGATGATGAATCCTTTTTCAAGCACAATGTTAATATGACAATGGAATATGACAGTTCTTGTCTATTCGTTTTTGATGTGTTTTGTTATTTGATTTTGCCATGTGATTATGGACTTTCCGTATTGATTTTCCTCTGAGTTCAGTATTTTTGTGATTTTACTTTTTAAACTCACAGAAGAAGAGAATGATTTGTGTAAGGGTAATATTTCTTTTAACGAAGGTGCAGAATCTCTAAAATCTATATCAAATGGAAAGAGTCCAGGCTCAGATGTAGAATTTAACAAGTGTTTTGGCGAGATATTGGACCCTTTTTCTTTTTAGATCATAATATTTTGGCTATGAAAATGTGGAATTTTCTAAATTTCAGTATCAAAGTGTCATTACATGTATTCCAAAAGAAGATAAAGATAGAAGTTATCTAGATAATTGACGCCCAATTAGCTTAATGAATACCGACACCAAGATTGTTTTACCATCTATTATCTGTGACTGTCAGAAAGGCTTTCTAAAGGATAATTTATGGGTGAGAAAACGCGTCTTTTATATGATTTTATGCACTATTTAGAAAAGCATAACAAAACTGGTATTTTACTACTAGTAGATTTTGAAAAGGCTTTTGATTCTATTGAATGTTTTTTTTTTTTTTTTTTAAAGCATTGAAGAGTTTCAATTTCGGGTCATCTATATGCAGATGGTTTGAAGTATTTTATTTGAAAGCGTCAAGTTGTGTTATAAATAATGGCCATCTTTCAAGCTTCTTTAATTTGGAGAGAAGCTGTAGACAAGGCGACCCCCTCTTCCCTTATCTTTTTATTATAGGGGTTGAGTTACAAAATTTACCTGGGTTAAAAATTATTTCTTCTAAAACTAAAGCTGTGTGGGTTGGGAATAAAAAGTATTCAGATCTGATTATCTGTTCTGATTTAAAACTTCAGTGGTGCTATTTAAATCTTAAAATAACTGGGGGAATCGAATTCTCTTTAAATCTTGACAGTATACCAGAAATTAATTTCTTTAAAAAGATGAAGGAAGTATCAGGCATTCTTAAGAGTTAGCAACATAGAAAATTAACCCTAATGGGAAATATCACTGTTATCAAGAATTTGGCACGTCCAAAATTAATTCACCTGTTGACTGCACTACCCAACTTGCCAGAATCAAAATTAAATGAATTAAATACTTTATTCTTTCTATTCATATGGAATGGAAAACCTGATCGAATTAGACGAAGTACTTTAATCGGAGATATTCCACAAGGAGGTTTTAAATATGATTAATATACATTATCTTAATATATACCTTAAGGCTGGATGGATAAAGAGGTTTTCATCCAATTTATATGGTAGTTGGCGGAGAAATAGTATTGTATTTTCAAAAGGAGAATCTCAGAGAAATCTCTGATAGTCTTAGCAATCCTTTTTGAAAGGATGTATTTTTTTAGCTTTCATGTAGCAAGGCCTTCTACCAATATTTCTGTTCAAGATATTTTGTCATTAGATATTTTAAATTTTGCACCTCTAGTAGATTTTCCGTACTTTATTTAGTGGCAGAGAAGGGGGGTGCAGTCTTTGTTTCACCTTATTAATTTACAGACTAAGGACTTTTGTAATTTTTATCAGATAGGACCAAGACTTCAAACAAATATTATGGTTTCATTGCAAACATTCCAAAGTATATAAGAGATATATTAAAGAAAGATTGATCATGTAAATTTTGAAACTTTTAACTGTATTGATAATTTTTTGGAAAGATTATTGTGTAACTAAAAGGCAAAGTTTGTATACAAAGATCTTCTTGACAGAAATGTACAACTGTCAACAGAAAATTTCTTACAATGGGAGTAATCACTAGGTATTGAAATTGCAGATTGGTCAGAAGATTATATTATTTTAAGAAAATCATGTACAGACACTTATTTAAAAACTATTCAATACAAATTTTCACATATAATAATTGCAACTAATACTTTCTTGTATAAAGTTGAACTTAAATATTCAAAGCTTTGTACTTTTTGTGAGGGTTCTGATGAAACCATGGAGCATTTTTCTATGAATGTCCAATAACACATTTTATATGGCAATCTTTTTCACGAAAATTGAAAAGATATCTTATGAACTTTACATTATCTAAGAATCACTTTTTTCTTGGTATTTAAAATGAGAGTTTGCTGTTGAATTTGAACATTATTATTGCAAAGAACTATATATATACAAATGTAAATTGTATGAAAAGAAACCAATTATTATAGGGCTAATAGCAAAAAATAAGAAAATATCAAGAAAATGAACATTATATATAGCAAAAAAAATGGTACCACACCTTATTTTCAAAAATTCTTGGCCCCAGTAGATAACACTTTTATTGATTAGTCACCACTACTGTTGATTTAAATCATGTAAAATTAAAAAAAAATGAAACTTACAGATCAGATCTTTACAAAAATAACATGTTTCTTTGCAATACACAAGTTGATATGTTATGTTAATACCAGTGCGAGAGTGTGTGTATGTGTGTGTGATTGTTTCTTTTCCACTTTTAATTATAATGTTGATATTTAAATAATATATATTCACATTGAAAGGGAAAAAAATATAGTCAATTTGTTGTTGTATATATATATAAATATATCAATCACCTTAACACCATGATCAGGTGGTGATGTAAAGGGATTGTAAAAGCCTGACTACTGAAAAACAAACAAAAAAGTTACTATTTTTTCACAATTTATTTGGCTAATGTCACATTGATAATTAAGTCAGCAATTTAGTTAATAATTTAAATGTTGTTCGAAAACAACTTTTACAAACTTAGTAATGTAATAGATTTTACAGTCAAAAAGACAGAGGCTTAATTTAAATCTTCTTTTTTTTTTTTTTTTTAGCTTGTTAATGTATGCTTATAAAACACCAGGGGAAAACCAGAGTATATAAATTCAGTTTCCTATACTTTTTGGGATCACTGTGTTTGTCTACGTTGAAACATCATACATTGTTTTATAAATATATATTGGTGCGTGTCTATTCATTTCTCTTCATTATAATCATTGTTTAATTGTATTCAAATCATTGTAATCATTTTGTAATTATTTGTACCAAATTTAACTTGTGATTATTCTGCCTGTAATGTGCGTCTTTAGTTATTAATAAAAACATATTTGATTTGATTTTGATTTGATATTAAAAATTTCGATAAAAATGTTACTTTTAAACAACATAGTAGGCTTTGTTAATTATAGATTAATCTTTTTAATATCACATACAAAAGGAAATTTCAGATGGCAAATTACTCTATTAAATCATAATTTGGTTGACGGAAAACATATGGTTTGCAAAGAACAAAAAAGTAATAAATATAAAAAGAAAAACCGGCTACAGGTTCAATCAAAGGACAACATGAATGAAATCGGTAAAAAATACATTTACCTTTGTAAACCTTTACGCCCAAAACACATGTTAAGATAGAAATATATTCTTTAAAAAAGCTTTAAGTCTCATTTAAAAAATATAGTCTTGGTATAATTATCATATAAGGTGATATGAATGAAACGGTTAATAAAAAGGATAGAAAAAGTTATAGAAAAGATCAACAAAAAATAAACAATAAGACAAATGGGTTAAAACTCTGATAAAAAAAAACTAGGGAACAAAGGAAATTGATATTTCAAATTAAACAACAGGGGCCGGTTTCACGAAGCTATCCTAAGACATGTCATAAGATATATCTTAGGACATGTCTTATGATCCTCTTATGACTATCCTAGGACATATCTCAGACCTCGTCCCGAAGCTGTCTTAGGATGATCTTAGCTAAGACATCCTAAACCTGTCGCAAGTTCTATAAATTTTCAAATATAAATATGATTTACGTAAAAAAAGCATGTAAATGAAGTATGTCTAACCATAAATTATTTCAACGTTTTGATTAATATAATGACATAATTTGCAAAATAAATATAAAAAAATAAAAGTAATTTATATATATATAAGTAATTTATATATAACATTTAACAATACATCAATATAAATATGAAATTTTTAATGCAAAATTAAGAAAAAAAAAGAAAAAAAATGATGACATTATTTTGGTACAAGTGAGTTGAATTCAATTTCGACTTTATTGGTTATAAAAAGGTAAAGGGATAACATTGTGCAATCTCGATATCAATCGAATTTTCATTGTTGACAAATCATGATAATCCGTCAATCTAGAATTATAATGCAATATTTTTAAAACAATCAATTTCATTGGTCAATATCTATTTCAGGCTTATGCTTAAATTTCACGTTTTACTAGGTCGCAACCGCATAACAAATTCATACGCGTCGCACTTGTTTTGTTTTGCATAACAATGGCTGACCTAAATACCTCTACTTTTGACAACAATGACCCGAATGACGAGAATAACTCACAGAAAGAACTATTTTTGTTAATGCCTTTAGTGTTGCCAAACTTTAATTTAGAAACAAGTTTATTAGAAGGGTTAGAAGAGGACCAAACGGCAGATACGGCAGAAAACCCACCAGTCAACACAACAGCAGACGACGCCGACAGATTGCAATTGTCAACGGAGAATTGCACAGCTGATCAGTCTACTAGTATGAATTCAAATCCCATGGAAGTAGACTTGGTTGCAGCTTATGTTTCTCGTAGGTGTCAAACAAATTCAAGCAGAATAAAACCTGCACAGCTTTCTCCATAACACCTTATCTCTTCTGTTATGCCCCCCCCCCCTTTTCTTTTTTTTTGTTACTCCTCTTAAAAGTCTTTAAAAATCTATGTTTTTAATAAGTGGAATAAACCTTACCATGCAAGTCAAAATAAATATATAAATACATATAAACTTGCAAATTTTCAAATAAAACCACTTCATTTTAATTCAGCATAACATTGGGCTGCGAAAAAAAGGAGTGAAACACAAAAAATACTATTTTTAAACCTGAAATCCACCTTCCATATAAGAGATACATGTAATTGTATTGTATTTAAAGCTTGGCCTTTCGTAAAATTTAGGAGATAACTGTATTGTATTTTAAGCTTGACCTTCGTAAAACGTCGATTTTACTGTCGCAAATTGAGTTTACCTAGCGACGCGACAGTAAAATCAAGTTTTACGAAGGCCAAGCTTATAATACAATACAGTTATCTCCATTCTAATGCCACATATTAACATAAATTTCATTTAATAAATATTTTGGCTTGAAAATGCCATAAATGAAAAATTCCGCGAAACTGGTTTTAGCATTTAAAAAATGT
The DNA here is from genome assembly GCF_036588685.1 of Mytilus trossulus. NCBI lineage: Eukaryota > Metazoa > Mollusca > Bivalvia > Mytilida > Mytilidae > Mytilus > Mytilus trossulus. The sequence goes on from NC_086384.1 coordinate 25,715,074, forward strand.
GACGTCATATGTATGCTCTGGTTGTCAAACATGAATACAAAACGTATTTCTACCTGTCGTACGCTTCAGAATGGTTTCAATATAGACCAAAAAAAAGATTTTGAGGCTCAAAATGTGACTATATCTTGGTTTTTTTTTTAGAAATTACGAGGAAATTACGTACCCAAAAAATATAAAATTCAAAATGGTGGCTTTCTTAGTTACGGACTGGTAGAACGTGGAATCTAACCCCTCAAAATATTTGTCAACGTCCAATGAAAATTGTCGTTACAAACTTATTGCACTGGAATGGGTGATACTGTATTGTATTGGAGGATTTGCGGGTAGGTAAACCGGGGTTTTTACTGTTGCAAACTGAGTTTACCTGGCGACGCGGAGAGGAGACAGGTGAACAGATATTTGCACCCCCAGTTTACCCGGCTAGTCCCTAAATACAATACAGTTATCTCCATTCTAGTGCAATTGTCTCTAAACTTTTACGAAGGCTTAAAATACAATACAGTTATCTCTATTTTAATGCAGCATATTAAAACAAATACCATTTAACAAATATTTTGGTGTAAAATGACATAAATGATAAAGTCCAGGGAAACTGTTGCATTGCCTTTGCCACTTAACAATGTGACGTTATATGTATACTCATGATGCCAAACATAAATTAAAACTAGACATATTTAAATTATACCGTTTGAATGCTTTAGAATGCCTGAATGGCTTCAATGTTGACAAAAAGAACATTTTGAGGCTAAAAATGTGACTTTCAATGTTTATCTTGTGAGAAATGAAATACATTGTATCAAAAGAATGTTGGAAATAAAAATGTTTGCTTTCTATTAGGCATGATTAGTTTACATTTGTAGTAACGAACAGATAGAAGTGGAATTTACCCGTTCAAAGTATTTGTCAACTTCCAAAGACAATTATTGTTACAAAAAATCGCCTTAAAAAATAAAAAAAATAAAAAGCTTTGTTACAAACGTACTGTTGCAAATAAGATAAAGCATGTACATGTATCTTTGTTTATCTGTTGCAGTGGACCCCTTGATTGACCCTGAGAGTGATGTTGACTTGATAGAAGCTGTCAACATACTAGAATCACAGAAAGAAAACAATGCTGTTCTTCAAAGCCGCTTTGCGGAACTAGATGATGAGGAAATGGAGTTGATTTTAGATGATGCCAACAGCAAAGGAACCAAAAAAATGACCAAATATGGAGTCAAAATATTCAAACGTACGTTATCTGATGGACAAAAAATTTTAAGAAAAGATATGTAAATTGTATATGAATTTCATTATAATGATAAATACCACTAGAGATTATAAATCATACAAAAAAGTTTATATTTTCCTGCTATTGACCTATTGTTGTATATATATATAGTCAATATGTAACCATGGCAACAGGCAATATCTTTGAATACTCTTATTTAGATTGATTTGACGCATGTATCAACATGTACATCATCGTTAATGTAGATCTTGTATCACAAAATTGTAAATCAGCTAGCTGCTATTATGAACCAAGCACACATTCTGTAAATCATACAGTTAACTACATGTACATTGTACATGTATAGGAGGAAGTTTATATCCAAAGTAGGAAAGCTTTTTCTGCACATTCAGTCTCCATTTTGATAACTCTCATTTACCAATAAAGCTCACTATATTCTGATCATTCATCCACCATTATTATTTGCACAATTGAAATCTTCACACTATTTTTCATTTTCATCTTTGAAAGGCGTGGTCATGAAAACCAATGTAAATTTTCAGAAAACACTTTTGCAATTTAAAAAGATATTAGCGGTTTATTCTATATTCTTAACTCGGTCCAAATATCACCATCTCCTTGCTTTCCCTGTTCTTTCAATCACAAAAGGTGATCTTGAGAAACTACAAAATTCAAATATGTTGTGTCTTGAAAACCAAAGATGTCTACAACGCAAAGTTTGGTTTGACATGCATAATGCTAAGTTTTAGAAGGCACAGTCGTGAAAACCATCTTGAATTTTTAAAGAACACTTTTCAATTTAAAAGATAGTTGCGTATATTCTATATCTTTAAATAGGCCGAAATATCACCATCTCCTTGCTTTCACTGTTCACATGATTATGTTGTGGTTCAACATTAACTCTTTCGGCAAATAAGGCATGCAGAACCAAAATGTGCTGTGTGGCCATACATATATGATCGTCACTTGTTACTGAAATTGAAAAAAATATCACATATTACTACTGTATTATATATATATAACTACTTTGGTATGCAAGACGAGAACAATTATTGCTGTACAATATTAAGTTAAAACAAATTAGGAGATAACTGTATGGTATTTTCAGCTTGGCCTTCGTAAAACCTACATTTTACTGTTGCAAATTCAGTTTTCTTGGCGACACGTAGAAGAGCTAGGTAAACAGATAATTTGTGACAGTAAAATCAAGTTTTACGAAGGCCAAGCTTAAAATAAAATACAGTTTACTCCATTCTAATGCAGCATATTAAAATAAATACCATTTAACTAATATATTGGCGTAAAATGTGATGAATGAGAAAGTCTGCGAAACTATTGCATTGTCTTTAGCATAAACTCGTATACTCACGATGTCAAACATAAACTCAAGACATATTTATTGCCAACCACTCAAATGGCGACAGTAAAACCAGCGGTTTACTGTTGCGAATTCTCAAATACAATATATGGTTTTAATATGCAACCTAACAATAAATGTACCATGTGTACGTCAAGCTAAAAATACATTTAGCATGTTGAAGTAACTCCACTAGAATCACATAAAAAAGGCCATAATTTTTCCAGATCTTAAAGTTACATAAAAGCCGTAAATCTTTACCAGTCCTTCAATTACATTAGAATAATAAACAGCTTAAAGGAACCTTTTATCTCTATTTTTTAGAATGGCTTGCTGACAGAAACAAAGATGTCAACTTTGAAAACTTCAGCACAGAAATGCTCAACACTTCTTTACGTGAATTTTACACTCAAGTCAGGACAACTGATGGGAACTTCTACTCAAAAAGTACTTTTGTTGGAATCCGTGCTTCCATAAGCCGCCATTTAAGAAGCCCTCCCTATAACCGTCCAGAATCTCTTATGGAAGATAAATCGCTTTATACCTCAAACCAAATGTTTACTGCAATGTTAAAGAAGTTACAGCGGGAGGGACTTGACAGAACAAAACACCACTCTTCAATCGCAGAAGGCGATCTCGAAAAATTAAGAAATTCACATGTGTTGTCTCTTGAAAACCCAAGAAGTCTACAACGCAAAGTTAGGTTTGACATTATGCTAAGCTTTGGGAGGCGTGGTCGAGAAAACCAACGTAAATTTGCCGACAACACTTTTGCAATTCAAAGAGATAGTCGCGGTGTAGAATATGTTGAATTTCAAATGTCAGAAACAACTAAAAATCATAAAGGGGATCAAACAGACGATGACTCCGCGTCGCCAGGTAAACTCAATTTGCGACAGTAAAACCCCCGGTTTACCCCCGCAAATCCTCAAATACAATACGGTTATCTCCTAAATATAACGTTATAAGCAGGAATAGGAGAATAGGTAATTAGATGATAATGAGATCTTTTTTTCAAAATTAATATAAAAAATGAGTTTAATTTATATAAATAAACGTATAACTATCCTAAGACCACCATAAGACACCTCTCGTGTTGTCCTAACTTTATGACCAACTTTAAGAGATGTCCTCATTTAGGACCACTTTGTGAAACCCACTTAGGACTAAGATGTGTCGTAAGACCATCCTAAGACATGACTTAGTCCTAAGACAGCTTCGTGAAACTGGGCCCAGTATTCTTAATGACGAATCATACAAAATAAAAATAGATACTTTAATAGATAAATATGAAAAATTAAGAAATAAAAAAGTCTAGCAATTGTGTGGGATCTTTTTAAAATAGAAGTAAGAGAAAACTATAGAACATTGTTAATTAATAGTCTAAATTAAAAGCTAAACATAAAAGAGATGAAATACAAAATAAGATCAAGAACTTTTTAATGAAATTCATGATTACAACCTTGATGGAAAAAATAATAATTTGTCAAACATAATAGATTAAATAAATAAAACAGAAGAAACGCTACAAACTCTATGTTCAGATAAAATAAAAGAGGCACAAATAAGATCACAGGTTAAATGGATAGAAGAGGGCGAAAAAAATACAAAATATTTCTTAGGATTAGAAAAATCCAGACAATCAAGGTAATTAAAACATTATTGCTATTAAGGACACTAAAGGGGAAAGAACAGAAGATCAAGGCAAAATGTTAGAAACGAGAAGAAATTATTATGTCAATTTATATAAGTCAACTAACCCTAAATTAAGAGAAATTGAAAATTATATTGAAAAAACTAAAATAAATTATAAACTAAGTACACAAGAAAGCGCGGAAATTGACGACAATCTGACAAAAAAGGAATGTACAAAATCTGTCTTTAAAATGAAACTTAATAAAACACCGGGTATTGATGTTCTCCCAATTGAATTTTATAGAGCTTTCTAGTCCAACTTACAAAACTTTGCTGTAGATGTTTTTAATCATTGCTATGAAAAAAAAGAATTGACAAATTGTCAGAAACTAGCATTCTCTCTGACTAATTACAATTTCTTGAACATTCATTCTTACGAGGATAAATCATTCATAAACTTTTTGTGAAAGTTTTTTTCAGACATAGACGTTTTTTCTATGACATCTCCTTGCAAAGTTTTATCCTCTCCCTTTTTTGTGTCACAATAACACATTGTATAATTTTATCTATGTGCACTATATTTACCAATCTATATATAGCTATTACTTGCTTTGCATGTGTTTGTGTTTATATATGGTTAGTTTCAAATTGAATATTGAAAAATTTACTGTAAATTGGAATTATTTAGTCGTCATACAGGGTTTATTTTATGGCCCGCAAGTAGAATAGTGTTAAAATGGTATTGTAACTAGAACACACCCGTGATATCGCGGGTCCGTGACTAAATTAAAGTATACAACTATAGTATTGTCATTTGATAAAGTCATGCCGATTATAAGATACACAGTTTTCTCTGCTTTCAAATCTTTCTGTTTGAACCCGTCGAACTGGAATTTATCAATTATTGGTAATATTAATTATTTGGAAAACAAAAGGTCCTGGAATGGAGTATTTTTTAATCAACAGCATTGTCCTATATTAATTATAAATAAAATTGAATTCTTTGATTCGCTGTTTTACGCCATGTCCGTTAACAAATTGAAAACTGTACCTATACGCCCTATTTTTAGTGGGTTTTTTTTAGTATTCGTATTGTTATTCGTATTGTTATCTTAATCCACAATTTTCTACAATTGAAAATGCCTGTACCAAGTCAGGAATATGACAGTTCTTGTCCATTCGTTTTTGATGCGTTTTGTTTTTTGATTTTGCCATGTGATTATGGACTTTCCAAATTGATTTTCCTCTGAGTTCAGTATTTTTGTGATTTTACTTTTTAGAAAGTCTAACTGATCAAAATACTACAATAGGTAACAATATGACAATTAAGTAGTGTCAACCCTGTGATTATGACTCGTGTAATACTATATAGCATATTAATCCTGAATACACCGTTTGGTGGTGCGCCTGTCAGATGCGGAACGTACAGATAATGTAATCGGTAACAGGTGAATATACTATTGGTATCGGTATCGGTATCGGACTCGAACCGGAACTTCTTAATTATTAGCAATATTAATTACGTGGAAAACAAAAGGGCCTGGAGGGGTGTAATTTTCAATCTACACCTTTGTACTATATTAGTTATTTATAAAGTTGAATTCTTTGATTCGTCGTTTTTACGTGATGACGGCTGACAAATTGGACCTCGTAATTTTAGTATTATAGATATGACGTGCATTTTTCGCTTTGTAAACAACACCGTATGAAAATTCTCGATATATCTAAACTGAGCGCAGACTCGGAGGTATACATAATAATTGATGTTACAATATACCTCCCACTTAAATTCACATGTATTTGAACCTATTTGCAAACGCTTTGCGATTTTTTTGTATTAGAAATTTACCGCACTGAAGTACGTCGATTATTCATAGTTCATTATTCCAAATTCAATAATGAATAATGAAATAGTTCACTATTCACTATTCAATGTAAAAAAATGAATAATGAATAATATTATAGTTTATGTTCATTATTCAACTTGAAGCGGTGAATAGTGAAATAAGAGTTTAAAAACAAAAAATGACTGTGACACTATATAGCTATATCCCGTCCTTCTAAATTCATCATTTTGAGCCACAATCAATATACGCGTGAAAATGAAGAAATAGCCAATTTTGAATAATGAATTGGATATTTTGAATAATGGAAATGACTGCTGCGATCCTTTAGCCCCTTATTATAGATACACCTTATACCTCATCCGAAAGCCGATACAGAAAGGAACAAAAGATATAAGTCGATATGTCCCGCAGCGCATATTAAAGGAGTAACGAAGGACCTAAACATCGAAATACGCTTTAACATTAAGAAATAGCTGATTTTGAATAATGGAATGGACTGCTGCAAGCCGTCTGCGCTCAATCAATGCAATGCATTCACTTAATAAAATCTTATTGATGAAGGAATAGAGTGTGTACAAACGGTATGTGCCGCAATGACCATTAGACGGGTAGCGAAGAACCTAAATGCGAAAATACGTGTGAAAATTATATAATATCCAATTTTGAATAATGGAATTGACTACTGCGACCTTTCTAGCCATACATTATTGATATACCTTACGCCTCATTCGAATGCTTATATAGAGAGGAACAAAAGGTAGATAGTTAATATGTTCCGCAACGCACATTAGAGGAGTAACGAAGGACTTACATATCGAAATACGCTTGAATATTGAGAAATAGCTTATTTTGAAAAATGAAATGGACTGCTGCAAACCGTTAGCTCCTAATAAAAGAAAACATTATACACCAAATTAAATATAAAAAAGAAGATGTGGTATGATTTCTAATGAGACAACTATCCACAAAAGACCAAAATGACACAGACATTAACAACTAAAGGTCACCCCTACGGCCTTCAACAATGAGCAAAGCCCATACCGCATAGTCAGCTATAAAAGGCCCCGATAAGAAAATATAAAACAATTCAAACGAGAAAACAAACGGCCTTATTTATGTAAAACAATAAACGAAAAACAAATATGTAACACATAAACAAACGACAACCACTGTATTACAGGCTCCTGACTTGGAACAGGCACATACATAAATAATGTGGCGGGGTTAAACATGTATATAGCGGGACCCCCCCCCCCCCTAAACCTTGGATCGTGGTATAACAGCACAACATAAGCTAGGACGAAAGCTTATTGATAGAGGAATAAACTGAGTATAAACGATATGTGCAGCAATGACCATTAGAGGGGTAACGGAGAACCTAAATGTCAAAATACGTGTGAAAATGAAGAAACTGAGGGCAATTTTGAATAATGAAATGGATATTTTGAATAATGGAATAGACTGCTGCGACCCTTCAGCCCCTAATCATAGATATACCTTATACCTCATTTGAAAGCTTATCAAGAGAGGAACAAAAGATATATAGTAAATATGTTCCACAACGGATATTAGAGGAGTAACGAAGGACTTAAATATCGAAATACGCGCGAACATTAAGAAGTATTTTACTAGTATTTTAAATAATGGAATTGACTGCTGCAACCCGTCAGCTCCTAATTAAGGAATAATGTATGCACCGAATTAAAGCTTATTGATAGAGGAATAAGCTGAGTGTAAACAATATGTGCCGCAATGACCATTAGAGGGGTTACGGTGCACTTAAATGCCAAAATACACGTGAAAATCAAGAAATAGCCAATTTTGATTAATGAAATGGATATTCTGAATAATGGAATGGACTGCTGTGACCTTTCAACCCCTAATAAAAGATATACTTTATACCTCATTCGAAACCTTATGCAGAGAGGAACAAAATGTATTTAGTCAATATGTTTCGCAACGCATATGAGATGAGTATCGAAATACCTAAATATCGAATTACGTGTGAATATTGAGAAATAGACAATTTTGAATAATAGAATAGATATTTTGAATAATGGAATGGATTGCTGTGACTCTTTAACCCCTATTACAGATATACATTATACCTCATTTAAAGCTTATGTAAAGAGGAACATAAGGTTAGTAGTATGGAATTGACAGTTTTGCCCAACCACAATCGATCTATTCATCATCAGCTATGGAATGCCAACACTGTCTTGTTATGACCATTTTCATTATATGATGTGCATTTACCTTCAAATGATGTGCATTTACCTTTATATGCTGTGCTTTTACCTTTATATGATGTGCACTTGTCATTATATGATGTGCAAACACCTTTATATGATGTGCAAATATCCTTATATGATGTGCAAATATCCTTATATGCTGTGCAAATATACTTATATGGTGTGTACATATACTTATATGATGTGCAGTTTCCCTTATATTATGTGCAAAAATACTTATACGATGTGCATATATACTTATATGATGTGCAAATATACTTATATGACGTGCAAATATACTTATATGATGTGCAAACATTCTTATATGATGTGTACTTATATTTTGTTGAAAGATCCTTATATGATGTGCACATATACTTATATGCTGTGCACATATACTTATATGCTGTACAAATATACTTATATGCTGTGTAAATATACTTATACGGTGTGTACATATACTTATATGATGTGCAGTTTCCCTTATATTACGTGCAAACATCTTTATATGATGTGGTTGTGTCGTTATATTATGTGCTTGTAATCTTATATCATGTGGTTAGGTTTACTTCAGTATATGATGCCGAAACGTCATTATATTATGTGCTTTCATCGTCGTTATGGTCAATGAACATGATTACGATTAGTATGATTACTGTCTACGTCATAACTGATTCCGATCTGCTTCTGTAAACTATTAACCCGGCATAAATATGTGTCTATCGCTAGCGAAAGTGCAATTTATAGGGGAAATGAGACGAAGCAATTTAACAAAATCAACGTTTCAAACAACAAGATTACAAGCACATATTATAATGACACAAACACATCATATAAAGATGTTTGCACATAATATAAGGGAAACTGCACACCATATAATGATAACTAAACATCATATAAGTATATTTGCACAGCATATACGTATATTTTCACAGCATATAAGTATTTTTGCACATCATATTAGGATCTTTCAACATAATATAAGTATATTTTCACATCATATAAGAATGCTTGCACATCGTTTAAGTACATTTGCACATCATATAAGTATATTTGCACATCATATAGGTATGTTTGCACATCATATAATGATGTTTGCACATCATATAATGATGTTTGCACATCATATAAAGGTGTTTGTACATTATATGATGACAAGTGCATATCATATAAAGGTAAATGAACATCAAATAAAGGTAAATGCACAACATATAATGAAAAATGGGCATAATAAGACAGTGTTGACGTTCCATAATCAGCCTAAGTAGAGCTGATACATTGCTCAACAATCTCGACTTTGTTCAGTCATTTGAAGGTGTTTAAGACGCTCTTAGCACCTAAGATCAGACCTGCTCCGTCATAAAATTGCTGACCACGAAAAGAAAAGAAGAGTCAATCATCATAGGTGATCCGGGCGTTTTAGGGTTTGAGGTAGAGACCGTAGCCACTGAAATTCACTGTGCAAACGCATCCACCACGTTTTATGTACAATCAAGATACCAATGCCTTGTTGACAGCTACACAACCCAGACTGTTCAATGATCCAACACCCAAGGCAGGTAGAAATGTCTTGGCTACCATAGGAAGTGCCCTCATTGCCAGCCATGCCGACATGGGTAGGGATCCACCTACTTTTTGCATGTTTTCCTTTGATTGGATGGTACTCAGCTTCAGATTCATACCACCAGTCCCTTGCTACTAATTACGTAGAACTGTCAGCCTGACACCTTTTAGTCAGTTCTAGCTAGAACAGTTCTAACCAAGAACTGATTTGGTCAGTTCTATCTAGAATTGATTTGGACAGTTCTACCTAGAACTGATCCTAACAGTTCTACCCTAGAACAGTTTTAGACATTTCTACTTCTAAAACAGTTCTATGGTTAGAATTTGTTTCAAATTCTACGGCTATAATTGATTTTTATAAATTCTACGGCCGTAATTGATTTATAAATTCTACGGCTAAAATTGATTAATAAATTTTACGGCTAGAGTTGATTTATAAGTTTTAAGAACTCCTTGGTCTAAATATAAAGGTTTCGGCAAAATAGCGTTTAAAATTATATAGAGTTTTGCTATTTTGCCGGTTTTATTTCAGATTTTTAATCGGCAAGAGATATATATAGGAAGATGTGGTATGAGTGCCAATGAGACAACTCTCCATCCAAATAACAATTTAAAAAGTAAACCATTATAGGTTAAACTACGGCCTTCAACACGGAGCCTTGGCTCACACCGAACAACAAGCTATAAAGGGCCCCAAAATTACTATTGTAAAACCATTCAAACGGGAAAACCAACGGTCTAATCTATATAAATAAAACGAGAAACGAGAAACACGTATATATTAGATGAATGCATAATTTTTTCGATTTTCAGTTGTATTTCAACGAGCCAAGGTTATATGTAAAAATTTTACAAAATCTGTGACATAGCCCATTTACTGTTCCTTGCCCTTAACACAAATTAACATTAATTTTACTAACATAATATTTGATCTTTTTACAGTGATAGTTACACGTTTTATCCGTATCCGTATAAAAATGGTACGATGTATTATGATTGCCAATGAAACAACTTCATCAGAGACAAATAATGTAGAGATGTAACCACATATAGGCCACCGTACGGCCTCCAACTATGAGCAGAACCCATACCACTTATTAAACTTTGAAAGAGTAATTTAAACGTACATTTTATCTTTAATCAAAATTCAAACCGTACCTTTTCATTGGTCATCAAAACTACAATTCATTATTTTTTTTTATTCTCTTATATTTTAGTACGATGTCCTCATGTTTAAATAGTTTAGCTGCAGTGACGTGGGAAGATATTTTTAAACCATTCTGGGGAAATATTTCAGAAGATAAGAAAATTTGGGTGACAAGAATATTAGGTTTGTATAATAAACCTGCTTTGACCTATTGTGGTTACTGTTATATATTGTGTTTCATAGTACTCATACCACATCTTTTTATAGATATTTAAATATTTTTCTCCCCTGATCAATGAATTTGTTTGAAAATCACTATAAAGGATTTTGGCGATCTTCAATTATTTTTATTCTTGTAGGTGTTTGGTACTTACATTAAAAATCATATATGTACATATATAATTGATCGCTTTTTTGAATCATAGAAGATTAGGCTTATACATGTTATATATTTTTGTCATAAATTATTTGAGTTTAAAACCAAAAATCTTAAAAAAAAATTCTACATTCAAATGTTTTTAGCAAATATTTATGTAGTTAGTAATGTGAAAAAGCAGAATTCTTATTTAAAGGTAGAATGATATGTGAAGTCTACATATAAGGCCGTACTTTAACCTATAATGGTTTAATTTTTAAATTGTTATTTGGATGGAGAGTTGTCTCATTGGCACTCACACCACATCTTCCTATATCTATATAAAAATACTTGGAACTCACGAAAAGGTTTAGTTTCCCCTACTCATCAGTGATAAAAGTTAAAATCTGTATTCAAATCTATTCTATACAGTATTAATTGATATTATCGTTTAACAATTTGACAGTTGTGTTTTACGGAGGTTGTGGTATAGGTATGGCCTTCATGGCAATGAACCTTGGAGGAACAGTGTTACAGGTATTTTATATTGTAATTTATAAATTGTATTTTGTATATTTATAAATTATTAATGAACAATTTGTACGTCTTTTTTTAATGGATAAGCAATGGACATATTGTTTTAGTCGTGTCTGTCTGTCCTACCGTTCTACAGTTTATTTGTTGTCTTTTATCCACCTATTCCACCACATAGAAATCAGTTTCTACTTTTATAATGAACAGATCGTTAGTTCTTTACTAAACCAAAAGGGAGGAATATTATCTGGATTTGATACTTTCCAAAAATGGAAGGGTGTGAGCTTTGTTTTAGGTTTTTTCTTTTTGTCTGAAAAAACCATATTGTGTTATATTTGGTTGTCCGGATAATTTTCCGTTCAGTGTTTCAGTAAGAACTTATACAAGAGTTAGTACGTAACCTAAAGTATAAAAGCTGGTAAGTGTCAAGGGGTAGTTTTTTTGTCCGACTTCACTAACTAATTTTAACGACTTATATATAGATTACTTATTACCACAACTAAGATAACTGGTTATTGTTCAAGTCAGTCAACTTTCAATTTTAAATTTCCCTCGGAGTTCAGTTTTTTTGTGATTTTATTTTATAAAGTATCAAATAGATTATTTAAATAAAAGAATAATCATATAGTTTTGCCATTACACTTAATTTGATTTCAGGCTTCACTGAGTTTTACCGGAGCTGCATCTGGTCCTTTGTTAGGAATATTTGTTCTTGGAGCTTTCTTTCCATGGGCCAACTGGATCGTGAGTATTTAATCACAAAAAGTTTTATCTTGAAATGCTTAAGGTCTTGGACCATTTATTAAGTAGACCATTGGGGGATACTTTTTAACACGTAGGTGATGCATGAAAGATGACAATTAAGCCAATCTTAGAAAATGACAAAGCAGCGATATTACTTAAAGTGGGAAGAATTGTTTACATATCTCACTTTTAAACTAATAAACTAAAGATTTGGAAAACTTTGCACGTTCACTCAAAATTGTGAAATATTAGTTCTGAAAACTTGAAAATGCTTAAACAAAACGTTTTAACTTGGATTGCAGATCATCCACAGGCAAATTGACATTATATTTTATTAACCGCCGATTCAGCTTTGTGTCCACATCTTGACCGAAGTGGGTTATTTTGTAACAAATACTTTCTTTTCCACTTCTCAATGCGAGGCAGATGTTAATTCTTAAAACATAGTATTAATATTAATGTTGTAGGGGGCAGTTATTGGGAGTATTTTAGGTTTTATACTACCGATGTGGATTAGAATAGGTGCATACAGCGTTGGAGGAAAAATAAATCTCCCTACCAACATGTCACTGTGTTACATTTACAACCAAATAGACAACAGCACGAGCTCATACGTCACGTCCACAGAAATGCCTACTACTGTCATGCCAGATGAATCGTAGGTTTATGATATGCTATGAAGTGAAAAGAAGATTCAGATTTTTCTTAACTTTTGTAACCTCTTTAAAAAACTGTGATGAAAATTATCAATAGACAACCAAAACCCTAACACGAATAACAGAATCCAACATGATGAAAACCCAATCATAAGTCAACATAAACGGAAAAAACCCCAGTGAAAAGCATCCAGATAATAACAAATATGTCACATTTACTTCAAAATTGATGGCATCAGAACACGATTTTTAAATACATCGGGTATCAGTTACAGATACTTTAAATGGTATTTTTCACCCGCTAGCTTCATATGTATGCTTTGTAACTTAAACACAAAAAACAGATGTCAAAGCTAAATAAAGGGAGGCTAGTGGTAATGCTTGAGATGTTTATATTAGTCTTATTAATCTAAACAGATTAATATTTTTCTTCGTTATGGAATTCATCTTTAGGTGTTACCTTAATGGCTATTTGGAGGAATGACACATTGACCTTATGTTTAAATGACTTATATGAAAATGATATACGCAGTATCTTTATAATCTTCTCATTGTCCTTAAAGTACATAAAATGTCCATTACTGTAAACAAAAGAACCAACAGCCGTTCTCTTTGTATTTGTTATTTCATAAAGTGTTGCTACTTTAAGTAAATAAGTAACTTTAGATTTTGAAGCACACGTGTCCTCAAAATTAAGCAAATTAAAATAACATTTAATAACATTGAAATCGATGCAGAGAGTCGGTCATCCACGTTCGTCTTAAACTATTTCAGGACCTAATGACTTAAATGGTGTCAAGAAACGGATTCTGTTTTTTTATTTTTGTAGGTCAGGAGGCATATCAGATCTATACAAAGTCAGATCATATTTATGGTACCCATCAATAGGAGCTGCCACTGTTGTTGTAGTGGGAATGATAGTTAGCGCTATAACAGGTGTGTATTTGAATCGGAGTTTGGTTTTGTCCCCGAAAAGCGCGTTAGGCTTTTAAAAGGATTGACTTTGGTTCAGGAAGATAACTCTTAAAATTAGTTATGCGTTTTTGTAAGTCAAGTTTCTTTTATGTTTTGTGTGAAAAAGATTGAAAACAGTCCATCTACCCAAGGAGCATATAGAATCTATATAGGCAAATGGTGTACACAAACGTACTGATGATTTTAAGAGTTATTTCCCTTAGCCTAGGTCTACCACCATAACTGGTTTGGAAATTGTTTTCTTGATATAAGTGCGGGTCTATATAGGGTTTACAGTATTGAGAATACTGACTTAAAAGTAATAAATGGAGAAAGGTGATCACTAAATATAGAGTAGAGAATAAGGAGGTACACAAGTATAATTTATACAAAAAAAAGTAAAATCACAAAAATACTGAACTCAGCGGAAAATCCAATCGGAAAATCTATAATCACATGGCAAAATCAAATGACAAAACACATAAAAAACGAATGGACAAGGACTGCCATATTCCTGACTTGGTACAGGCATTTTCAAATGTAGAAAATGGTGGATAAAACCTGGTTTTAAAGCGCTAAATCTCTCACTTTGATGACAGTCTTAACAAATTCCGTTATATTCACAATAATGCGTGAACAAAACGGACATAATAAAAGGAATAGTCAAAATATGGGTACAGCAGTCATCATCGTGTATCAATTTTAAAAGGAACAATTTAACAGAACACAAAGTCGCATATACGTACAAAACACACCACCGAAAAATGAACGATAATACAAACACATTGACGGGATGTTTAAGTACCGAGCCACGTTAAATGGATATCATATAAAACAATCCAACAGTAAAAGTAATATTAATAACAGAACAAAGACAAATGAAAGACCATTATAACACGTTGTTAAAATGATACCCAACATCAGTACGCAGAATCTTGACATCAAGAACATCGTGTATTATTTGTGAAGTTGATACGGAATATTCATCAACAAGGTCTTGGTACCTTCCGAAAAAAATATGACATACCCTTGGTTCATCAACTTTCTACTCAGATACTGATGACGTTTTACAAAGTCTGAGTAGGAGCTGCAAGCTCTTGAATAACGAATACGTTGGGAAATATATACATGTATCCCATATGTAGGGGAAGTTGGTATACTGCTACTAAGGTGGTGGAAATTTATAATTTCAAAATTAAAATCGTCTCGTTTGTCATATATTCTGGTACTGAGATGACTGTGTAAGTCAAAGTCGAGATATAAGTCTATAAATGTGGCGATGGAAGTCGTGTCTGTTGTTTATTTCTAGTTCTGGCGGAATACATATTATACAAGAAGATCATTCAAATAAAAAGATATAGGAAGATGTGGTGTGAGTGCCAATGAGACAACTCTCCATCCAAATAACAATTTAAAAAGTAAACCATTATAGGTCAAAGTACGGCCTTCAACACGAAGCCTTGGCTCACACCGAACAACAAGCTATAAAGGGCCCCAAAATTACTAGTGTAAAACCATTCAAACAGGAAAACCAACGGTCTAATCTATATAAACAAAACGAGAAAGGGGAAACACGTATATATTACATAAACAAACGACAACTACTGTACATCAGATTCCTGACTTAGGACAGGTGCAAACATTTGCAGCGGGATTAAACGTTTTAATGGATCCAAACCCTTTTCCCTTCTCCCTTTTTCTGAAACAATAGCATAACATCACAACATAGAAAAACATAGTATTACAATAAAATATCAATTGGCAGACTTAACTCAATCAAAAAACGTATGATTACACAATGAACGAATAAATTTGATCTGCGATATCTGAATACAAATGCACAGTAAATTAAATATTAGAGACAAACATTCATGACCAAAAAGCTAACAAACAAATTCAAACACACTGAGAAATATTTAACCAATCAATGTTCACTTTAGAAAAAAAAACGTTTTTTTATAATCTTGAAGTTTATACAAATGTTGTAAGAATAAGTGAAAGATTGAAGATATTACAAATATCAAAGCTGGTGTACAGACAAGATCCATATAAATAAAAAAAATAACAAAAAAGCATTATAAACAGTATCAACAGGTCGAATTAACAAGAAAATACGATTTGAGAGTACTCGCAGTTACTGACAGCTAGTTAAAAGCCAAAACCAATTAAAAGTAAAAAAATCATGCATCAGAGACTAAAATCGACTAAAACACATCACAGGGATTTATTATTTTAAGTCATTAATAGTCAAAGAAGACATGACTTGTGCAATGCCAAAAATAAATGTATCGACAGGTAGTAGTATAGTGAAGAGCGACTTCTATAGAAATAAAAGTTAACGTGTCTGTGTCTCTATACATCTCGCCTCAAAAGATAATGAAATTTTAAACATGTTTAACCCCGCCATATTCTGCATGTACATGTATGTGCCTGTTCCAAGTCAGGAGCATGTAATTCAGTGATTTTCTTTTGTTGATGTGTTACATAAATTATTTGTTTTTCTTTCATTTTTTGTACATACATTAGGCCGTTAGTAGTATGGGAGAGGGGGCATTTTTATTTGAAATGTTTTACATTTGTTATTCTGGGAGTCAGGATGAATCGTTATCACATAACAAAATTATCTGACCTCATTAACCAATTAATGTTATATCTGTTTACGAGTAGTTTTCATACATCAGACGGACCTGTTTAACAAAACATCTTTTGACCGCATCAATCTTAACTGACATTATATGCTCTTTCTTTCTGCAAATCTACATTGTATATAGCTGCACAGTACTTCAGTTTTAATTTTAGGTCTAGAGTGACTGTAATATACAAGTTACAGCAATATTGGAAAACAATTTTGTTCGCATCAATTTATCGTGCCAGCATGCAGGGGCAGATCCAGCCATTTTAAAAAAGCAAAGGGGGGTCCAACCATATGCTCCCATTCAAATGCATTGGTCGAAAAAAAAGGGGGTTCCAACCCCTGGACCCCTCCCCTTGATCCTCCAATGAGCATGTCTTCTTTTATAAATATTGAATCATTAACAAATATCAGTAATTTATATACTGCAGACTGAGTCGTGTAATAAAATCTTTTGACTGCATCAACCAAAACTTACCATATTTGCTTTTTTTTTATGTAAATCTATAAAGCTGCACAGTAATTCAGTTATAATTTTAGGTCAAGAGGACTGTACTATGTAAATAACTGCAATATTGGAATTCAATGACCACAATTCTTTTTCGCATCAATTGAGAGTGCCAGCATTTCCTATTTTTATTCAAAATATTGCATCAGAAACAAATATCAGTAGTTTTCATACCTCAGAAAGACTCGTGTAACAAAATTATTTGTCTGCATCAATCAAAACTGACCATATTTGACAGCATCAACCAAAACTGACCATATTTGAACGCATCAACCAAAACTGACCATGTTTGTTCTTTTTTATGTAACTCATATAGTAGCATAGTAAATCTGTTATATTTTTATGTAAGGATGGATTGTATAATCGTGATAAAACAAATGCTAGAAATATTGGAACACAATGCTACCTAATTTTATTTGCATCAATTGAGAGTGCCAGCATGTCCTCTTTTTATTCAAAATATTGCATCATAAACAATTATCAGCAGTTTTCATACCTCAGAGTGACTGGTATAACAAAATTATTTGTCAGCATAAACCAAAACTGACCATATTTGCACTTTATTATGTACATGATGTCAATTTTAAAAGCCGCAACGTAAATCATTTATATTTACCGTCACCTCATTAACATACCAGTAATAGATATAAGGAGGTGTGGTATGAGTGCCTATGAGACAACTTTCCATCCAAGTCACAATTTGTAATAGTTAACCATTATAGATCAAAGTACTGTCATCAACAGTGAGCCTTGGCTCACACCGAACAGCAAGCTATAAAGGGCCCCAAAAATGACTAGTGTAAAAGAAGATGCGGTATAATTGCCAATGAGATCTCTCCACAAGGGACCAAAATGATACAGAAATAAACAACTATTATAGGTCACTGTATGGCCATCAACAATGAGCAAAGCCTGTCCTGCATAGTCAGATATAAAAGGCACTGAAATGACAATGTAAAACCATTCAAAAGAGAAAAGCCAATAGTATAATCTATATGAATAAAATGAGGAATGAGAAACAATTATGAACGACATCAAGGAACGACAACTACTGAACAACTGGCAAGTGACATATGACCTTCACCGCATTGTCATGGTTTTAGTGGTCAATGTTATTTTTTTTGAGATTTGGTCTTATTTATTAATACTTTACGCAATAGTTCAACTATATATGGTGTTTGGAAATATTTAATGATGTACATGTCAGTCTCGGAGGTTTCATTTGACCTTGACCTCATTTTCATCGTTCATTGCTCAGTGTATTAGTATTTGTGTTTTGGTCTGTTTGACTTAAACTATATAGGTCAATAGTTATTAAAGGTACCAGGACTATAATTTCGTACGCCAGACGCGCGTTTCGTCTACATAAGACTCATCAGTGACGCTCATATCACTATATTTGTTGTTTGGAAGGATTGTTAGCGGTACATGTCTGTCTGGCATGGTCCATCTGACCTTGAGCTCATTGTCATGGTTCATTGGTCAATGTTTAGTTTTCTTGGTTAAGTCTGTATCTTAGAAACTACAGTGAATAAGCATGATTGTAAGGTGTACATGTAATTCTATTTTGGTTTATATGACATCATTGTCTTGAATCATGTTAAATTTATGTGACAGTTGTAGAAAAATGCCCCCAACCACCTCCTTAAACTCACAAGTAATAGAAAGAAACAGATTTAATACCCCCTCCCCTAAATAAAAAAGAGATTAATGTTGTGTTGATAAAAAACAAAAACTGTTAATTTACCACGGATATACAAATGAAATTACCAATTCAGTGGCAACAGGCCAACAAAAGGTTGTATGATGTTTGTGAATATTTTGCAGTTTTTTTGTTATTATCTAGAATATTATAATAGAAAGACATAAACTGTCAAAACAGCAAAAATGTTAAGCAAAGTAACCGCTACAAATTAGTTTATATGACCAAAATTGTCAATTGACCCCCTTCAGGAGTTATTGCCCTTTGAAATAAATTTTGTCCAAAAATATTTCGTAAATTTTTGTAATCTTTAACAAAAATCTTTTCCTCTGAAACTACTTGGCAAATTCCATTAAAGACAGAGATAACTGCCAACAGTATGAATGTTCAATAAAGTAAGATCTACAAGCAAGTCAGCATCACCAAAACAGAAAATTTTGTCATGAATTATATTCTTGTCTTTAATGATGTTAAATGTCATTTGTTTAATATGCACTTCACCGGTAAATGTACCACATAGACCAAGGTGAGCAACACGGGCTCTTTAGGGCCTCTTGTTTTATATATATGGTTTTGTTTAAAGTTGAACTGGTTTACAAATAGGAAATAATCCAGGAATTTAAATATATGCCTTATGATTGAAATACAAATCCTGATAGATGGGTTCATAGTCTGGGATAAAATGGCTTCCCATAAGATAATATTTGAACTCCTATATCTCAAATTGTTTGTCTCCCTATAAATAAGTTATGCCACTGACTATAAAGTTCTTTCTTTGTCATAAATGAGAGCGGCCAGATGCTGCAAAATGTATTCCTAATTATAAAACAGAAGATGTTGTATGATTGCCAATGACACAACTCTTCAACAATGAGCAAAGCCCATACTGCATAGTCCGTTATAAAATGTAAAACAATTAAAATGAGGAAACTAACGGCATAATTAATGTACACAAAAAAATACGAAAACAAAATATGTAACACAGCAACAAAGGACAACCGCCGATTTGCAGGCTCCCGACTTGGTACAGGCAATTAATATACAGAATTTGGCGGGGAAAATCATGTTAGTGGTATACAAACCATTCCCCTAACCTGTCACAGAGGTGTAGCAGGACAACTTAAGAACAAACTATTAAAATCAGTTGAAATAGGCTTAACCCATTAGATGGATACAAATAGAAATACATCTAACAAAACACAGAGTGGACGCGGCCGCGTACTTTTTCATCCCGATAACAAAAAGACACTAAGAACAGATCCGAGAGTACTCGCAGTAACTGTTATTGACAGCTAGTTCAAAGCCAATAACATCTGTAAAAATTCTGAAGTGTAATTTACCGATCTAATTTAAATTCAAATAATTGATTATTATAATGCTCTCAGTGATGACAATAAAAGAACTACGTCATCATATAAAAGTAAGAGATCTGGCATGATTACTAATGAGGCAAATCTACACCATTTCCAGAGTCCAAATAAAATGACATAAAAGTTGACAATTATATATCATCGTACGGCCTTCAATAATGAGCAAATTTCATACCGCATAGTCAGCTATGAAAGACCCTAAAATGACAAATATTTAAACAATTCAAACGTAAACTAACGGCTAAATGTATGGCGGAGTTAAAGTAGTAAGATAGCGACAAACCCTCCCCCTAACCTGGGACAGCACAAAACAAAAGCACACTTAGTCTATATATACAAAACAATGAACGAAAAACAAATCTGATTTACAACAAAAAAGATAACCTCTGAATTACAGGCTCCTGTCTTGGGACAGACACAAACAGAATGTGGTGGGATTAAACTAGTCAGCTGGCGCCACCCCTATCCTGGAACAGTGGCGCTACAGTACAACAAACTATGAAAATCAATTGAAAACAGGTTTTGCTCAATCAAGTTGATACACAGCAGATAAACATCAAGCATAACCGCATAGACCCACAACAAAAAAGACTAAGTACAGATATGAGAGTACTCATAGTAACTGACATCTAGTTCAAAGCCAATAACAATGCACTATTTACGTTTAACAAGCGTCTTAGTGGTTGTCATTGTGCAAGATAAACTAGAAATAATGGTTGTTCTGTAGGTACTTAATGACCATTCCCTAATGACAGCAATGCTGATTGTCAATTTTGAGAATAATTCGTACAATATTGAATTATAATTTTCCAACCACTCGCTCGACATTGGAACGGAAGTGACGACGCCCCTAAACGCACAAATGACGTTCACTAAAACTAGAGTTTTTGACGGAAATGCATCGAAGTTGTCTATTGCATTGTTATATATGTTTTATAACGGTAACCTAGCCTTTTTTAACCCGACGATACGGTATGGGTTTTTTCTCATTGTTGAAGGCGTGCACAAAGCTGAGTCTACAAATGTAACGTCTTCAAATTACAAAAACCATTTACGACGTCGGTATTTTCCCTCAGAAAACGTCAGCATAACAAAAACACTGGACACTTAGTTTACCACATAATTCTAAACATTCACGTTCAACATATTTCTTTTTTTTTTAACAAAAAAGTGCAGCAAATGCACATTTTGAAAATATAAATAAGTATTTGCTACGAGCAGTATAATGGAAATAAGTAGCGACGATATCGTGGATCCTTTTCAGAAAACAGCGTCAAAACGCCATTTCTTTAGAATATAACATAATAGCTGGACATTTAAAAAATTCAGGTGTTCAGTATGGACTATCGAATCATTCTTATGTTGCAGATTTTATTAAACCTATGGTTTTGCACATTTCGAATACCAAGTTATTTTAAAATAAAAAGATAGCAATTACATATTTTTTCTTACCGATTCTTCCATTTTGATTATTAGCCCTTCCAAATTACTACTTCTTACACATAACTAAGATCATTCGAAGCATATCTACCATGGTCGTTTTTGATTTTTTTGCGGTAAATTTCATATAATGTCAGAGTCCGAATCTGAACAATTCTATTATACGAAAATTTGGAATAGAATTTTAAATTTGTATGAATTTTAGGTCAAAAACTCTATTTTATACTAATTTAATGTTACAAGTTACACCGATTTTTTGCCGTTTTCTGTATGTCCGTTTCATGCTTTAAAGATTAAATATTAATTTACCTTACTAGTAATGTGGATTCTTATGGCATGCATTCATAATTTAATCATGATACAATATTCTTCTTCAAAAAATATTATAAATACATATAAAATTATCTGTTTAAAGCTATTAAAAAAGTGCATTTTACAGTTGCCGTCAACTTTGTGCACGCCGTGTGTACGGTTAATTATAATTGCTTACTTTACTTCATTTGAACTTTGGTGGATAGTTGTCTCATTGGTAATCATACCCCATTTCTTTATTTTTAAAATGATGTATATTTTAGAGATCTACTTCTGCAAACATATTTATATTTATAACTTCGTCCTCTTAAAAAAAATCGTTATCTGAACTTAATATATCTTTGACCAAACTGTAACTGGTTAAAGGACAAGTTTTTAATATTGCTTGTAAAGAAGTTCATTTTTGTTGTACTTAATTAATAAAGTTGTTTATTTTGATTTTGGAAATTACCATAATAAACAGACTAAGTTCATATTCAAACTTCAGCCCGGTTATTCAAACTGCGTTGAAGATTTATGTATGTTTAATATCCGCCTGAGCAAAGAGGAGCACATCTTGACATATAATAAAAAATATGTTGGGTTTTTTTTTATTTATTAAGTCCATATATTTCAATGGTATTAAAGCGAGAGAAGTTAAATGAGGTAAGACATTTTGTACTAACTTGTAAATTTGATTTTCCTCTATTATTCGGTGTTCTGAAAATCAATTCAAGCACATCAATAACGTCATGTGTACTATATATTAAAGTACGAAGGAATTTCTAAATGCAGACTATATAATAAAAAATAATAAAACATGAAATAGCTGACAAAAAGACAAGCAATTTTACAAATTAAGTTTGTTTGCAAAAAAATAGATATCCACTTTAAAAAGTAGGTGTATGGTATACTTGTTAGATGTATATGTCGGTCGGACAGAAGTTATTTAACCGTATAAAAATAAGAACATGTGATATGTTTGCCGATAAGAAAAAACTCCTGGAGAAATGCCACAGAACTTTACAACTACAGATTCCCGTATGGCCTTCAACAGTGAGTAATACTATACCGCATAGTCAGCTATAAAATGTCCCGAAATGACAAAGTGGACTGGAGGTGGTAGGGTACATATACATCAACACAACAGATCTGAGAATAACTGTCATTAACAGTCAGAGAAAGCAGGATTATTATTCTCCGAATGTTAATGCCATCTTTACACTAAATCCATTGGCTATTGGATGTGCACTGGTTGATATTTTACTCTTAGATGCATGAAATGTTTTATTAGTTTTAATTGGCTTTATCTAGGTTTGAGTAACTGCAGGTATTCTTAGATGATGTATTTGTTCTCTGCCACCTCCACTTTGTCATTTCGGGACTTTTAATAGTTTTACTCATTGTTGAAGGCCCATACAGTGATCTACAGTTGTACACTTCTGTGGCATTTGGGAATAGGGAACAATAAATCGTCCCTTTTATAAAACAAAATTATCTAAGTCTAGGAAAGAACAGTTATTACCGTTTATATTTGATTTATTTAAAGTAAGTTCTTTTGGGTAAATGTAGGCAGTATATTTAGAAAAGTCTTGAGTATTTAATGAAAATTATCATCCAGATCTTAACCGGATTATCACGAATCTTTGAAAGTGATATGTTTATGTTATACTTGTAGTAAATCCTTAAATCTTTTAGACTTTCAACATAGACCAGTCGAGATAATTTAGCATGTACACTTTTGTTTTTTCCTTGTAAACTAGTGCACCCTTTACAGTTTTTTGGAATTAAGGGTAAATGAGGAATTCTCCAGTGGTTAAGAAAAATGTGCGCAAGAAAAATTTAAAAAAAAGATTTGACATACAGCTAGAACAAAAACGGTTCTGACGAAACTCGGATAATCTAAGCTCTTTCAGTCTCCAAACTCTCCACCTTTCGTGGTTAATGTGGTGATTAATAATTTGCTGATACAAAAATTTTGAAATTATTTAAAATTAAAGAAAGTATCTCCTTCATTTAAAGGTCAGATTCCTTGCCCGGCTGCAGCTATACTTATTGGTTTATAGCTCTTCATCCTTCTATTAATAAGCAATAGACTTATAAATATTTGGCCTCGAGCATCACTGAAGAGACATTGATTGTCGAAATGCGCATCTGGGTGGTGCTCTCGAAAGTATCCTAAGATTCGTCCTAAGTCATAGATAAGACCAATTTTAGGATGGACTTAGGATCAGTTTAGGGCATTCTTAAGTTCTGTCTCGAAGCTATCTCAGGCGCATCTTATGTTAGGACGTCCTAAACATATCATGTAATTATAATTGTAATCTCAGTAATTGCTTGATAAAAAATCTGTTAAGGACAAAACTTGTTTACGAAACTTCATAATTACACTTTATTTAATTTCAAATGTAACTATAAAATATTATCAAAAAGGATTGTGATTTAAAAATTGCAAAACATTTTTTTTTAAATGAGAATACTAGTAGTGTCATCGTATCATTAAACACGAAGTTCAAAGTTTAAAATCATGCTCAATTTCTTCATACTAGTTATTAACCGATTGTGCGTTTCATTTCATGTCCATCTTCACATAAAAACAATAGAAAAAAGCATGCACAAAGTTATGATGAGGATATGATGATCTTTAAGACACATAATTAGGTGTCCTAAAGTTAGGACGAACCATGTGATATATCCTGAGTTAAAAGAGCTTCGAGAACATGACTTAGGACACAGACTTGTCATAAGATGCTCTTAGGACACGTCCCAATCCTAAGATAGCTTCGAGAACACCACCCCTGGTGCAGAAACATCGGTACTGTTTATTTTATTTTAAATGTATTATGGCGATTGAATTATTCGGGTTAGTCAGTCTGACGTAGACTTGATAATCATTGATCTACAGTAAGCGGTTGATTAGTGTTACTTCGTACTATTCGTAAACAAAGCTCCAAAATGGTATTCGTTACGCTAGTTGTTACTTTAAACGTGTGTGACAATAGTTTCTCTTTTTAATATGCGTCGAGGTGAAACAAACATTCTGTCCTATTACATACTCTTTTGATATTGTATATGTTTCTATATAATGGACTCTAATTTTCCGTATACTAATTGATTCGTATGTTCAAGGGATAAGGCTTCGATCAAAGGTATGACTGGATGATAGTTAATAATTACCTCTATAATATTCACAATTCAATTAAAAGGGTATGAAAGGTCGTATAATATTCACAAAATTAAAGCCATTAAGCACTGAATTTTAATAAAAATAGTTTTTCTTACGAAAATTTTTAATTCATTAGCTTGTATTTCCCATCAAGAATTTCTTGATTTTGATAGCTGCTTACAAGAAAGGTATTGAACCAAGAGTTCCATGTAGTGAAGATGAAACTTCCCTTCGAACATTTAACGGTCGTCATCACGAGTTGGTTGACCGTTATGGAATATCCGTTTCAGAGGTAACAACTGATATGTTTCACGATTCCGCCCTCTTTTTCTTGGTTGTGACCTCCACATTATGACTTATCACTAGGTCAAAACTTAAATAAGTAACACGACGGGAGCCACATGAGGAGCAGGATTATCTTTCTTTTCGGAACACTTTAAATCTATCCCCATGATTTTTGGTGAGGTTCGTGTTGCTCAGTTTTTAGTTTTCTATGTTCTGTTTTGTGTGCTGTTATTCTTTTTGCCACGGCATTGCCAGGTGTTTTTTTTTACTTTTATGAATTTGAATATCCTTTGGTATCTTTTGTAAATGAATACCATTTTTAGATGTAAACAACAAGACAAGACAATTTTATTCTTTAAAACCACTGTATACACATTGGTACAAAGAATGAAATAATAATACCTAGTATACAAAATAAATTGTACACATGACAAGATTGGAATGGCTGCAGCGGCACGGGACGTTTGCGCTTTTTCAAAGGACATTTGCGCTTTTTTTTGTGGACACTTGCGCTTCAAAACATAGGACATTTGCGCTTTTTAAAAATGGACATTTGCGCTTTTCTTTTTATATATATCTATGACTTCCCTCCTCTTTTATCCGGGCTTTAAAAGTTTAAAATTCACATCTAAAAATAAATGATCGAGTTTCTCCTTTCCAATTCAGTTGTACATTCCTTGTACAGATCTGTATTCTTTAGAGAGTCCTATTGCTTGAATTTTTCTCCACCAGACTTGGGACAGATCGAAAAGGCAGCACTTCAAGAGAGCTGATGGAAATAAATTTCTAACAACAACTATAACCCGGTCTAGTCTCTATAAATTTAAAATCCATGATCAAGACTGTGTAAATGTGAACTAACTAATGACAAATATAAGTTAAATTTATTTACGTAATGATAACTTCTCATTAAGATTAGTCGACTATAGGTAAAAAGCGCAAATGTCCGATCAATTTAATACAGGTGAATCAAAATTAAAAGCGCAAATGTTCATAGTATTTGAAGCGCAAATGTCCTATCGTTTTACGGGTAAAAAAGCGCAAACGTCCTGTGCCCGGCTGCAGTACAGGCGATTTGGTGTCACGATATCTCAGTAGCATGGGTTCGAATCCTGGCGAGTTTAGACGAGTTGTATATACATAATGTACACAGCCATGTATCACCATCATTGATGGTGATCCGATGGATAAATCTGTTGTAGAGTTGTCACTGACTCAGACGTACTTATATATATATATATATATAAACCAGAAGTTATTATAATAGAAAAACAAATAGACAAAGGCTAACCAGGAAGACCTGCTCCTAAATTTATAACCTTTATAAATTTGCATATATTTTTACAATTATTTCTATGTGTTGTTTGTAATAACTTACAAAATGTAATTACATTTACTCTGTTACAATAACAGTTATCCAAAAAAACTGTTTTTCTTGAGTCGTCCTATAGGGATCTACAATTCAAAACAAAGTGAAACTCATCACCTAATTCTTGACATTGACATAAATTACAATATCTCATTTCTCTATCTAAACCTATCCATCTTCCAGTTTCAATTGGTAATCTATAAATTACCAGTTCTAAATCTACAAAATGTAACCCTATCTCTATCTGGTAATAT
Source organism: Mytilus trossulus (assembly GCF_036588685.1). Lineage (NCBI taxonomy): Eukaryota > Metazoa > Mollusca > Bivalvia > Mytilida > Mytilidae > Mytilus > Mytilus trossulus. The sequence continues at coordinate 25,742,345 of NC_086384.1, forward strand.
AGCTAAATATTTTTCGAATTCAAACTTATCCTTTAGTTATATAATCTATATGATAAACCTATTGACGAATTACATTTATCTGAACGCCAGCACTGTACATGGCACGGTATGCCTTAGTAACTAATATCTTTTTAGTATTTGCAAAGCTACCTGTCCCTGAAAAAGTCAATCAAAAATATGGTATTTCTTTGACAACATCTAATTCAATATTATCAAAATAAAAATGAGGATTGTGAGATAAACGTCCACCAGAAAAAATAATAATTTTCGTTTTACTAGAGTTTACACTAAGTTTCCAAAGTTTACAATATTCACTGAATGTATTAAGTTGAGATTGAAGAGATTCAGCTGATTCAGCAAATAAAACTGTTTCGTCTGCATATAATAAAGCAACAGTCTAATATAAATATTCATCTCATTCTCAATTTCTTCAGATATACTACTAAGTCCAAAAACATCATGTATTTGTAAAAAAAAAGAATCCAAATCATTCAGATATAAGGAGAATAAAAAGGAGAGAGATTTTATCCTTGTCTTACACCAATATTACAAGGGAAATAGTCTGACGATTGTCCATTATATACAATTCTTGATTTAATACTACTATAAATATTGAATATAACGTTATAAATTTTCCGTTAATTTCGTTTCCAAGCAATTTCCGAAACAATCCATTTCTCCATGATATCCTATCAAATGCTTTAGCAAACTCTATAAAAGCACAATACATTTTTTTCTTTTTACTTTTCATAAAACTAAATGACATTTAAATAACAAATAAATTATCTGTAGTAATAATACAAGATCATAGTTTTTACAGACGATGAGAATATTTATAAACTATTGCATATAGATATTTCTACACATTAGTATATCTGAAAAGCTACCCATACAATCGACAAGTATAACCCTGACTGATTTTCACAAATAATCTGGGGTGGTGTTCTCGAAAGTATCCTAAGATTCGTCCTAAGTCATAGATAAGACCAATTTTAGGACGGACTTAAGATCAACTTAGGACACTCTTAAGTTGTGTCTCGAAGCTATCTCAGACGAATCTTATGTCAGGACGTCCTAAACATATCCTAAGTCGAAATTTTAAATCGTTAAAGATATGTGTTGATAAAACATTTATTAATGACGAAAATATTTAAGAAAATTGTTTACGAATTTTATGATAACATGTACAGAATAAATTGCATAATTCCCAATGTAATTATATAAAAAAAGATTGTTATTTAAACTTGAAAACAATTTTTTTGGAAAAGAGAATTACATTTTTAGTATAATCGTATCGTGAAACACGAAGTTCAAAGTTTAA